>NW_024070205.1:21095198-21568210 GCF_014754425.2 Oryx dammah
GAGAAAGGGGTACAGAGACGGGAGAGAAATAATGAAAGACTTAGAGACGGGCTCATAGATTATGCTAGTAATCTGAGTAAAGATCATGAACTAGAACAGCAGAAATGTGAAAGAAGTAAATGGATTTGGGTGGTAATTAGAAGGTAAATGGAGAAGGCGATGGGACCCCACTCCAGTACTCTTGCCTAGAAACTCCCATGGATGGAGTAGCCTGGTAGGCTGCAGTCCATGGGGTCGCTAAGAGTCAGACACGGGGCTCTCCTGATAGTTTAGTTGGTAAAAAAAAATCTGCCTGCAATGCAGGAGACCCCAGTTGGCCTCCTGGGTTGGGAAGATCTGCTGGAAAAGGGATAGGCTACCCATTCTGGTAGTCTTGGGCTTCCGTGCTGGCTCAGATGATAAAGCATTTGCCTGCTATGTGGGAGACCTGGGTTCAATCCCTGGGTTGGGAAGATGCCCTAGAGAAGGGAATGGCTTCCCACTCCAGAATTCTGGCCTGGAAAATTCTATGGACAAAGGAGCCTGGTGGGCTACAGTCTATGGGGTCACAAAAAGTTAGACATAACTGAGCGACTTTCACCTCACTTCACTAGGAGGTAAACAGGCCTTAATGACAGCAATCCTGGGGACATCAGTGAGGTGGCAGAGTCAAGGCTAAGTCACTCAGTAGAAAAATGGTAAAGTCCTTTCCAGAGATGGGAAGTGAGAGGCAATGCTGGTTGAGGCAAGGGTGGAAATAAAATCAAGTTTAGTACAAGTTTGAGGTTCCTATGTGAGTAGATGTTTGCTACAGACTGTGTTCCCCCCAGTCTATGTTGAATTACTAACCTCCAATGTGACTGTATTAGGAAGTGTGACCTTTGGGAGGTGATCCGGCCCAGACAGGGCACCCTCATGAAGGGGATTGAAAGTGAAAGTGGAAGTCACTCAATCGTGTCTGACTCTTTGTGTCCCATGGACTATATAGTCCATGGAATTCTCCAGGCCAGAATACTGAAGTGGGTAGCTTTTCCCTTCTCCAGGAGATCTTCCCAACCCAGGGATCGAACCCAGGTCTCCTGCATTGCAGGTGGATTCTTTACCAGCTGAGCCACAAGGGAAGCCCATGAAGGGGATTAGTGCCTTTATAAAATAGACCCCAGAGAGATCTATCACCCATTCCCCTGTCTGAGGACACATTAAAAAGAAAGGCTTTTGAACCAGGAAGCAGGTCCCTTCCAGACACTGAATCCGCTAGGACCTTCATCTTGGACTTCACGGCCTCCAGAACTATAAGAAATAAATTTCTGTTGATTATAAGCCACCCAGCCTATGATGTTTTATTATAGCAGCCTCAACAGACTAAGAGAGTGTGAATACTGAAAGAGAATATGCAGACTGAGAAAAGGTCCTGAGAAAATGGCCTGAGAAATGCTAACATTTAAATCTGCAAAAGTGAAAGAGACTGAAGAATCTGAAAGACAGAAGGAAACCAGGAGACTCAGGTATCATAAAAACCCAGGGAAGAGAACTCTTACAAAGGACGGGCTGTCCATCACTGCACAATACAGAGGGTGTTAAAATGTTAATAGTAGCCACTGGGTATATGAACTGAGAGATAATTGGAGACTTTGGCAAGAGCAGTTTCAGTGAAATGATGAGGATAAAAATGAGACTGCAGAGGGCTAAGGAAATGAATGGGAAGTGAGAAAGTGAAGACTAACTCATGAAGTCTGATGAAGGGCTGGCAACTTGGAAAAGCTACAAGGAGGAATGAGGTTGAAATGGCACTAAAGAAGGTTTTTTCTAGTTAATCATTTTTTCCCTCTTAAATAATAAAGTAATACATGCTCTTGGTAATACATTCCAAGAGCTCAGAAGGATAGAAGGTGAAAAATATCAACAATGGTACCTCCCTCAATCTCCTAGAGAAAATACTATTAATGATTTTTTTGTGATCCTCCTAGAAATTTTTTGTACAGACAACCAATTTGGTATACATATACATATGTGTGTGTATTATACACACAAATGGAATTCTACCATACTTTTTTCTTTTAAGAGTACATTCTGGAATTCTGTCCACACTGGAAAATATAGATACAACTTGCCTCTTTTTAATGATCACTCTGTACTCCCTTATATGGGCTTATAGAACTTTAAGCAATAATTGACAACCATCTACATTTTTTTTCTTTTTCTTTTCTTTTTTTTGGGGGGCGGTGATTAACACCCAGGTTCAAAAAGTATCTTAATACATACACTTTGAAGCACATGTACATGTATTCATGGTTTAAACTTCCAAATGTGAAACTGCTAGATCATAAGGTACAAACATTTAAAGTTTGATAATGCTAATTTATCCTCCATAATAGATAGTATCAAATCCACACCAATAATGCATGTTTCTATATGCTATCACCACCAAAATGACACAGGGCTGAATTTCAAATATCTTTGGCAGTATAACTGGTAAAAAGTGGTATTTCATTAACTGCTTTAGTATGAATTTCTTTAAATGATGAGGTTGAACACATTTTAAATGTATATCAATATACAATCAACTTCAGTTCTCTATTCTGTAAATTATGAAATGTTATTTTATGTTCTTAGACCATTTTTCTAATTGTTGAATTTAACTGATATGCAAATACTATTTGTAAATTAAATTAGTATTTTTTCTGTCCGTAGTTTATTTCCTCCAGTTTATGCTTAGAAAAAAATTCTTAGAAAAAAAAATTCTTAGAAAAAAAATTCCAAGAGCATAAGAAATCCAGCCTATAGTTTCTTCTACTGCTTTTATTTTAATTTTTCATTCTTTCCACTTGGATTTGGAGGGAAAGGACGATGATAGGAGCACAGTAGGGTGTTTGCTGTACATTTTACCAAATTGTAAAAATATAATGACTCACTAATTATTACTGCATGGTAATCTACACTTAATAAGAGTTGTTTTGAGTATGTTTGTGCATATGTGTACGTGTATGCATGATCTGTCCCTTTTTTTCTCCTTTCTCAATAATTTTCTCAGCAGGTGAGGTTTCCTATCAACACATGCAACAAAGAGTATAATGGAAAAGGCAATCAACTTGGAGCCAAAAGCCCTCTGTATTTATGTCTGCTCAAATCACTCACTAGCCATGTGACATGGAACAAATAATTTATTCTTTCTGAACCTTAGTTATCTCATTTGTAAAATACAGATAATGATTTCTGGTCCTGTACCTCCCACAGTTATTGTGAGAATCAAATGCAATCATCTATGATTTTACAAATGTCTCATAAACTACAGTACCATACAAATAGGACTATCATTGCAAACACAGCTTTCCACAGTGGTATTATGTGCATTAGTTCATTTTATATAAACTATTCATCTGGTTGAGGTCAGGATGGCTATCCTTGAATTATTCCTTGCTGGAAGAATATGAAGACAGAAGGAATAAATGTATGGAAATAACACTTTTCTACTAAGATAAAGCAGTCTAAGTGAATTAAAATGCTATTGTGATATAATCAGAAACTTCAGTTGGATTTTAGCCCACAAAACTAAGGGCTCCTTAATTGGCCCATACCAGTAAACACTGGTAAGGGAAATTAATCTATAGCTAGACTGTATTGATTAATTAATGGCCTGGAATCCAATAATTTCTGAGAAGCTGTCATTTTACCTAAGCACACCATATTGAAGGAGATTCTTCATTATCTAGAATTTGTTTGGATTCTTACCTTTCGTTTCAGGCCAAGAAATTAAGTACTGTAATAGGACAGGCATTGTGGTAGAGGGTGGGGATACAAAGATCGTGTGTCTGCTTGCAGAACTTCCCATCTGCCGTGGTAAGCAGAAACACGGAAAGATAAACTCAATAGAAAGTAGTCAGTTCTATAATAAGGTGTATACACTTGGTCACAGGTGCATATCTGGGGTAGGTGCTTAGTTTAGGATCATGCATAGGAAGAACAAAGGAAAAAATTAGGGAGCATATGACTCCTAACTGGGGTATTGTTACATCAGTATGAATTAGAAGTAAGCTTGTCAAAGGACAAGGTGTAGGAATAGGAAATGGTTTGGAGGACAGAGAGGGCAGCAAGATTAAAAGTAGAGACATATGAACAGTATAGTAAGTAAATGACAGACTTCTGGTAGGAGTGGCAGGTGATAATGCTGAGTTAGGGAACAGACAGAGCCATATTCCTACCTGTAGGTTATGCTGAAGAGCGTAGATTAACGAAAGTATTATATACATGTGTGATGAGATATTAAAAGTGAAGTTTCAAATTGAGACTCCAAGATAAAACAGATATTGCATGCCAAAGTAAAGTATCAGACAAACTGCAGAATTTACAAAGTGAAAGTTTCAGAACGAATTCCATTACCTTGAACCTCTCGGTCAGAACAAGACTATAAAAAGTGGTGAGTGTGGAGAAGGGAAAGGATTCTCTGAGGAAGAATTTTGGAGAAAGCTGTGAGGCTCACCCCTCCCAGCTACCCACCTCCCCCCAACACACATAAGGAGTTTAGGTAGGGAATGCATACAAAGTGGGGTTTGATTTTACCTGGGAAATCTAGAGGATGGGAAATGGCTAACTTTCGGTAGCAGAGCCCAAGTTGATACTTTTACATAAGGCTGCAATCTTGGAGGTTTGTCAGGGCAGAAAATTTGTGGATATTTCCTATGGACCAGAGACCTGGAAGGGTAGAAACTAGAACAGCAATTCCTACCTAGAAAACTGTGGAAGGAGTTGCAAATGAATATCTAGAATAAAAATGTACCCATGAAACTAAAAACAAACAAACAAACCAAAAAAACCCAACAAAAAACAGAAACAAAAACCATAGGTGAGAGTTCCTCAGAGATGATGTATTCCTGAAGAATTCCCCAAACCAAAGCACCCCATGATAGAAGAGTCGTGTTAAACAACTGCCAGGCTCAGAGAGCATAATGGAAGGCTAAGATAGTTTTGGGCTTCCTAGGTTGTGCTAGTGGTTAAGAACCCATCTGCCAATGCAGGAAACACAGACACAGGTTTGATCCCCGGCTCAGGAAGGTCCCCTGAAGGAGGGTATGGCAACCCACTTCAGTACTGTTGCCTGGAGAATGCCGTGGAGAGGAACCTGGCGGGCTATGGTCCATAGGGTTGCAAAGAGTCAGACAAGACTGAAGCGACTTCCACACATGCACGCAAGATAGTATTTACTGTTTTTTAAGTCCCTTTCCCCACCCTTCTGTCTCCCATTGCCCCAGATCTGTAGAGTACCTAAAACCATGGGTAGGTAAGCTGATGAAGAGAGAACTATGGAGTTTATAATACTTCCTTCTCCAAAACCAGACACATTCTCTGCAATTTGTTTGGCTTGTGTAAGTATGCGGTTTTGATTACTATTTGAAGAGAACACCCATAGGCTCTGGGTCAAGACCTTTATTTACAGTAACTATAGATTAACTAAATGAATTGTAAGCTTACATATAAAAGCAAAAAATCACAAAACCTTTGGAAGAAAACTTAGATGAAAATCTCTTGGGACAGGGACATGGACACACACACATCCCCCCATAAAATTGCTGGTGGAAATGTAAAATTGTACAGGTACTCTGCAAAATAGTTCAGCAGTTTCTTATTAACCTAAGCAAGTACTTACATAATCTAGCAATTCCACGCTTGTGTATTTACTGTAGAGAAATGAAAACTTATGTGTACCCAACTGTTCATAGGGGCTTTATTCCTAATAGCTAAAAACTAGAAACCAATGTTCTCCAGTGGGTGGTTGGTTTAACTTTGCTACATCCATACAATAGAATACTACTCAGCAATAACAAGGAACAAACTATTGACAGATGCGACAATTTGGAGGGACTTCAAGGGCATTTTATTTAGTGAAAAAATGCCACTCTTAAATGGTTACACATTATACAACTCCATTTATATAACACTTGAAATAACAAAACCATAGAGGTAGAAAACAAAATGTGTTTGGTAGGGGACAGGGATAGGTGTAGAGAGAGGGGCATGACTGTAAAGAGTAGCAGAGAGTTCTTTTCTGGTAATGGAATAATTCTGTATCTCGATTGTGATGGTGGTGGTTACACAAATCTATATGTAGGATTAAGCTGCATAGAACTATAAACACACACAAATAAGTGCCTATAAAAATTGGTGAAAACTGAATAAAGTCTGTAGTCCAGTATCAGTGTCAATTACTTGGTTTTGATATTATATTACAGTTATATCACTGGGCTTCCCAGGTCGCTCAGTGGTAAAGAATCTGCCTGCCAATGCAGGTGATGCGAGTTCCGTCCCTGGGTCGGGAAGATCCCCTAGAGGAGCAAATGGCAGCCCACTCCAGTATTCATACCTGGAAAATCCCATGGACACAGGAGCCTGGTAGGCTACAGTCCACGGGGTCACAAAGAGTTGGACACGACTCTGACTGAGCACACACACACTGTTGGGGGAAGTGCTTGCAAGACTCTCTAACTGCTTGTCAGTATATGAATTAACAAGAAAAAGAGGTAAAAAATTGGTTCTGATCAGGAGAAACAGAAGAAGCTGAGTATATATATCCTACAAATGAACACTACAGTTACTCTTAAATATTTCCTGACAGGGAATAAGCAGACTTTAAAACCACACTTCGTCAGTGAGTCTCAGAATCGAAGACATTACTGCAGAGGTTTTTACTTGAAGGACATTTGAAGGAATTGAGAAAATTCTATTCCATGTGCTTACTTTTACCTCAAGACGTTGATAAATTTAAGTAGCACTTCCAGAGCAAGGCTGGCAACCTGACTGGCATTCAAAATCCTGGAATGCCTGATAATGTGGTATGACCACTGTTTTTCAGCAGTTTCAAAATTTTTAAACTTTTCAAGGTGCATTTCAACAAAAGGTAGACATATCAGAGTCTTCTCCTGTCCCTGTACCCTTTCACATGATATGGCTTTAATGTGAAAATGCTGCCAATATTGATTCTGGGAAATCACTTTACTGGCTTTTATCTGATTAGATGGCTTTGGAACAATAATGACTGTGACATCCTATTGATTTTGCCTCTAAAATGTTTCTCCTATCTTGTCTCTGATTCTTCATCCCCACTGCCAACTACCCTCTTTAGAGCCTTCCTTATTTCTTAAAATAGCTCCCCCCTCAACTTAATTGGAATCCCGAATTTAGTCTCTGCAAACCAAGTCATGTGAAATTCCACTGCTGGATTAATCTATACATGGCACAATTCTAATCAGGTCACTTCCTTGCTCAAAAATGGTTAATGTCCCCCCACTGCTTATACAATAAAATCTAAACTCCCCATTTGACATTCAAGGATTGTCCTGTGTATGGATTACTGGGTTGAAAATAACCTCCACTCAGAATTTTGACAACACTGCTCCAGTGACTTTTGATTTTTAATATTCTATTGAGAACTGTAATGCAATCCTTTCATACCTCCTTTGTATGTAACCTAATTTTTCTTTCTAGAAGCTTTTATGATTCTTTTTTTAAGCCTCGGTATTGTGCCCTTTCATGATAATGTGAACTGGTGTGTGTGTGCGTGTGTGTGTGTGTGTGTGTGCACGTGTGTGCTAGAAAGTCTTTTGTTATTTTTCACTCACTGGAATATGGTGGCCTTTCCACTATGTACATTCATATTTTCTTGTTTTCGGACATTTTCTTGTATTATTTCTTTGACACTTTCCTCTCCAAACTTTTCTAAGAAAACTCTTCTTTTATTAGAATCTTCTGGATTGATTTTCTCATTTTCTATTCCACTTTCTGGGAAACTGACTTGACTATAGTTTACATATTTTAATTTTCAAATTCTTTCTTGTGTCAGTGAGGTTCCTTTTCTTACAGCATATTATTGTTTCATAGATGCACAACCTTATCTGTTGAAAATATTTATTATGCTTAGAAGTTGGTTTTGGCTCTGTGCATTGTCTCTGTTTCTTCTGAGTTCTTTTTTCTCTCTCCTATTTATTTGTTTTTCCTCCTGCCTTTCATGGTGAAGAATTTCCTCAATATCTGGAGATTCTTGGCCATCTGTCTTTATTTTAAAGTGCTAAAGAACTCAGTGGAAAACTGTGTGCTGGAATACAGCTTACAGATTAATGAGCTTCATTGCAGAGTACTTCCTGGCCAGATGTTTTTTAAAAAGTAATTTAACATCTTTATTGAGATATAATTAACATACCATAAAATCTACCCACTTAAAGCACACCATTTTCAGTATACTCAGAATTGTGCAATTATCACCACAGTCTAAGCTTAAAACATTTCATCACTCCGAAAAAGAAGCCTCATGTCCATTCGCAGTCAGTTTTCATTCCTCATTCCCCTGTCCTATATCCCCAGCCTCTAGCAGCCATTAATCTGCTGTCTTCATAGATGTGCCTATTCTGGACATTTCACATAAATGGAATTGTACATTCTGCAGTCTTTTGTGACTGGCTTCTTTCACTTTGCATAAAGTTTTCAAGGTTTATCCATACTGTAGCATGTATCAGTATTCCATTCTTTTTTTAAGAGTGAATAATACTGTATTATGTGGGTGTATCATCTTTTGTATATCCACTCATCAGTTGATGGACATTTGGGTCAGTATCATTTTGGGGCAATTATAAATAATGCTTATAAACATTCATGTACAAGTTTTTGTCGGGACATAATGTTTTCACTTCTCTTGGATATAATTAGGAGTAGAATTACCAGCTGAAATTGTAATGCTGCTGCTGCTGCTAAGTTGCTTCAGTCGTGTCCGACTCCGTGCGACCCCAAAGACGGCAGCCCACCCACGCACTCCTGTCCCTGGGATTCTCCAGGCAAGAACACTGGAGTGGGGTGCCATTGCCTTCTCCAATGCATGAAAGTGAAAAGTGAAAGTGAAGTCGCTTAGTCGTGTCCGACTCTTAGCGACCCCATGGACTGCAGCCCACCAGGCTCCTCCATCAGTGGGATTTTCCAGGCAAGAGTACTGGAGTGGGTTGCCATTGCCTTCTCCAGAAATTGTAATGGGGGAACATAAACGTTGGTATCTTTTTATCTGGTTGAGTTTCTCAAATTTGCTCTGTATAAATATAAGCCTGGCTGCTAGCCTTTCAGAGCTGGGTAGGAGCTGAATCTTTCCAGAGTTCTGGGGGTAAGCTCTTTTCAAGCTCTGTAATTTCCTGCTCTCTTCTTTTGCTTATTATTTCCATCCAGAAGAGTACTCTCTCCATGTCTATTTCTCAGTTCAAATTATACTTGTTTTCTAAGGTATAACTCACTGCCACTGCCCTCTAAGGTCTTTCCCGATCCACTCATTAAGAAGTAATCTTACCTCCCTGCACCATTTCTTCTTGGATATTCACTTCTTCTGTTGACTTCTTAAGGTTGGGTTGTGTATTTACTTCTCTATATTCCCTGGTAGCACATGACTTTCTACTCTGTACATAACTCTCACAATCACCTATGTTACTGTGTGACAAGATATTTGGTTTTTAGAAATATTATTTGGCAACATTTTACTTCTCATGTCTATGCCCTACAGTTTCACAAAGGAAATTCTTAGTTTAAGAATCATTATAAATTGATCCCCAAGGCAACCTTGGCACCAAATTCTATCAGGGCCTTACAACAGAGTTTATGACTTGCAGATCATTGGCTAAACAGACCTGCAGGGTCTTTTTGATCAATTGAGTCTGCATGTTAAAATAACCTTTTAGTCTTTTGCACAGAAAAACTTACGGATCACATATAGTAAACCTTCTTTAGATGAAATGGACTCACTTACAACTGCTTTTCTGCCATCTTTAAGCAGTAACTCAGACCTCATGAGAATAATTTTACATTTTTAAAATGTAATGAGTGCTAAATAAGGTTTGTAGTTATCAAAAACCTTTAAAAATTCAAAATATCATGATCACTACTTCATTATCCTTCTGATACCCCAGACAGAATATTTCCTCCTCTTGAAGGAGAGAGAGAAAGTGAACTGAACAGCATTATAATGAGAAATTTAATGAGAAAGAGATCCCTGTCTTCTTGAGTTCAGAGTTCTGGTCAAATTTGGACAGTTAAGCCCACAAAGACTGACATGTTGCACCAAATGAAAATTTAAAACTTCTATATAATCTAGAGACATGATTTTAAAACACAAGTAACTGACTGGAAGAAAAATTTAACAATGTGATTAACAGTGGCTTACAATCCCTTGTAATAAAATAGGACTACTCCAGATCATTAGATAAAGGACAAATAGTGCTATAGAAAATGGGCAAAGGGATCAATAAGCAAGTCACAGAAGAAGAAAACTTCTGAAAAGATGTTCAACTTACCAGGCATTAGGGAATAGAAATTAAAACAAACAAATGTCTGCTACCTGACTTTTCTATGAGGGGCAATACAGCATAAAGTTAAGAATGTACACTCCAGAGCTAGAATTCTTCAATTTGAATCACAGTATTGCCATTTTCTGATGTGTGACCTTGTGCAGTTCACTCATTTCTCTGTTTCAGTTCTCTCATCTTCAAAATAGCGTCATGAATGTAACTAGGGTTGTTATAACGATTAAATGAGTTCATTTATGTGCAGTGCTTAGACCAGTTGTATGATGCACAGTACACACTGTGTGAGTA
Organism: Oryx dammah; assembly: GCF_014754425.2. Taxonomy (NCBI): domain Eukaryota; kingdom Metazoa; phylum Chordata; class Mammalia; order Artiodactyla; family Bovidae; genus Oryx; species Oryx dammah. The sequence goes on from NW_024070205.1 coordinate 21,105,788, forward strand.
AGTGCTAAGGTGCCTCAGTTGTGTCAGACTCTTTGTGACCCTGTGGATTGTAGCCCGCCTGTCTCCTCTGTCCAGGGATTCTCCAGGCAAGAATACTGGAGTGGGTTGCCAAGCCCTCCTTCAGGGGATCGTCACGACCCAGGGATAGACCCTGGGTCTGCTGCATTGAAGGCAGATTCTTTCCTGCTGAGCTAGCTGGGAAGCCCAGTACATACTGTATATGTGTTTACTATTTCTATTCATCCATCATACTGATAAAATATGATGGTTATTTGAAGGATAAAAGTAATTTTTAATATTGATGTATAGTTGCTGTACAATGTTATATTAATTTCTGCTATACAACAAAGTGCTTGGTTATATATATATATTTTTTTTTTCCTAAAAAATTTTCATTATGGTTTATCCATTATGGTGTTTTCCATTATGGTTTATATGGTTATATATATATATATATATTTTTTTTTTTTCTAAAAAATTTCCATTATGGTTTATCCATTATGGTGTATCACAGCATATTGAATCTAGTTCCCTGTCTATACAGTAGGACCTTGTTATTTATCCATGGATAAAAGTGATCCTAATCTATGGGTGGGAATGGAAATTAGTACAGCTTTTCTGAAGAACAATATGATATTGTATATACTTCATACTAGTAGTTCTTCTTCAGAAATCTAACCCCATCACATAAGGAGAAAGGCACATAACAAAAATGATTATTACATCTCCATTTTATGCCCAAGAATGGAGAAAAAAAAATTCATCAGCAGGGAAGTGATGTACAGAGGTTACAAAAACCTGTTATTGTTAAAAAGAATTATGTAGATTTATATGACTGACATATAAAGTTGTCCATAATATTTATTCTATAAAGCGAAGTCACAAAGTAATACATATAATATGATCCCACTTATGTGAAAGGCTTCCTGGTGGCTCAGTGGTAAAGAATCTGTCTGCAATGCAGCAGACTTGGGTTCGATCCCTAGGTCGGGAAGATCTCCTGGAGAAGTAAATGGCAACCCACTCCAGTATTCTTGCCTGGGAAATCCCATGGACAGAGGAGCCTGTTGGGCTACAGTCCATGGGGTCGCAAGAGTCAGACACGACTCACTGATGAAACACCAGCAACACCAGCTTTATGAAAACAAGCAAAATATACATATGTATGCGTTTATGTATGGATTTTTTAAAAAAGGTTTGAAAATATACAAACTGTTAATGAGGTTATTTATATGGGAAGAAAAGGAAGGTGACTTAATGTATTGAAACTTTTTTCTTTTACAGAAAGACACAAGCATTTTACACTACAATTTAGAAACTGCAAAAAGGGGTTGCTTACTTAGGTTTGCCTAGAGTTTCTGCAGACTTGCCATAAGAATAGAAATGTTTTTCTACTTAGATTTAGACACCACATACCATTTTGGAAGAAATGGCCTGATTCCAGCAACTGATGCATATGGCATAAGACCAAGGGTCTTTGGAAAAATCTATTAATGATACCAGTAAGGTTACCAATTTGAATAACTCAGTTGATTAAGACCTTGTACCTTAGTTCTATTTATCTGTGTTTTCAGATGATCTGACAGCAAGAGGGTCTGTTTTTTTTTTTGAACTGTGATATAGTCAAACTTCTAGCGAGTATATCCCTATATAAGAAGAATAAAGTTCCTGAAAATTTTCTGTTTAGAAAACCTCTATAAATGGATTTGAAAGACAAAAAGCATTATCTAATATTTGAGATTTATTATCACTTTTTTTATTATGCTGTATTTATTTAGTATGCTGTATTTGAGTCAGAAAGATACTACTGTTGACTGAAGTAGAATAGCATGGAAGTCACATATAAGGAATTTAAATCATTGGAAAGGCTGAAAATGCGCTGCCTATATAATAGCAATAGCAGACTCCAGGAGAATATAATCTCTTGGTAATTCAATCCAAGAATTCCTCTAGGCTACCTAAAGCAAAATAGAATATGAGAGAGCACTTGGTTTGAAACTGAGAAAGTGATATTAGTGCAAGTTTATAAAATAAAGTACACCTACAAAAAATCTCCTTGTCTCTCAAGTTTATACGTGATGCTACAGAGTTTAAGCAACTGGTGATTGAATTAGGAATGTTTTAGTTGTATACCATTTCCTTGCCCTTAAAAACCAATATTCTGAAAAATCTTGTCATTCTATTTTATTGAGACTTATTTATAAAATGATTTGAATTCTTACAATGATGAAAGTTGTAGAATAATAGGAATCTAAGGGAAAATATGAGAATAAAAGATTTTTTAAAATGATTACCCTTAAACAAAGAGGTATAAAAGAGATATATAACAATACAATTGCACTGCAATTGAACATTCTTGCAAACTTCACAGAACATCTCTAAAGTGGTTCAAGGATAAGAAGGGCTGATAAAGCTGTAGCCTCTCATCAATTCAGTATAGGGGAAAAGTTACTTTATTTATAAAATGAGAGTAACTCTCTGCCTGGCAAGTCTATAATCTGTAATTATGAGATTACAATCTATATTTCTACTTATGATGCAGGTAGCTGGAAATAATGGACTTATTACTGAAAAGAAAAAGAAACACCCAAGTATAAATAGGAGGATCATTATGAAAGGCAGACAAAGGTTTAAATCCAAGCTCTACTAATTAGCTGTGTGACTATGGGTATGCTTCTCAATCTCTTTTGCCTTAGTTCCTCATCTGTAAAATAGTATCTAGGGTTGCATTACATGAGAGACTACATTAAAAATACTTGGCACAGAGTAAGCACTCAATAAATACTGGTGATGGTGGTGATGTGTCAAGACACAAGAGCACCATTTCCTAAATTTTGAGCATTGTGGAGACATGAATTATTACAAATATGTCCTAGCATACATTCAATCATTTTAGAAGGCTGTTATCCTTAGAGGGCTATGCATGTGAGGTTTGCTCAAGCTGGTAGTACTAATTATTGAAATCCAGGCTTCCTTTAAAAAAAAATTTTTTTTTTCACTTATTTATTTGGCCGTGCTAGGTCTTAGCTGTAGCATGAAGGAGCTTTGATCTTCATTGCGGCATATGGAATCTTTAGTTGTAGTATGTGAGATCTAGTTCCCTGAACAGGGATTGAACTTGGGCCCCCTGTGTTAGAAGCAGAATCTTAGCCACTGGACCACCAGAGAAATCTCAAGGCTTCCTTTTCATACAGGCCTTCTAAATGTGACTGTAAATTAATAAGGCCGAGTTCATATAGTATACACAAAGAACAAGACAGCAGTGAAGACCATGGACTCAGAGCAAAGTTGCCCAAGTTTAACCATTTTTGCTATTTACTAAGCAGTATAACCTTGGAACCTCTGTTTCTCAGACTTGTCATCTGTAAAATCGTGATAATATTAGTATTTCTCTTACAGGGTTATTCTAAAGATTAAACAAGATAAAGTATATAAAGCATTTAGTATAGTGCTCAGAAAATGTTAGCTATAGCCATCAGCATCCCTTAAAGCCATTCTACAGAAGAAAGATACACCTTGGACCAATAGAACACAATTTGACAGAAACAGCACAACTGACTCTTAAATTAGTTCTTAGGTACCTGCACACTCTCCAATATTGTAAGATTTTTAAACTGGTTTGGTATGTAAGCTAATATTTTGTACCGTGCCTCAATATGAGCAAGACAAAAAAGTAAATTTTTTTATCAGTTCTCTAGGACTATCACTGATGCACAGTTAGAGAAGACCAAAATATCTTACCAAAATGCACTGTAAAATTGCTTTCTGTGTTTTAAGCAAGTGAATGCCTACCTGTCATCGGTATTGCGAAGAGAGGGAAGCCGAAAGCTCGTGTTTCGGTCAAGCTTTGATTGGCTTTTGGTCCTCTTGATGGAGCCTTTTAGGCGCTTGCTGAAGAACCCCTAGAATGAAAAGGCAGAAGGTGATAGGAAAAAGAACAAAAGGGGAACCTTGCTATCTCCTAACTCATCTGCACTGACTTTATAAAAGCTACTCAGATTCTTATAATGAAGACCAGAAACAGAATCCAGCTTTTAATTTTTTAATTTGTAAAACACAGTTGCTGGAAACCACTTGGTAATGTGCGAAAATTTTTTTCCTTCCAAGATAGTTGGGAGAATTAGACTTTCTGATGGCACTTAAGTTCTTATTTCTTAAACTGTCTCTATACTAGCTATGGTAAAGAAACTTCTAACTTTTAAGGTCATATGTTGGTGGTCTCAACAGTGACATAATTTGATCTATGTCACCTTGGACGTGGTATTTATGATATTAACTCCCAAATATAGTTTAACTATTTTAAAATGAAATTGTATGTATCATTTATGAAACCAGTGAAGCACCTAGACCTCAGAAGAACAAAGTGCCTTATAGGTTTTAGCCCCTGCTTACTTTGTGCCACTTCTACCAAACCATCCAGAGTGCCTTGAACATCATCCAGTCTTAGCACTTGACATTCAAAAAAGCTTGCTGAATAAAAAAATAAATACAAGAATGAACGTCAACGAGCATTTCTTTTAAGAAACAGTTCTACTGTTGGGAAATGAACTTACAGAGGTATCTCAAGATGTTTTGACAAAAGATTGTAATTCAAAGAAAAGTATTTTGATGCATGGAAATACAATAATATTTCCAAAAGGAAAAAAATTACTAGGCCAATAATAGCACATCAAATCTGTTATATTCTTTTAGTTACCATTAAACTCCACTGTTTTGGAGTAAAGACTATATTAATCACAATAAGCTACGTTATACTTATCTAATAACTTTACAATAATATAATCTCACACAAAATATCACACACACACAAAATAATAATCTCATACAAAACATACTACACATCTCTGAGCAGGTCAAATGTGATGGGGACCTGGCTCTATGCTATCCTCATGCAGGGTCTTGTGGCTCCATCTCTGTGCTTCTATAGTTGCTGCAACAGGATAAAGGAAGTGTGGGAAATTTTGTACTTGCTCTGAAAGCTTTATGTCACTAATGGTCTCATTTTATTAGACAAAAAAGTCACATGACCACGCCTAACTTCAACAGGGAAAGAATGTACAATCCAGAAAGATAAGTAGAGATATCTGGTGAATAGCAGAGCGGACTACCACTGCTTTTCCATGCCAAGTACGGTTTGCAAACACATAAGCATTCTGAGAGAATGATGGAAATTACTTATTTGAATCAGAATTGGAACTATTTAGCTGATTGAAGAAAAATGCTTATGTTATTTCTTGTTCTTGTAGTCCAAAGAATAAGGATAAAAACTAGAAAATATCACACAAACAAAATTTCCTAAGCTGTTTTTTATTTCCCAGGTTTTTTATTATAGGTGTTATTGAGATTGATTGGAGGGAAAAAAATAAGGCTATTTTAAAAGTACTATATTTCTTAGAGACAGGCGTTTGCCTGGTTTCCTGTATAATCTTAGCATCATTAGGGAAAGTCACTGTTATTTGTCCTCCAAGGCAGAGGTTTTATTTACTACCTGCTATGATTCAGTCAAGACAAGTCATCACATTTTCTTAAGAATGTAGTTAGCAAGCAAGACTGAAATTTATAGAATTCTATTAGGATCATTTATTGTTGGTTCAAAAACCACGAGCCTAAGTTGAGATTCAGCCCAAGGATCCAACTAAATACCATATGTAAATACATTTCTAACAAAACTATAGTTAAGTATAGTAGTTAACTGAGAATGTACTAGTAGTTGTTCACTCATATAGTACTTTATCTTTCTGTGGCACTTTTATCTTATACTTCATATTTTAATCCATTTATTAAATATTTATCTTATATGTATATGGTATAAAGTATCATAACAACTGTTATAAGGGTATCAAAGATTAAATAAAATCCTTGCCCTCAAAAGGCCTGTAGTTTAATACAGGACTAGAAATTAATATAAATATATATATAATACAACATGTATTAGGAAGGTACATGTTATTAATGCCTGACATATTTAATCACCAAATAAAACTATCTATTTCTTTGAATCTAGGATACCAATGATTATCATACCATTATTTTATGTATACTAAGAAAAAAAGCTGCCAATAAAGCTATAACAAAATGACTTATCACTTAGACTCTTTATTTTGCATTAAAGAAGTTGTTTTTTTAATGACTTAGACTGGCAGGCTTTGTCATATATCACATAGTGTACACAAAGAACATACACAAAACTGGATAAGGTATTTAATGCTTCTTCATTCTTCTGAACTATTTTTTTGACTCAGAGTAGTTGTTGTTCATGTTTTTCCACAAAATACCATGATATATTCTCTCTTTTAAGAACACTGATGATGAATGGCATGTTTCAAAAGATAAACTATGGAGATATTTAAAAATTTACATCTCAGAATTGATGAAACATGGTATTATTTTAGAGAGGTACACAGGAAATTATTTCAGGAGTTTAGAGAAAGAAGAGGTTGCATCATCTATTGAAATGAAGGGAAATTATACGGAAGAAGTGGTATATGCTAGGTCCCAGAGAGAAGACATGATTTGGGTTTGGAGGAATTGAGGAGCAAGGGTACTATATGGACCACAGCATGAGAAGGGTATACATTAAGGAGATTTTATTTGGTTGGTAAATTATTAGTTGTAACAACAAATAAGATTGGAAAGTTGATCTGTCCAGCTATTGGGTTTGCATGGACTCTGGGAGCTGGTGATGGACAGGGAGGCCTGGCATGCTGTGGTTCATGGGGTTGCAAAGAGTTGGACACGACTGAGCAACTGAACTGAACTGAACTGAATGTATAATTGGCAGAGACAAGATACCCCACGTCCAAGGTCAGGAGCAGCAGCCGTGAGGAGATACCCCACGTCCAAGGTAAGAGAAACTCAAGTAAGATGGTAGGCACTAAGAGGACATCTTAGCCAGAAAGACTGAAACCACAATCACAGAAAACTAGCCAATCTGATCAAATGGTCCACAGCCTTGTCTGACTCAATGAAACTAGGCCATGCCATGTGGGGTCACCCAAGATGGATGGGTCATGGTGGAGAGGTCTGACAGAATGTGGTCCACTGGAGAAGGGAATGGCAAACCATTCAATATTCTTGCCTTGAGAACCCCATGAACAGTATGAAAAGGCAAAACGACAGGACACTGAAAAAGGAACTCCCAAGGTCGGTAGGTGCTCAATATGCTACTGGAGATCAGTGGAGAAATAACTCCAGAAAGAATGAAGGGATGGAGACAAAGCAAAAATAACCCAGTTGTGTATGTGACTGGTGATAGAAGCAAGGTCCGATGCTGTAAAGAGCAATATTGCATAGGAACCTGGAATGTTAGGTCCATGAATCAAGGTAAATTGGAAGTGGTCAAGCAGGAGATGGTAAGAGTGAACATCGATATTCTAGGAATCAGTGAACTAAAATGGACTGGAATCGGTGAATTTAACTCAGATGACCATTATATTTACTACTGTGGGCAGGAATCCCTTAGAAGAAATGGAGTAGCCATCATAGTCAACAAGAGAGTCTGAAATGCAGTACTTGGATGCAATGTCAAAAACAACAGAATGATCTCTGTTCGTTTCCAAGGCAAACCATTCAATATCACGGTAATCCAAGTCTATGCCCCGACCAGTAACGCTGAAGAAGCTGAAGTTGAACAGTTCTATGAAGACTTACAAGACCTTTTACAACTAACACCCAAAAAAGATGTCCTTTTCATTACAGGAACTGGAATGCAACAGTAGCAAGTCAAGAAACACCTGGAGTAACAGGCAAATTTGGCCTTGGAGTACAGAATAAAGCAGGGCAAAGGCTAATAGAGTTTTGCCAAGAGAATGCACTGGTCATGGCAAACACCTTCTTCCAACAACACAAGAGAAGACTCTACACATGGACATCACCAGACGGCCAACACCAAAATCAGACTGATTATATTCTTTGCAGACAAAGATAGAGAAGCCCTATACAGTCAGCAAAAACAAGACCAGGAGTGGACTGTGGCTCAGATCATGAACTCCTTACTGCCAAATTCAGACTTAAATTGAAGAAAGTAGGGAAAACCACTAGACCATTCAGGTATTACCTAAATCAAATCCCTTACGATTATACAGTGGAAGTGAGAAATAGATTTAAGGGACTAGATCTGATAGAGTGCCTGATGAACTATGGATGGAGGTTCATGACATTGTATAGCAGACAGGGATCAAGGCCATCCTCAAGAAAAAGAAATGCAAAAAAGCAAAATGGCTGTCTGAGGAGGCCTTATAAACAGCTGTGAAAAGAAGAGAAGTGAAAGGCAAAGGAGAAAAGGAAAGATATACCCATTTGAATGCAGAGTTCCAAAGAATAGCAAGGAGAGATAAGAAAGCTTTCCTCAGTGATCAGTGCAAAGAAATAGAGGAAAAAAACAGAATGGGAAAGACTAGAGATCTCTTCAAGAAAATTAGAGATACCAAGGGAACATTTCATGCAAAGATGGGCTCAATAAAGGACAGAAATGGTATGGACCTAAAAGAAGCAGAAGATATTAAGCAGAGGTGGCAAAAATACACAGAAGAACTGTACAAAAAAGTTCTTCATGACCCAGATAATCACACTGTGTGATCACTCACCTAGAGCCAGACATCCTGGAATGTGAAGTCAAGTGGGCCTTAGGAAGCATTGCTACAAACAAATCTAGTGGAGGCGATGGAATTCTAGTTGACCTATTTCAAATCCTAAAAGATGATGCTGTGAGAGTGCTGCACTCAATATGCCAGCAAATTTGGGAAACTCAGCAGTGGCCACAGGACTGGAAAAGGTCAGTTTTCATTCCAATCCCTAAGAAAGGAAATGCCAAAGAATGTTCAAACTACCACACAATTGCACTCATCTCACACACTAGGAAAGTAATGCTCAAAATTCTCCAAGCCAGGCTTCAACAGTATGTGAACCGTGAACCTCCAGATGTTCAAGCTGGTTTTAGAAAAAGGCAGAGAAACCAGAGATCAAATTGCCAACATCCACTGGATCATCGAAAAAGCAAGAGAGTTCCAGAAAAACATCTATTTCTGCTCTATTGACTATGCCAAAGCCTTTGTCTGTGTGGATCACAATAAACTGTGGAAAATTCTGAAAGAGATGGGAATACCAGACCACCTGACCTGCCTCTTGAGAAATCTGTATGCAGATCAGGAAGCAACAGTTAGAACTGGACATAGAACAACAGACTGGTTCCAAATAGGAAAAGGAGTATGTCAAGGCTGTATATTGTTACCCTGCTTATTTAACTTCTATGCAGAGTACATCATGAGAAACTCTGGGCTGTAGGAAGCCCAGAAACAAGATTGAAACAAGCCAGAAACAAGATTGCTGGGAGAAATATCAATAACCTCACATATGCAGATGACACCACCTTATGGCAGAAAGTGAAGAAGAACTAAAGAGCCTCTTGATGAATGTGAAAGAGGAAAGTGAAAAAATTGGCTTAAAGCTCAACATTCAGAAAACGAAGATGATGGCATCTGGTTCCATCACGTCATGGCAAGTAGATGGAGAAACAGTGGAAACAGTAGCTGACTTTATTTTTGGGGGGTCCAAAATCACTGCAAATGGTGACCACAGCCATGAAATTAAAAGATGCTTACTCCTTGGAAGGAAAGTTATGACCAACCTAGACAGACTTCCCTGGTGGCTCAGAAGGTAAAGTGTCTGCCTACAGTGTGGGAGACCTGGGTTTGATCCCTGGGTCAGGAAGATCCTCTGGAGAAGGAACTGGCAACCCACTCCAGTACTCTTGCCTGGAAAATCCCACGGACGGAGGAGCGTAGTAGGCTACAGTCCATGGGGTTGCAAAGAGTTGGACATGACTGAGCGACTTCACTTCAGATAGCATATTAAAAAGAAGAGACATTATTGTGTCAACAAAGGTCCATGTAGTCAAGGCTATGGTTTTTCCAGTGGTCATATACAGATGTGAGAGTTGGACTGTGAAGAAAGCTGAACACCGAAGAATTGATGTTTTTGAACTGTGGTGTTGGAGAAGACTCTTGAGAGTCCCTTGGACTGCAAGGAGATCCAACCAGTCCATCCTAAAGGAGATCAGGCCTGGGTGTTCATTGGAAGGACTTATGTTGAAGCTGAAACTCCAATACTTTGGCCAACTGATGCGAAGAGCTCACTCATTTGAAAAGACCCTGATGTTGGGAAAGATTGAAGGCAGCAGGAGAAGGGAACGACAGAGGATGAGATGGTTGGATGGCATCACCAACTCAATGGACATGAGTTTGGGTAAACTCCAGGAGTTGGTGATGGACAGGGAGGCCTGGCATACTACATGCCACGGGTTGCAAAGAGTCAGACACAACTGAGTGACTGAAGTGAAGTGAACTAATAATGGTGTATCTATCTTAACATCCACCAGAGATTAAATATTAATAAGTGCTCAATAAATAAATCTCACAACTATATACATAAAATTATGGTTGTTTACAGAATACAGATAAGGGAAATTGTAAGATGGCCCAGAGTGGTTGGTGAGGTAGAAGCTACTACAAAATTCTCTTTTCATTTCCTTGATATAACTGAATTATGGTTTTCATCTGAGAAGACTATTTAGCTCAAAGCTTGGCTCCTTCTATACCTTTGCCTGGACCAACCAGGTTGCACTGAGCCTTCCAGCAACATTATTCCCTCTCTGAAGCCTCAGAGTGTATGGTAAGTCCTCTTGCCCACCAGCCCCTCTGAGCAATTCCTTATATTCAGGTCAGTAGGCTCTGTACTGTGAACAGCCCTGGCTACAGCTGAGTGGATGGGAATAATTGACCTAAAGGTACCTAAGAGAATGGTCCTGGTAAGAGTTCTACCTCTAGGATGTAGTATCATCTGGTAGATACTAACTGCTCTAGCCTGATCCCTGGCCATTTCCTGCTTCGTGCTTTAGACACCAGCAACTCTAAAAGCCTCGAATTCGTCATGATCTCTGCTACTGCTCATATTCCCTCCCTTTTCCCTGTTTAAGTCATCCTTTCAGATTCAGCTGAGCCATGATCTCCTCTAAGGTGTCTATTCTGGCAATCCCTGACCCTGCTGTAGATTAACTGTCCCTCCTATATGCTTCCAAGAATCTATAAATATAGCCAGTGTTACATTTAGCACGCTGCATACCCACTAATGTGTTAACAGTCTTCCCTATTAAATTCTGAACTTATTAGCACAGGGACTAAACAATTTTTGCATTCCTGGGCAAGGTTGGTATCTGGCATCTAGTAGGGGCCCAATGTATGTTTGTAGAACTGAAATTAAATAGGCAGTGAAATGAATAAAACCCATCATGCTGCTTCTGGTACAAGTGCCACCATGGAGAGAATAGGGAACCCTGAGTCAGGAAGTATGGCTTCAAATCCTGGCTCAAATTTCTCCCAGTTGAATGATACTGGACAAATAATAACTCTGAGGTTTCAGATTTCTTAGAGGTAAAATGAGGATAAAAAATTTCTCTTCCTGAGGCCATCTCAAAGAATAAGATAACTGAATGCAAAAGTACTTTTAAAGTAATGGAAACTGGGTACCTATAAGTATTAACTGAAACAAATCTAGGATGAGACACTACTGAACAGGTTGGTGAAATCATGATTTTTTTCCTTCTAGAAACTACTGCAATGAAGAAAGGAAAGCAAACTAGAAATAATTCCCACAGTATCAGGGATTTGGGGCTATTTTGCTCAGTGATATATGCCAGTGCCTATAAGTGATACTTGGTATATCGTAAGTGTTCAGTAAACATTTGTGGGCTGAAAGAATTTATTGAAGGCCTCCTGGGTTATCAGGCATTGGCCAGGTGCTTTCCAATATGTGGTAACATTTAATTCATGGAACAACTCCACAAAGTAGGTATTCAATAACTTGATTTAGGTAATAAATAGGTGAGAAGTCAGAACTTAAACCCAGTCTAATGCTAGTACTGAAAAAGCTTCATTTATTCATATATTTATTTGTTAGATACTTGAGGTACTTGAGATGTATCAATGAACAAAACAAACAAAACTCTTTTTCTTCATTAATCTTACATACCAGTGGAAGGAAACAGACAATAAACAAAGAACAAAGTAAATTAGCAAAAGAAAAGCACTGTTAAAACCAGAGCTGTGTAAAGAGGACTGGGAATACAAAACAGTCATTGCAGACCTTATGAAGATTATATTGAATAAAGATTTGAAGAAGGTGAGTCAGCCTTGATACTTCCAGCACATACTGGAAGGGAAAAGCATTCCAGGCAATGCGACTAGGCTCAGCAAAGGCTTTAAGGCAAAAGCATGCCTGGTATGATCCAAAGAGAGTCAAGAAGTCACTGAGGCTGGAATGGAGAAAGCAGTAAGAAGAGTTGTGGGGAATGAGGTCAGAGAGGTAGCATGCTGGTGCTGGTCTGGGGAGTGGGGTAGGCGGTATGCTGTGTAGATCCTGGAGGCCACTGTAAGGACCTCACCTTGTGCTCTGACCTCTAAGGAAATCTACAATGAGAGACAAGACCATTCTGCTGCTGCTGCTGCTGCTGCTGCTGCTGCTGCTGCTGCTAAGTCGCTTCAGATGTGTCCGACTCTGTGGGACCCCATAGACGGCAGCCCACGAGGCTCCCCCGTCCCTGGGATTCCCCAGGCAAGAACACTGGAGTGGGTTGCCATTTCCTTCTCCAATGCATGAAAGTGAAAAGTGAAGGTGAAGTCACTCAGTCGTGTCTGACTCTTTGCGACCCCATGGACTGCAGCCCACCAGGCTCCTCCATCTGTGGGATTTTCCAGGCAAGAGTACTGGAGTGGGGTGCCATCGCCTTCTCCCAAGACCATTCTAGGCAGTCATAAATAAGTATTTGCTTTTCTGAGAAAAATACTTTCAGCTATGAAACTTTAATATGATTCTGAGCAGTAATGTGCAATATATGAGCAGTTCATTTTCTTCATGAACAGCTGACCACTGTCTATCAATAGCCGAGCTTTGGAGAAGTTCTCTGGCTTTTCCCAAGTCACACAGCTGCCAAGTGGCAGAGTAAAACTTCAAGTTCAGGTGGTCTGACTCTGGAACTCTTGCTTTTTAATCATAATATTGTACTAATTCTCCACATTCTAATTTCTCTTCAAATACTCCAAGCACTATATAATGCATTTTCCCCAAATATGCTGCTGCTGCTGCTGCTAAGTCGCTTCAGTCGTGTCCGACTCTGTGCGAGCCCATAGATGGAAGCCCACCAGGCTCCCCCGTCCCTGGGATTCTCCAGACAAGAACACTGGAGTGGGTTGCCATTTCCTCCTCCAATGCATGAAAGTGAAAAGTGAAAGGGAAAGTCGCTCAGTCATGTCTGACTCTTTGTGACCCCACAGACTGCAGCCTACCTGGCTCCTCCGTCCATGGGATTTTCTAGGCAAGAGTACTGGAGTGGGGTGCCATTGCCTCCTACGTCCCCATGTATACTATACTTAATTTCTACATGTATCTTATTATAGAATTATACATCACAAAGAGACAGAAATGCAATATGACAATTCAAAAATATGAGAGGAAAAAAGAAAACAAATTAAAAATCTCCATTCATGTTGACATTTGACTTACAAAAATTTGCTCCTAAGGCTCCTATCTATAAAATTAAACTAGAGTAAAACTGAAATCCTACTGAAATTACTTTTATATGTAACTGATTCTGTGGTCACTGAGGAAAAAAAATCCAAATATAAAATTTTAAAGAAGATGAATACCAGTTAGGAAAATCTCTCTCTCTCTTTCACATAAAGTTATGATATCTATGTCTTATGTTAATTTGAAGAGTAAATGATACTCCTATAAATCTATCCTAAAAATCCCATAGCATAAATGCAAACAAAGGAGAAGACTACAAATAAACTTGATTTTGTCCTTCTAAATGACCCAAACCTAGTCTGAAAGAACACCAATAAAACCCTTCAAACAAATTCTACCCCATCCAAGTTTTCTTTGAAATGCTCTTGCTACCATTTACAGTTCTTAAAAATAGTAAAAAGCTTACTGCTTTAAACAACACTGTTATGGCAATTGATACTACTAAAATGACTTAGATTAAGAAGTTGATACTCACTCTTTTTTTTGTCAAAATAAGGCTTAAAATTAGCAACAGCCAGTGAAAGAGAAAAAGTCAAATGGCGTCTTTCTTGGAGCTTGGTGAATGTTAAGATAGCTATAAAAGCTGTTCACCACCTACAGATTGGAGTAACCCCCGAAAGACTGAACTTGGCTATCAGGGCATGACTGGTAACTGAAATAAAACTGCTGCTATGCAACCGCTCTCAGAAGCCTCAGTGGTGGTGATCAGAGACACTGACTTGCGGGCGTCCTAGCACTGCTGCTGTTCCCTTAAGACGTGGAGAAGCAGCAGAGAGACATGTCATCACCTTTCACACACACACACACACACAGACACACAGAGTGGTGTGCAACAGAACCCTGCTTTAATCCTGTTTGAGACTTTTCCATATCAGTGGCCACACAAGGGATTAGACAATTCTAGGTGATTAAGTAATTTTAAAATGTTCCTTAAAATGTTCTACGACTCATACCAAGAAAATGTCACCTTGTCAACTAGAAAGAACCCAGGTGAGAACTGTTTTTATTCTTGCTTTTTAAGTTTCAGTTTAATTAGTAAGTTAGTCTCTGTGTGTTTTGTATATTTTAGCTCTTCATGTTACTATGGTTCATAATTATCTAAGAAGAAGGGCTATGTCATACATAACCGACTCTCTTGCTTGTTCTCTTAATGTAACTTAGGAACTTGAAGATGTTTGATAAATGTTAACTAAAATCTAATTGTAGAAAGCTAACAAGGAAAAAGGAAAATGAAGGGTAACTGAAAATGTCAAACTTTACTTTTCAGTTATAATATGTTACTTAGTTTATCTTCCAGTTGTTGGAAGTCTAAATGGAAAGGGGAACTCCAGGTAACAAGGATCATAACAAAACAATAAACAGTTACAAAGTGCTTTATAGTTAATAAGCAGTTTCAGTGTGAGTAATTTCTCCTCTAGTGGGGCTTTTTGATTTAGGGTTATTTGTTTTGTTTTTGTTTGTCTACAAATTTGAGCATCACAGAGGAAAAGAAAAGGTTCTATCATAAATTACAATTGTTTTTTCTAGCACAGAGCTGATGAATCAGAATCTCTGGTGTGAAGCAGCAATCTGTATTTCTGACACGCATCCAATGATTCTCTTTTATCAAAGGAAGTGAAACTTTAATATGAAACTCTTAAACATACAAAAGCACCGAAGTTAGCAGAGTGAACATATATGCACTAATTATATCTAAACTATGTGACCTGCCTCCTGAGAAACCTGTATGCAGGCCAGGAAGCAACAGTTAGAACCGGACATGGAACAACAGACTGGTTCCAAAAAGGAAAAGGAGTACGTCAAGGCTGTATATGGTCACCCTGCTTATTTAACTTATATGCAGAGTACATCATGAGAAACACTGGGCTGGAAGAAGCACAAGCTGGAATCAAGATGCCGGGAGAAATCTCAATAACCTCAGATATGCAGATGACACCACCCTTATGGCAGAAAGTGAAGAAGAACTAAAGAGCATCTTGATGAAAGTGAAAGAGGAGAGTGAAAAAGTTGGCTTAAAGCTCAACATTCAGAAAACTAAGATCATGGCATCTGGTCCCATCACTCCATGGGAAATAGATGGGGAAACAGTGGAAACAGTGTCAGACTTTTCTTGGGGGGGGGCCTCCAAAATCACTGCAGATGGTGATTGCAGCCATGAAATTAAAAGATGCTTACTCTTTGGAAGAAAAGTTATGACCAACCTAGATAGTATATTCAAAAGCAGAGACATTACTTTGCCGACTAAGGTCCGTCTAGTCAAGCCTATGGTTTTTCCAGTGGTCATGTATGGATGTGAGAGTTGGACTGTGAAGAAGGCTGAGTGCCGAAGAATTGATGCTTTTGAACTGTGGTGTTGAGAAGACTCTTGAGAGTCCCTTGGACTGCAAGGAGATCCAACCAGTCCATTCTGAAGGAGATCAGCCCTGGGATTTCTTTGGAAGGAATGATGCTAATGCTGAAACTGCAGTACTTTGGCCACCTCATGTGAAGAGTTGACTCATTGGAAAAGACTCTGATGCTGGGAGGGATTGGGGGCAGGAGGAGAAGGGGACGACCGAGGATGAGATGGCTGGATGGCATCACTGACTCGATGGACACAAGTCTGAGTGAACTCTGGGAGATGGTGATGGACAGGGAGGCCTGGCGTGCTGTGATTCATGGGGTTGCAAAGAGTCGGACATGACTGAGCGACTGAACTGACTGAACTGAACTGATGCAATAATATTATTAGGTTTTATTAAATATAAAAGTAAAACAGTACTATATAACATGATAATTGTTATGCGTGTGTGTGTGCTAAGTCTCTTCAGTCGTGTCCAGCTCTTTCTCGACCTTAGACTGTAGCCCGCCAGGTACCTCTGTCCATGGGGTTCTCCAGGCAAGAATACTGAAGCGGGTTGTCATGCCCTCCTCCAACGGATCTTTCTGACCCAGGGACCAAAACCACATCTCATATGTCTTCTGCATTGGCAGGTGGGTTCTTTAACACTAGTGTCACCTGGGAAGCCCCGTAATTACTATATATAGCATCATAATATAACTTATTGATATGCTTATCACTAGAAGATATAAAGCATACCTTCTCTATCCCCAATAATTTGCTATAAAGATTTATTTTCACTTGATACAACACTGTTACGCCATATTTCTTTTGATTATTATCTTCCAGTTAAAAGTTTTTAAACCTTTTATTTTCAACTTTTTATGTTTTAAATATATCTTTTCTATTAAAAATTAGATTCACAGAAGTGTAATTTATAAACAAAATTCACTATTTTTTAGGTATAAAGTTTGATGAGTTTTGACAAATGTGTGCTATTACAGTTGAGATACAGAATATTTCTATCACTCAAAGAATTTATTTGTGCCCTTGTATAGTCAACTCATGTTCCTTGGTGGCTCAGAGGTTAAAGCGTCTGCCTGGAATGCAGGAGACCCAGGTTCGATCCCTGGGTCGGGAAGATCCCCTGGAGAAGGAAATGGCAATCCACTCCAGTACTCTTGCCTGGAGAATCCCATGGAGGGAGGAGCCTGGTAGGCAACAGTCCACGGGGTCGCAAAGAGTCGGACACGACTGAGCGACTTCACTTCTGTCTAGTCAGTTCCTTCCTCCTTCCTCAGCCCTTGTAGGTGAAGTTGCTCAGTCGTGTCCAACTCTTTGTGACCTCGTGGACTGTAACCTACTAAGGCTTCTCCATCCATGGGATTCTCCAGGCAAGAATACTGGAGTGGATTGCCATTTCCTTCTCCAGGGGATCTTCCCGACCCAGGGATCGAACCTGGGTCTCCCGCATTGGAGGCAGAGGCTTTAACCTCTGACCCACCAGGAAACCACTCATCTGATTTGCTCCTATAGTTTCATCTGTTCTAGAATGTTATATAAATGGAATTATGTGGTAAGGAGTCTTCCTTCACTTAGCATACTATTTCTGAAATTTATCCATATTGGTGCATGTGGTACTAGTTGCTTCCTTTTTATTCCACTGTACAGATGTCCCAAAACTGGTTTACCTATGGACTTTTGGGATGTTTCCATTTTGGATCCATTAAGAATTAATCTGCTAAAAATTTCTGTAAACAAGTCTTTACTTTTTAACAAGAGTTAAAAGTCACTGGAAATTCACAGAGGAATACCAGAAAAGAAATGGCGACTAACATAAATACATCAATGAGGCGAGTCGGCGGGGGTGGGGGGCGGGGATCTTGAGAAGGGAAGGAATCTCTGATATTTTTTCCTTTACGTTTGGAAAAATAGTACAAAGAGTTTTCCCTTGTCCAGCTTCATCTAACACTAACATCTTATGTAAACACAGAATTATTATGACTTCCTAGCTGGCTCAGTGGTCAAGAATCCACCTGCCAATGTAGGAGACAGGAGATAGGGGTTTCATTCCCGGGTCAGGGAGATCCCCTGGAGAGAAAAATGACAACATACTCCAGTACTCTTGCCTGGGAAATACCATGGACAGAGGAGCGTGGCGGACTACAGTCCTTGGGGTCGCAAAGAGTTGGACATGACTTAGTGACTGAGCTTGCACATAATTATGAAAACTAGGAAATTAACACAGTTACCATACTTAACATAGGCTGGGATCTGGGACCCTTTGCTGCAGTGCTTGCACCTGGATAAGCATATCCCCCAGCAATAAAACACAAAAAAAACTGTAAGGAACTAAAAATAACTGCATACATGTAACATGAGCAGTTGGGGCAAATTATGAACAACAAGATACAAAAAGACCAAAAACCCAGATGCCACTTCTGAGGAGCTGGGAGCAAAAGTAGGGTACTGTGGATGCTCCCTGCACACAGCACCACAAAGGGGTGGGCAGACTACCTAAGTCACTTCTCTGGCTCAGCCCCTGTACTCACCCCGACCCTCACTCCATGTAAGGAACCTGCTCGCCTGCCCCATAAGGAGACAGCAATTCACTCCCTCCTGCTGCAACAGGGCCCGGATAGAGCCCTGTCTGAACTTCTTTTCTCTTCTTATCAGTTGCTGCTGATTAAGGTCAAGAACCGTGGTCAATGACATACTGACTGAAATTACAGAATTCTAATTTCACCAGTTTATCACTGTACTAGTTTTCTATTGCTGCTGTAACAAATTACCACAAACACAGTGACTTAAACAGTACAAATTTATTATTATTCTGTAGGTCAGAAGTCCAAACAGGTGTATCATCTGGCTTAAAATCAAGGTGTCAGCAGGGCTTTATTTCTCTCTGAAGGCTCTATGGGAGAATGTGTTTTTTGCCTTTTCCAGCATCTTAAGGTCACTCATATTCCTTGGCTCGTGGTCGTCTTCCTCCATCTTCAAAGCTAGCAATGTAGTATCTCTCTTAAATGTTCTCAATTTCTAAGGCCTCCTGTTATTTGCCTGTGAAATTCCATGAACAGAGGATCCTGGCAGGCTATAGTCCATAGGGTCGCAGGCATCAGTCACAACAAAGCAACTAAACCACCACTACTACCTGTTACTAGAATGAAACCACCTGGATAATCTAGGATACCCTTCTCACCTTGAGTAGCCTTAACCACATCTGCAACAGCCTCTTTTGCCATTTATGGCAACATATTCATAGATTCTGCATATTAGGATATGTGTATCTTTGGGAGGCCATTACTCTACCTTGCACACATAATTTATGTAATTAGTTTCTTATGGGTGGGCATTTAGGTTGTTTCCAATATTTTACAATTATAAACGATGCTGCAAGGAATACCTTGTATATAAGTATTTTCATAATGGTGGAGGCTGTATTTTGAAGGCAGACAGCTAAAAGTGGGACTGCTGGATGAAAAGGTGCATGTGTAGATTTGCTAAAATCCCCTCTAGAAGGGCTGCACCAGTCTGCATTCCCATCAGCAATATATGAGAGTGTCTGTTTCCCGTCACCAACTGAATTTATCATACTCAATAGTTTTTGGTAGCTAAAAGGTGAGGTAGTATCTCTATGCTGTTTTGATCTGCATTTCTGATTGTATGAACGTTGCTTTTATAGGTTCAGAAAAATTTTTATAGTTTTTGAGAATTATCTATTCATCTTTTTAAAAAATTTTTCTGTTGAGGTTTTGATCATTTGTCTCTCATTTTTAAGTGCTGATATCTATATGTTGTGCATCGGTCAGTTGTCTTTTAACTTTATGATGTTTTTTGACATGTCTTAATTTTTTTTGGCCTCTGGCTTTTCAGTAACCATTCATTAAAGAGTGTTTTTCAAAAGTAAAGAGGAATTCCTCTCTGTTTTTTCTTCTAATAGTTGTATGGTTTATTTTTTACACTTAGATCCCTAATCCATTTAGAGTTTACACTCATGTAAGGTAAGAGATATATCTCACATTTAATTTTACCTTGTTTTTTTTTTCCCCAAAATGGCCACTCAGTTGTCCCTACACTATTTATTTTGAATACCAACTCCTCACAAAATCCTTGATTTCTCTAGTAAGACTTAGTCTCTCACTTTTATTTACCTGAGATCTTTTGTTCATAATACTGTTTTCCTGTCTTGACCAATAATTCTTGGTATTTCAATTTTATATCCCCTACTGAGTCTTAAAACTCCTAAAGGCAAAATTATTGAGCTCATCATTATATTACTTCAATGCTTAGTATACAGTGGGCTACCTAATATATATTTGCAGAATGCTAATAATGATTAAACTGAATTAGGAAAATTCTAATTCACTCAAGAAAGCAGGGAAAAGATCTAATACATCTGAAGGGAAAAAAATAACCTCAATATTATTAAAATAAAACCAAATCTGGTATTTAAAGAGGAAAAAGTATCTGAAATACACACTTATATAGACCACCCTCAGTTCCTGCTAATGAGGTATATGTTGATTTTCTTACCACTAGAAGAGACTGCTGATCTTACTCAAATTCACAGAGTATGAATATTAAAGAAGATGGCTTTCAGGAATCAAATAATTAGAAATGAAAGGTCAAAACTAAGAATGAGAACATTCCCCCTAAGTGAGGTCTATTAGTCTGTTGGACAGTCTCCCAGAGGTTATCATGGAAGCCTGAAAAAAGCATCATATAATATAATATGAAAGATGTTTTTTCATTGTCAGGGGAGATGAACTAGATGAATTTAATTGAAGTTTTCTAGCTCTCATTTCTAGGACTCTAAGAATAACAGCATTGCAGATGAAGGAGGGTTTTGGAACTTATTATTAAAAAAAAATAAATTTTTTCCTGCCTCTGGTGAAACAAAATGCACCTAAAATCCATATTATGGAAATGGTAGTGAGTCAAAGGTACAAAGTAAAACAATCTAATTACTAGCCAGGATAAGCTCTTCTTTTTCTTTTTCAAGTACACAATTAAGTGGAAGAAGGCAGGAAGATGGGTACCAGGGAAAAGATTTTACTAGGTATAGTTATATAACTTCTAGAGGCTACTTTCTAACTGTACTTCTTTCTAATCCTGCAAAAATTTTCTTCTATTATGAATTTAGGCTTCAAAATAATAACAAATTGGTTCTTAGTACACAATACCTTTTAATCTGCAAACTAGCAAGATCTTAAAATACTTGTGTGATATTTCATTATCATAAAAAAGGCACCATAGGCCTCAGAAGAGGTCAAACAATTTTCTCTTGGTCACACAAGGGAGATGCCAGCTGAACATACATTAAAAAAAGCTGAATATACATTAAAAAAATGGGTCTTACAGCTCTTTTTCCTATTCTTGGTCCAAATTCTTAAATGCTAATAAGGTCCTTGTTCTGATACTCTGGCAGAATTAAAAAGGCAGGTGACACTGGCCTTAGATCATATGGGCAGAAGAATGCAAAGCCCCTCTGAACTGCAGGTAGCTGATTTTAATGGAGAAGTGCTCCTGAGTGACAGTGATGGTCTCACTGAATGCATAAACTATAAGCCCAGGTAGCCAAGGACAGATCATCAGGTTCTGACCTTCCCTTCTGCTAGATGTATTAGCTTTTTTTTTTTCTTTTTTCCCATTTAACTTTTAAAAAGCTGAGAGCAGACCACATTCCTACACTTTCAATTATAATTTGAGTGAGAAGCAAACTAAGATAGTCCCCACGGGTCACTCTTTACCATTAATCTCACAGGGCTCCCAGTGAAAGAAAATTTTTTCTTTCTACTCACTGTATTCCACACTTAATTCTATTTTCCTTAACAGATAAGGTAGAATCTTTTTTTTAATCCAATATATAATGTTGATTAATTTGAAACAATCTACTAATGATAAAAATGCTATGGCATAAAAGGTTAGTGTCTTTGCAATGTGTATACCTTGGGCAATCATGAATGTCACCTATTTATTGAGTTTTCATAAACAGATTAGGAAGAAGAAAAGGTCAGTGCTGGAGTTAAATGAATAAGACACAGTCTTGATTTTCTAAGAGTTATTTTTTTCTAATATTGTCCTTATTTTTTTAAGTTTCATTTTTACTGAAGTATAGTTGATTTACAATGTTGTGACAGCCTCAGGTGTACAGCAACATGATTAAGTTATAGATATATACATATATATTCGTTTTTTTTCTTCAGATTCTTTTCCTTTACAGGCTACTATAAAATATTGAGAATAGTTCCCTGAGGTATACAGTAGGTCTTTGTCATTACCTATTTTATATACAGTAGTGTGTAAATCCCAAACTCCTATTTTATCCTTCCCATTCCCCTTTCATCTTTCGTAACCATAAGTTTGTTTTCTATGTCTGTTGATCAGATGGTGACTGCAGCCTGAAATTAAAAGATGCTTACTCCTTGGAAGAAAAGTTATGACCAACCTAGATAGCATACTGAAAAGCACAGACATTACTTTGCCAACAAAGGTCTGTCTAGTCAAGGCTATGGTTTTTCCAGTGGTCATGTATGGATGTGAGAGTTGGACTGTGAAGAAAGCTGAGCACCCAAGAATTGATGCTTTTGAACTGTGGTTTGGAGAAGACTCTTGAGAGTCCCTTGGACTGCAAGGAGATCCAAACAGTCCATTCTGAAGGAGATCAGCCCTGGGATTTCTTTGGAGGGAATGATGCTGAAGCTGAAACTCTGGTACTTTGGCCACCTCATGCAAAGAGTTGACTCACTGGAAAAGACTCTGATGCTGGGAGGGATTGGGGGCAGGAGGAGAAGGGGACGACAGAGGATGAGATGGCTGGATGGCATCACCGACTTGATGGACGTGAGTTGGAGTGAACTCTGGGAGTTGGTGATGGACAGGGAGGCCTGGCGTGCTGCAATTCATGGGGTCATAAAGAGTCGGACACGACTGAGAGACTGAACTGAACTGAACTGAATTGATCTATTTCTATTTTGTATATAAGTTCATTTGTATCATTTTTTTTAAAGGTTCCACACATAGGTGACAGTATATGATACTTGTCTTTGTCTTACTTTACTTAGTAAGGTAACCTCTAAGTCCATCTATATTGCTGCGAATGGCATTATTTCATTCTTTTTATGGCTGAGTAATATTTCACTGTATATCACTGTATACCACATCTTTCTTATGAATTCATCTGTTAATGAACATTTAGGTTGCTTACATGTCTTGGCTATTGTAAACAATGCTGCAATGAACATATGGAGCACATTTATTTTTTTGAATTAAGGCTCTCTCTGGAGATATGCCCAGGAGTAGGATTGCAGGCTCATGGTAGTTCTATTTCCAGCTTTTTAAGAACCTCCATACTGTTCTCCATAGTGGTTATACCATTTATATTACCAAAATTACAGTAACCAAAACAGTATGGAATGGGCACAAAAACAGAAACATAGATCAATGGGACAATGGGCTTTCACTAGAAAAGCCCAGAAATACACCTATGTACCTATGGTCAAATACTACGACCAAGGACACAAGAATATACAATGGAAAAAGATAATCTTTTCAGTTAATGTATTGGGGAAACTGGACAGCTACATGTAGAAGAATGCAATTAGAACATTCTCTAACACCACACACAAAAATAAACTAGAATGCATTAAAGACCTAAATGTAAGACCAGATACTATAAAACTCCTGGAAGGAAACAAAGGAAGAATACTTTTTGACATAAATCACAGCAATAGCTTTTTTGATCCATCTCCTAGAGTAATGGAAATAAAAATAAACAAATGGTACCTAATTAAACTTAAAAGATTTTGACAGCAAAGGAAGTCATAAACAAAATGAAAAGATGACCTTCAGAATGAGAGAAAATATTTGTGAATGGTGCAACCAACAGTGGATTACACTCAAAACATGTAAACAGCTAATATAGCTCAGTATCAAAAAACCAAACCACCGAATCAAAAAAGGGGCAGAATATCTAAATAGACATTTCTCCAAAGAAGACATTCAGATGGCCAAAAAGCACATGAAAATATGCTCAGCACTTCTAATTTATTAAGAGAAATGCAACTAAAAACTATAATGAGGTATCACCTCACACCAACCAGAATGACCATCATCAAAAAGTCTACAAATAATAAATGCTGGAGCGGGAATAGCAAAAAAGAGAGCCTCCTAGAAGAGCAGTTTTTACACTGTCTTGCATGTGTACATGCTTAGTTGCTTCAGTTGTGTCTGAATCTTTGTGATCCTATAGACTGTAGCTTGCCAGGCTCCTCTGTCCACGGGATTCTCTAGGCAAGAATACTGGAGTGGGTTGCTGTGCCTTCCTCCAGGGTATCTTCCTGACCCAGGGACTGAATCTGCATTGCAGGTAGATTCTTTAACACTGAGAATTCTTTAACTGGGGAAGCCCCTAAATTGTCTTGACTATGTATCAAATAAGTAAAATACTGTTGGTGTGCATTCCTAAAACTGCTCATCTATAAAATTATAAGAATGTTTTGATATATGACTATAAACTAGTCAATAACATAAAAATCTTAAAACAGTGAAATTTAAAAACTTGAACATTTATCATTTTCTTTTTGCAACCCAAGTAGACTGTGCAGTGTACTTTCTGAGGTATGTACACTCATTCTGGAGACTACCAACTAGGATATCACAGACCAGGAAAGGCAACTATACACATAAACGGTAATGGGTAAAGGTCCACTCTGAAGGAAGGACAGACAAGGTCAACGCTAATGTTAAGAAGACACTGGAGTTGAGCTCTGAAGGATGAAAATACTTTTAGGGAGTACAGAAGGTGGCCTTAACAGGCAGAAATGTACAAAGACACGTGGGAAAACTTGTTTGAGGAACTTAAGTTAAACAAAGATGGTGCACTAAGATACAGCACTCTTTTCAGTTTGGAGGCTTAGAAAACTGGGGGTAGGAAAGAGGGTATTGAGTATAAAGAAATGAGACTGGAAGGGCAGCTGAAAACTAGATAATGAAAGGCTCTCTGTGCCAAGTTAACTTTGGTTTTGATCATCCAGTAAAAAACAAGTTATATGCAAAAGGTTTCAGCAGGTAACTGATGATTTTTGAAGGAAAAGTTAGTTATGTCTGAAGACATTCAAATGAGGGAAAGGAAGAAGGGAGAGAGGGAGGAGCATGGAAAGAACCCACTGTGCAAACCAAATAAAATGTTCAAAATTTGGTCATGTCCATGGGCACAGGGGAGAGAACCTTCCCTGATGGCTCAGTGGTAAAGAATCTGCCTGGCCAATGCAGGAGATGTGGGTTCAATCCCTAGGTCGAGAAGATTCCCTGGAGAAGGAAACAGCACCCCACTCTAGTATTCTTGCCTGGAAAATCCCATGGACAGAGGAGCCTGGCAACCTACAGTCACAGAGATTCAGATACAACTTAGTGACTAAACAACAACAACATGGGCATGGGACCAAAGAGAACTACTAAAACACTTTAAGCAAGGGAGAGTTAAGTAATGACCAAGTTTAAATTTTAAAGAGCCCAGTCTGGCAACATTGTGAAAGCTTAAGTGGATGAAGGAGGAATTGGAGGCCAGGAGATGAGTTAAAATCTTTAGTGTATTAGATAGGACCAGCTATATACTCTGAGGGGTTTAGTGAAAAAAATATTAGGGCCCTTGTTTAAAAAGCAGGAAAACAGTATCATTAAAGATGATAAAATAAAAACATTTCCCAGCAGTCTCTCTCTCTCCATTTGCCATGGTACTTTTAATTTGCTATTTAATGTCATGCTCCCTCAGACCCTCAGACTTTAGAGTCACTTGGAGCCCTAGACCACAGTTTAGTGTGTAGGTGACCCACTGGCTACCAGGTTGCCCTTCCCCAGCCACCAAACCCATGTGCCTGGCCCAGGGCAGGGAAGTTGAGCCAGCCTTCTTCCCATGGCTGCCACTACAACTCACTAGGATCCTGGAATTAAGGATGAACAAGAGGCTTGCTTCAACTGAGCTGTGGTCTCTGGCAACCTGCCAGACACCAGTGAAGATGACAGGTGGGGACAAGGACAGCCTTGCCAAGAGTGTGCAGCCCAATCCCTATCTTTCTCATGCTTGTGCACAAGCTTCTCTAGGGTCAGAGATAGCTGTGGCTCAGTGAAGCAGAGGGTGAGGAAGGGTGGCTGGGATCCAGGGGATAGGAAAGTGGGGAACTCAGAATCCACCCCAGAGAGGCAGGAGGAGGTGGAACTGTGCCTTGGTTTCAAGCCCCTGCACATGCTCCATTGTTTCATTGGACTTGATTTACAAAACACAAATCCAAAAATGAACCATTAAGAACTTGAGATGGCAACCACTGAACATTAAACTCCATGAAGATGGCCTTCTTCTGTTCAGGCCCTGTACACTGCACTGTTCTCATGCTAAAGAAGCTGGGTGTCTCATAGGTATTTGGCTCTGGGAACTGAAGAAATGTGTAGTACTACAAAGTTAGAAGTTCAGAGGGAAAAGAGTTTTTGGGAAAAACACAAGTGGGTATAGTTTGGAGCAAGCTAAATTTAAATCACTTATGGGGCACTGGAACTCAGTGTTAGGAAATACTAAAAGAAGACTGCGGCTGCTGCTGCTGCTAAGTCGCTTCAGTCATGTCCGACTCTGTGCAACCCCATAGATGGCAGCCCACCAGGCTCCCCCACCCTGGGATTATCCAGGCAAGAACACTGGAGTCGGTTGCCATTTCCTTCTCCAATGCATGAAAGTGAAAAGTGAAAGTGAAGTTGCTCAGTTGTGTCCGACTCCTCTCGACCCCATGGACTACAGCCTACCAGGCTCCTCCATCCATGGGATTTTCCAGGCAAGAGTACTGGAGTGGGGTGCCATCGCCTTCTCCAAAAAGAAGACTGTTTAGAAGATTATCCAAAACAATATCATTTTCTATCTCCTGATTTGTGGATCATTAATCACACTGCTATAAAAAGTCACAAAAATATCCCTCTAATATGAAGATCTCAGCACTAGCAAAAGCTAAAAGAATATTCCATGCAAATGGAAAAGAAAAGAAAGCTGGGGTAGAAATACTTATATGAGGCAAAATAGACTTTAAAAGAAAGACTCTAACAAGAGACAGAGAAGGACATTACATAATTATAAAGAGATCTATCTAACAAGAAGTTATGGCAATTGTAAAGACATGGGTATCCAACAAAGGAGCACTTGCATACATAAAGCAAATAATGACAAACAAAAAAGGAGAAGCTGGCAGCAAGGCAATAATAGTAAAGGACTTTAATATCCTGTTTACATCAATGACAGATTATTTAGACAGAAAATCAGTAAGGAAACATTGGCCTAAATGACACATTAGATGATACAGATTAACAGTTACATGATGAGAACATTTCATCCAAAATAGCAGATGCACATTCTTTTCAGGTGTACATAGAACATTCTCCAGGATAGATTACATGTTAGGCCACAGAACAATTCTCAAATTTAAGAAGACAGAAATCACATCAAGTATCTTTTCCAACCACAACAGTATGAGACTAGAAATCAACCACTAGGGGGGAAAAAACACTCTAAAAACAGTAAAACATGTTTACTGTTACTCTAAAAACATGCTAGTAAACAATCAGTAGGTCACTGAAGAAATCAGAAATTTAAAAGAATACCTGGAGAAGAAAGATAAATGAAAACACAGGGATCTAAAACCTAAGGGACAAAGAAAAATCAGTTCTAAGAGGTTTGTACTGATACACGTCTACCTCAGGAAACAAGAAAAACCTCAAATAAACAATCTAACCTTACACCTAAAGGAATCTGAAAAAGAAGAACAAACAAAACTGAAATTAAGAAGTAAAGGCATAAAAAAATCAGAAAGGAAATAAATGAAATAGAGATTAAAAAGACAATAAAACAATCATTGAAACTAAGAGTTGGTTCTTTGAAATAAATAAAACTGATAAACTTAACCAGACTCAAAAAAAAAAAAAAAAGAGATGGCTCAAATCGGTAACATCAAAAGTGAAAAAAGAGAAGTTACAACGGACAGCAGAGGAGGACAAAGGATCATAAGAGCCTACTACGAACAACAATAGGCCAATAAAGTGGACAACCTAGAAGAAATGGACAAATTCCTAGAAATGTATTATCTCCCAACATTGAACCAGGGAGAAACAGAAAATATTAACAGACCTATTACCACTTATTTATTTATGGCCATGGTGTGTAGCTCGTGAGATCCTGTGATCTTGAGATCTTGTGCGATCAATCTCTCAACCAGGGATTGAACCAGGGCCCAGAGCAGTGAAAGGGCCAAATCCTAACAACTGGAATCCCAGGGAATTCCCTGAATCAGTAATTTAAAAAAATATCACTAATCAGAAGTCCAGCCTTCAAGAGTGAATTCTACCAAACATTTAAATAAGAGCTAACACCTATCCTCCTCAAAGTACTCCAAAAAACTGAAGAGGAAAGAACACCTCCAAACTCATTCTACGAAGTCAGCCTCACTCTGATAACAAACCAAGAGAAACATGTAAAAACAAAACAAAAACACACAAGCCAAGATCACTGATAACACAGATGCAAACATTCTTAACAAAATATTAGCACCAAAAACCAAATCCAACAATACATTAAAAAATTATATATCCCAGGGTCACAAGAATTTTTCAGCATCTGCAAATCAATGAATGTGATATCACGTTAACAAACTGAAGAATAAAAATCATATGATTATCTCAAGAGATGCCGAATAAACTTTTGACAAAATTCAACATCCATTTATGATAAAAACTCTTCAGAAAGTGGGCACAGTGGCAACATACTTCAACATAATAAAGGTCACATATGATAAGCCTACAACTTATATCATACTCAACAGTGAAAAGCTGAAATCATTTCCTGTAAGATCAGGAACTAGACAAGGATGTCCACTCCTGCCACTTTAATTCAACACAGGATTGGAAGTCCTAGTCACAGTTAATACAAGAGAAAGAAATAAAAGGAGTCCAAACTGGAAAGGAAGAAACAAAATCGTCACTGCTGGCAGATGACATGATACGATGCATGTTGCTGTTTTTTAGTTGCTCAGTCGTGTCTGACTCTTGTGACCCCATGGACTATAGCCTACCAGGCTCCTCTTATCAGTGGGACTTTCTGGGCAAGATTACTAGAGTGGGTTGCCATTTCTCCTTCCAGGGTTATCTTCCTGACCCAGAGATTGAACCCATGTCCCTGTGTCTTCTGCACTGCAGGTGGATTCTTCACCACTGAGAAAGCCCTGATACTATACATAGAAAATCTTAAAGACACTGACAAAAACTACTAGAGCTCATTAACTAATTCAGTAAAGCTGAACAACACAAAATTAATATGCAGAAATCTGCTGCATTTTTATATAATAACCACAAACAGTTAGAAAAAAAGTAAGGGAATAATCCCATTTACAATTGCATCAAAAGGAATAAAATACTTAAGAATAAACCTATCTAAGGAGATAAAAATCTGTACTCTGAAAACTATGATATAGATGAAACAAATTTAAGTGACATAAACAGATGAAAAGACATACCATGTGCATGGATGGGAAAAATTAATATTCTTAAAATGACCATACTACCCAAGGCAATCTATATATTTGATGCAATCCCTATCAAAATACTGTATAGTCCATGGGGTCACAAAGGGACATGACTGAGCAAATTTCACTATCAAAATATTAAGGGCATTTTTTACAGACCTAGAACAAATAACTTTAAAATTTGCACGGAAACATGAAAGACCCTGAATGGCCAAAATAATCCTGAGTAAAAGGAGCAGGGCTAGAGGAATCACACACCCTGACTTCAGTCTATACAACAAAACTACACTAATCAAAACAGAATGGTACTGGCATAAAAACAGAAACCCAGATCAATGGAACAGAATGTAGAACCCAGAAATAAACCTGTACTTATGTGGTCAATTAATCTATGACAAAGAAGGAAAGAATATACAATAAGGAAGAAAGTCTTTTCAATAAATGGGAAAACTGGCCACAAGACTGGAAAAGGTCAGTTTTCATTCCAATCCTAAAGAAAGGCAATGCCAAAGAATGTTCAAACTACCGCACAATGGCACTAATCTCACACGCTAGTACGGAGAAGGCAATGGTAACCCACTCCAGGACTCTTGCCTGGCAAATCCCATGGATGGAGGAGCCTGGTGGGCTGCAGTCCATGGGGTCGCTAGAAATCAACTCGACTGAGTGACTTCACTTTCACTTTTCATTTTCATGCATTGGAGAAGGAAATGGCAACCCACTCCAGTGTTCTTGCCTGGAGAATCCCAGGGATGGGGGAACCTGGTGGGCTGCTGTCTCTGGGGTCGCATGGAGTTGGACACGACTGAGGCGACTTAGCAGCAGCAGCAGCAGCACATGCTAGTAAAGTGATGCTTAAAATTCTCCAAGCCAGGCTTCAGCAATACGTGAACTGTGAACTTCCAGATGTTCAAGCTGGTTTTAGAAAGGCAGAGGAACCAGAGATCAAGTTGCCAACATCCGCTGGATCATTGAAAAAGCAAGAGAGTTCCAGAAAAACATCTATTTCTGCTTTATTGACTATGCCAAAGCGTCTGACTGTAGAGATCACAAAAAATTGTGGAACATTCTTCAAGAGATGGGAATACCAGACCACCTGACTTGCCTCTTGAGAAACCTATATGTAGGTCAGGAAGCAACAGTTAGAACTGGACATGGAACAACAGATTGGTTCCAAATAGGAAAAGGAGTACGTCAAGGTTGTATATTGTCATCTGGCTTATTAAACTGCTATGCAGAGTTCCCTGGTGGCTCAGACAGTAAAGCCTTTGTCTACAATAAGGGAGATCTGGGTTTGAGCCCTGGGTTGGGAAGATTCTCTGGAGAAGGAAATGGCAATCCACTCCAGTACTATTGCCTGGAAAATCCCATGGACAGAGGAGCCTAGCAGGCTGCAGTCTATGGGATCGCAAAGAGTCGGACACGACTGAGCGACTTCACTTCATGCAGAGTACATCATGAGAAACGCTGGACTGGAAGAAGCACAAGCTGGAATCAAGATTGCTGGGGGAAATATCAGTAACCTCAGATATGCAGATGACACCAACCTTATGGCAAAAAGTAAAGAAGAACTAAAGAGCTTCTTGATGAAAGTGAAAGAGCAGAGTGAAAAAGTTGGCTTAAAGCTCAACATTCAGAAAACTAAGATCATGACATCCAGTCCCATCACTTTATGGCAAATAGATGGAGAAACAGTGGAAAGAGTGGCTGACTTTATTTTTCTGGGCTCCAAAATCATTGCAGATGGGGATTACAGCCGTGAAATTAAAAGACACTTAACTCTTTGGAAGGAAAGTTATGACCTACCTAGACAGCATATTAAAAAGCAGAGACATTACTTTGTCAACAAAGGTCTGTCTAGTCAAGGTTATGGTTTTTCCAGTGGCCATGTATGTATGTGAGAGTTGGACTATAAAGAAAGCTGAGCACCGAAGAATTGATGCTTTTGAACTGTGGTGTTGGAGAAGGCCCTTGAGAATCCCTTGGACTGCAAGGAGATCCAATCGCTCCATCCTAAAGGAGATCAGGCCTGGGTGTTCATTGGAAGGACTGATGTTAAAGCTGAAACTCCAATACTTCGGCCACCTAATGTGAAGAGCTGACCCACTGGAAAATACCCTGATGCTGGGAAAGACTGAGGGCAGGAGGAGAAGGGGATGACAGAGGATGAGATGGTTGGATGGCATCGCCGACTCAATGGACATGGGTTTGGGTGGACTCTGGGAGTTGGTGATGGACAGGGAGGCCTAGCGTGCTGCAGTTCATGGGATCGCAAACAGTCGTACATGACTGAGCGACTGAACTGAACTGAACTGAATATACAAAGGAATCAAACCAGACTATGTTCTCACACCATATACAAAAATAAATTCAAGACGGATTAAAGACCCAAATGCAAGGTATCAATCCATAAAACTGCTAGAAGAAAATATAGGCAGTATGGTCTTTGACATCAATCTTACCAAACAATTTTTGGAACTGTCTCCTCAGGCAAAGGAAACAAAAGCAAAAATAAACAAAGAGGACTACATCAACATTTGCACAGTGAAGGAAACCACCAACAAAACAAAAAAGACAGCCTACTGAATAGAATAAAATGTCTGCAAACAATACATCCAACAAGGGCTTAGTATCCAAAATATACAAAGAGGTTACACAACTCATCATCAAAAAACCAAACATGCTGATTAATAAATGAGTAAAGGACATAAAGCGATATTAAACAACAACAACAACAAAACCATATAGATGGCCACCAAACACATGAAATGATGCTCAGCATCACTAATCATCAGAGAAATGCAAATCAAAACCACAATGAGATACCACCTCACACCTGTCAGAATGGCTGTCATCAAAAAGACAACAAATCTGATATGGACAGCACTGAATCTGTAGACTGCTTTGGGTAGTATAGTAATTTTCATAATTAATTTTTCTGATCCAAGAACATGATATATCTCTCCATCTGTTTGTGCCATCTTTGATTTCTTTCATCAGTGTCTTATAATTTGTCATTTGCCTCCTTATGTAGGTTTATTCCTGGCTATTTTATTCTTTTTGTTGCAATGGTGAATGGGATTGTTTCACTAATTTCTCTTTCTGATTTTTTGTTGTTAGTGTATATGAATGCAAGGGACTACTGTGTATTGATCCTGCAACTTTACTAAATTGATTGATTAACTCTAGTAACTTTCTGATGGTATCTTTAGGGTTTTTTATGCACAGTATCATGTCATCTGCAAACAGTGAGTTTTATTTCTTCATTTCCAATCTGGATTCCTCTTCTTTTTCTTCTCTGATTGCCATGGCTAGGACTTCCAAAACTAGAACAAAAAATTTTTATGATTTGTATGGAAACACAAAAGATCCCGAATAGCCAAAACAATCTTGAGAAAGAAAAACAGAGCTGGAGGAATCAACCTTTTTGACATCACACTATATACTACAAAGCTACAGTAATCAAGACAGTATGGTACTGGCACAAAAACAGAAATGTAGACCAGCGGAACAAGACAGAAAGCCCAGAGATAAACCCATACACCTGTGGGTACCTTATCTTTGATAAAGAAGGCAAGAATATACAACAGAGAAAAGACAGCCTCTTCAATAATTGTTGCTGGGAAAACTGGACAGCATCCTAACTGAACACTTCCTAACACCATAAACAAAAATAAATTCAAAATGGATTAAAGACCTAAATGCAAGGCCGAATGTAAGAAAATATAAAAACTCTTAACAGAAAAACACAGGCAGGACACTCTTTGAATTGTGGTAAGATCCTCTTTGACACACCCTAGAGTAATGGAAATAAAAACAAACAAATGGACATAAAAGCTTTTGCACAGCAAAGGACACTATAAACAAGATGAAAAGACAACCGTCAGAATGGAGAGAGTAACTGCAAATGAAGCAACTGACAAAGGATTAGTCTCCAAAATATATAAGCAGCTCATATAGCTCAATATCAGAAAAACAAACAACCCATTCAAAAATGGGCAGAAGACTTAAATAGATATTTCTCCAAAGAAGACATACAGATGAAGAATAAACACATGAAAAAATGCTCAACATCACTCATTATTAGAGAAATGCAAATCAAAACCACAATGAGGTATCATCTCACACCTCAGAACGACCATTATCAAAAAATCCACAAACAATAAATGCTGGAAAGAATGAGGAACAAAGGGAACTCTCTTGGAGAGAAGGGAACAGTGGGTGGGAATATAAATTGATATAGCCACTATGGAGAACAAAATGGAGATTCTTTTAAAGATTAGGACTAAAACTACCATATGACCTCGCAATCCCTCTCTGGGCATATACCCTGAGAAAATCACAATTCAAAAAGACACATGTACCCCAACGTTCATTGCAGCATTATTTACAATAGTCAGGACATGGAAGCAACCCAGATGTCCATAGATGGATGAATGGATAAAGAAGTTGTGGTACATATATAAAATAAAATATTACTCAGCCATAAAAAGAAAGAAATTTGGGTTTGTTGTGAGGTGGATGAACTCAGAACCTATTATACAGAGCAAAGTAAGTCATAAAAAGAAATATTGTATATAACACATACACACGGAATCTAGAAAATTGGTACTGATGAACCTCTTTGCAGGGCAGGAATAGAGATGCAAACATAAAGAACAGACTTGTAGACGCAGCTGGGGAAGCAGAGGGTGGAGTGAATTGAAAGGGTAGCACTGAAACATATACACTATCATGTGTAAAACCGACAGCTAGTGGAGAGTGGCCGTGTAACACAGGAGCTTAGCCTGGTGCTCCATGACAACCTAAAGGGGTGGGGTGAGCGGGTGGGAGGGAGGATCAAAAGAGAGTGTGTATATATATATATATATATATGTATACTTAGGGCTGATTCACACTGTTGCATGGCAGAAATCAATAGAACACTGTAAAGCAATTATCTGCCAATTAAAAGTAAATTCAAAAGACTACAAATAAGAAGTGGTGACAAGGAGAAATGGGAACCTTTATACACTGTTGGTGGGAATGTAAATTGGTACAATCACTATGGTAAAGAGGTTAGAGGCTCCTCAAAAAATTAACAATAGAACTACCATAAGATCCACCAATTCCACTTCTGAGTATATATCTGAAGGAAACAAAAGCACTAATTTGAAAAGATACACACATCAATGTTCAGTGCAACATTACTTACGATAGCCAAGATATGGAAATAACTTAAGTATCTGTTGATAGATAAATGAAGATGTGGAATGTATGTGTATGTATATGTATGTGTGTGTGTTACACACACACGCGAGAATGTTATTCAGCCATTAAAAAGTTAAAATCTTGCCATTTGTGACAACATAGATGAAACTAGCGGGTATTATGCTAAGTGAAATAAAGTCAGAGACAGAATGACAAATACAGTATGATCTCACTTATATGGGAAATGTAAAAACAAAACAAATGAAAATGGACTCATAGATACAGAGAACAAAATCGTGGTTGCCAGAGAAGAGACAGAAAAATAGGAAGGGGACTAAGAGGAACAAACCTCCAGTTATAAAATAAATAAGCCAAGGGGATTAATATATACCACAAGGAATATGATGAATAATAATATAATAACTTTGTATGGGGAGAGATGGTTACTAGACTTATCGTGGGGATCATTTCACTGAATGCAAATGTCAAATCACTATGTAGTACACCTGAAAAGAACAGAACATTGTACATAAACTAGATTTTAATTTTAAAAAATGATAAATTGAAAAATCACAGATGTTTAATATAAAACAAATAAAAACTTTAAAGATCCAGTAGAATGGTACTGGCATTGGTTATAAAATTAAACGGTCTGATGGCAGGAAGGTACCTCAGGGATGCTACTGTTTACCAGCAATGCTTGAACCTTGACTACAGGTATAGCTAAGAAGGGTGAAAATACTCTTATGTACAGCTAACCCTAGTAATGACTTCCCTGGTGGCTCAGATGGTAAAATGTCTGACTACAATGTGGGAGATACGGGTTCAATCCCTGAGTCGGGAAGATCTCCTGGAGAAGGAAATGGCAACCCACTCCAGTATTCTTGCCTGGAAAATGCCATGGACAGAGAAGCCTGATAGGCTACAGTCCATGGGGTCACAAAGAGTCGGACACGACTGAGTGACTTCACTTTCACTTTCACTTTTCAACCCTAGTAAATTGAGAAGTTGGCAAGGTTCCCTTTACATATTTCTAACTTTTTAACATCTTTGAAAGGAGAAATCATCTGCTATCAGTTATACTTAGTGGCTAGGTACATGCTCCCCTAACTGGGTATTGGCCCTTCAAAACATTTATCTCTAGTTGCGATATGAAGAGTTAAGCCTCTTGTTGTTTAGTTGCTAACTCAGGTCTGACTCTTTTGCAACTAACTCTGTGGGGTGTAGCCTGCCGGGCTCCTTCTGTCCATGGGATTTCCCAGGCAAGAATACTGGAGTGGGTTGCCATTTCTTTCTCCAAGACATCTTCCCTACTCAGGGACAGAACCTGTGTCTCCTGCATTGGCAGGCAGGTTCTTTACCACTGAGCCACCAGGGAAGCCCAGTTAAACCTCTACTTCCCAGTGAAACAGAAGAAAAATATCTTGGCTTTGAGGAGACAGCTTTAGAGTAGTACACTATCCATAAGAATGAAGTGTAATTGAGTTCATCCTATCCTCTTATCTTAAACAGCCATCTTTTCCTGTGCAGAATAAGTTGAAATCTCCACTGGCTAGCACCACTGCAAACCTATTTCTAGGAATAAGCACAGATGGAAGAAGGTTTCCCTCATTCTTCGATTCTTTCAAGTTTAGGCTCTTGACAATATTCTCAGCCATTTCTGCTCCCTTTTCCTCCAGGTATTTGCTATTTGCTCTCTAGCCTCCTTAAGGGGTCATATCTAACCTTAACCCTTTTTTCCCTCCAATTTTTATATCCTAGGGTACTTACCATTAAAATATTTAGAAATCATAGCTGTTGTGGTTACAAAATGATTTGAAGGTATACTTAATATTTAATATCGTCAGACTATAATTTTTCTTTTCTGACATCCCTATATGTTACATTATTTTTACCTGTGGTAGTAATATTCTGATAGACATATATTATCAATATATATTCATTCATATATGAACAAAAAGGTATCACTGCAGGATGATCCTGGATTTTAGACTCATGTAGATGGTCAGGAAAGAGAAGGAAGAAGATTAATAAAGAATCTTGAAGCAGCAGAGGAAAGAATTTTAAGTTTCCTGGAATACAATAGCAATGAGAACACAAAAATTGAAATAGTATTGTAGCTCAGATGCCATGAATTCAAATTGAATAATTTACTGCTAAAACTGAGCTTCTTAGGCTGATCAGAGGTTACTCTGCCACAATAAAACAAGCATTTTGCAAAATTAGACTGGTCATCTGGACTAACTGTGGTAAACACTCAGAAGGGCAACTAATACACAACCCAACTTGTTTGTGAGTGACAGCTGGCTACTGCAAAACCATCATTGCTAGTTTTTTAATGGTTGGCTTGAAGGTTCTGAAGGAGATCAACCCTGGGATTTCTTTGGAAGGAATGATGCTAAAGCTGAAACTCTAGTACTTTGGCCACCTCATGCGAAGAGTTGACTCACTGGAAAAAGACTTTGATGCTGGGAGGGATTGGGGGCAGGAGGAGAAGGGGACGACCGAGGATGAGATGGCTGGATGGCATCACTGACTCGATGGACGTGAATCTGAGTGAACTCCAGGAGTTGGTGATGGACAGGGAGGCCTGGTGTGCTGCAATTCATGGGGTCGCAAAGAGTTGGACACGACTGAGCGACTGAACTGAACTGAACTGAAGGTACAGAAGGAGGCATGGATGTTCACAGGGAATACACTGACTAAGATGGGATCCTAATACTTTAACCAATCATTTCGGCAAACAGTTCTCAAGCTTGGATTCATGTTAGAATCACCCAGAAAGGTTTTTAAAAATACAGAAGACTAGGTTTGGGTCCACAGAGTGTCATTTAACTGGTGTGAGGTGGAGCTCTGGCAGTAATATTTTTTGAAATTCCTTAGATGATTTGTTTAGGCAATGAACACTTTCTGGTCTTTATTAAGTGGGCATGAAGCTTTCTCTCTCTTTGCTAAACTTGGAAAAACAAAGACCGGATTGAGTATTCTGTTCAAAACAATGGCTAATACTGAGTTTGATAATCACACAATATTTAAAAGATGTAAAATTTCTTTTTTTTTTTTTTACAAGAATATAACTTAGTCTGCATTTATTCCTCTAAAGCTTTACTTTCTTCTAAAAACTATGCAAAGCTTTTATCTTCTGACAGTCTTTTGTATCTGCTGTATCTGACTGGGAACGCTCAGGTGTCGCTGTGACAAGAACACAAGGGGGGTTACACAGGAACAGCCGGCTACTCCTGCAGTTCAGCTTTGCTTTCTGGCGGTCTTGGCTTATATGTCTTGGCCTGAATTCTTTCAGAGCCAAGCTCAAAGCTAACACAAATGAAGCAGCTGCAACTGCATTGTGGTACAGTCACAGGGAAGGCCGACTCAGACCATTGTGTTACGGAAATGAGGACACTGAGCGGGGCATCTGGCCCTGGACACAGCCGCTTTCTTTTAGCCAAAGCTAAATTGATGGCATCGTCTAAGGAGAAGCGATACAGAAATCGTAAGTATCAATAGTCACTTTATAAATAGAATATTAAAGAAAGCAGCCTGTTCCAGAAACTCAGGCAATGTGAAACATACATACAATTACAAGATGTTAGCTTATTCCCTTTCTGAATTAAATTTAAGAACGTGGATAACTTTCATTGGTTTACTTATTTCTTCCCAACCAGTCTCATGATATCATTAAAATGTAGTTAATATATAAGACATACAATGGATATTTTATTTAAAGGAAAACATAAATAGGACAAAGGCAAAAAGTCTAGCAGGATGTTAAGGAAAAAAACGAAAAATGGGATCTTTAAAAAGAGGTAAAAACTATTTGAATGACTAAAATGTTCTTGAAGAATCTAATAGTGAAAACTCAGATCTGCAAAAACATTGTGAACCTATACATATGTATGATACCTAAATGGCTCCAAGAAATATCCACAGAGACAAATCATTAAGTAAAGAATCGTATTTAGTTTCACTTTCCAACAGAAGTAGGAACAATAAACACTACATAGATAAAATATCACAGCCCTGAATTTTAAATATAAATTAAGATCTCTTTGTTGAAGAGAAAAACAAAAAGTAACTATTTTGCACAGGTGCACTCCTTTAAAATGATCTCTCAGTGGCTATTAAATGCTTTAGTAATCCATTTGACTAGAGACATAACCTGTAATATCAAGAGAGTACGTGTGAAACATAATCACTTGACTCAGTTCTTAGATAATTCATATACCTTTTATCCATTCAACAATTAATTTGTTGCTGGGCATTGTGGTAGCTACAAAGATAAGTAGAAAAGATAATTTATTGTCTAATGAGGGACAGAGACTCACAAACAAATAACTGCAATTGGAATTAAGGTGAAGAGATATGGAATCAGTGTGGAGGAAGAACAGAAAAACTATCCTGCAGTTCAACTCAGTCGCTCAGTCGTGTCCGACTCTTTGCGACCCCATGAATCGCAGCACGCCAGGCCTCCCTGTCCATCACCAACTCCCGGAGTTCACTCAGACTCATGTCCATCGAGTGGGTGATGCCATCCAGCCATCTCATCCTCTGTCGTCCCCTTGTCCTCCTGCCCCAATCCCTCCCAGCATCAGTCTTTCCCAATGAGTCAACTCTTCGCATGAGGTGGCCAAAGAACTGGAGTTTCAGCTTTAGCATCAGTCCTTCCAAAGAACACTCAGGACTGATCTCCTTTAGAATGGACTGGTTGGATCTCCCTGCAGTCCAAGGGACCCTCAAGAGTCTTCTCCAACACCACAGTTCAAACGCATCAATTCTTCGGTGCTCAGCCTTCTTCACAGTCCAACTCTCACATCCATACATGAGTGCTGGAAAAACCATAGCCTTGACTAGATGGACTTTTGTTGGAAAAGTAATGTCTCTGCTTTTGAATATGCTATCTAGGTTGGTCATAACTTTCCTTCCAAGGAGTAAGCATCTTTTAATTTCATGGCTGCAGTCACCATCTGCAGTGATTTTGGAGCCCCCAAAAATAGAGTCTGACACTGTTTCCACTGTTTCCCCATCTATTTGCCATGAAGTGATGGGACCAGATGCCATGATCTTTGTTTTCTGAATGTTGAGCTTTAAGCCAACTTTTTCCCTCTCCTCTTTCACTTTCATTAAGAGGCTTTTTAGTTCCTCTTAATTTTCTGCCATAAGGGTGATGTCATCTGCATATCTGAGGTTATTGATATTTCTCCTGGCAATCTTGATTCCAGCTTGTGTTTCTTCCAGCCCAGCATTTCTCATGATGTACTCAGCATAAGTTAAATAAGCAGGGTGACAATACACAGCCTTGACGTACTCCTTTTCCTATTTGGAACCAGTCTGTTGTTCCATGTCCAGTTCTAACTGTTGCTTCCTGACCTGCATACAGGTTTCTTAAGAGGCAGGTCAGGTGGTCTGGTATTCCCATCTCTTTCAGAATTTTCCACAGTTTATTGTGATCCACACAGTCAAAGGCTTTGGCATAGCCAATAAAGCAGAAATAGATGTTTTTCTGGAACTCTCTTGCTTTTTCCATGATCCAGTGGATGTTGGCAATTTGATCTCTGGTTCCTCTGCCTTTTCTCAAACCAGCTTGAACATCTGGAAGTTCACTGTTCACGTATTGCTGAAGCTTGGCTTGGAGAATTTTGAGCATTACTTTACTAGCATGTGAGATGAGTGCAAGTGTGCGGTAGTTTGAACATTATTTGGCAGTGCCTTTCTTCGGGATTTACAGGAGAAGGCACCTTTTCCAGTCCTGTGGCCACTGCTGAGTTTTCCAAATTTGCTGGCATACTGACTGCAGCACTTTGACAGCATCATCTTTCAGGATTTGAAACAGCTCAACTGGAATTCCATCACCTACACTACGAGCAGCTTTGTTCATAGTAATGGTTTCTAAGGCCCACTTGACTTCACATTCCAGGATGTCTGGCTCTAGGTGAGTGATCACACCATCGTGATTATCTGGGTAGTGAAGATCTTTTTTGTACAGTTCTTCTGTGTATTCTTGACACCTCTTCTTAATATCTTCTGCTTCTGTTAGGTCCATACTATTTCTGTCCTTTATCGAGCCCATCATTGCATGAAATGTTCCTTTGGTGTCTCTAATTTTCTTGAAGAGATCTCTAGTCTTTCCGATTCTGTTGTTTTCCTCTGTTTCTTTGTATTGATTGCTGAGGATCAGCAGTAGTAGTAGTAGTAGTAGTAGGATGAGCAGTAGTCAGCACAATACAAGCAATTCTTACCCACTGGCTTCTGAGGATATCCCTAAGGCTATCCGCTACTCTAGAACTATCAGGGAGGGTCAGCTGAAAGGCAGGGGTGGGTGCTTGACTGGCCTTCTATCCAATGATAGCCCCAACTCACCTATCACCCTGAGTTGAGACAGTGGTAGCAAGAAGAGTCACTTAGGTTAGAATCAAGTAATTTACCAAATCATCACAGTATTTACATAACTTGCTTCAGCTTTTGAACCAAGACAAATATTTCAATTAAACCAACCTTTAATGCTTTGCTAAGTCACTTCAGTCGCATCTGACTCTGTGTGACCCCAGAGACGGCAGCCCACCAGGCTCCCCCATCCCTGGGATTCTCCAGGCAAGAACACTGGAGTGGGTTGCCATTTCCTTCTCCAGTGCATGAAAGTGAAAGGTGAAAGTGAAGTCGCTCAGTCATGTCCGACTCTTAGCGACCCAACTTGCTTCAGCTTTTGAACCAAGACAAATATTTCAATTAAACCAACCTTTAATGCTTTAATGGCCAGTAAAATTTCATTAAGTTTGACAAACAAACCCACTCACAGTCTTGCCCCAACCTACCTCTTTACCTTCTAGCTTGCCATTTTTGCCTACATGATTTCCAAGTCTTGCTTCAGTAAAACTTTTCTATATTCCCTGGCAACGAAAGTCACCTTATGAAGTGCATCTTTGCAAAATGCTATTCCCGCAGCCTGGAATACTATCCTTCCCCTGTCAACTATTTTCATTCAGCCTTTGAAATGCAGCTGAAATACCGGCTCCTTGACAAAGTCTCAGCTTACACAGTGAACTGTTAAAAACCTGTGCTACCATGCTCAACTACCTCCTTACAAATGTGGTTATTTTTCTGTCTCTTGCTATTAGACTGTAAGTTCTCTTGAATGGAAATTCTGTTTTGTTCATTTCTGTTTCCCCAGTACCAAGTAGTGTGCCAAGAAAGTATCAATAACTTCATCAATATCAGTTGGTGAATCACCAATACTTTGCCCAAAGTAAGCACTCAAAAAGTGTACCAGTGTCAACAATTTCCATCAAGACTTGTTAAAAACCTATTTCATCTGCCTTCAGTTCAGTTCAGTCATTCAGTTGTGTCCAAATCTTGGCGACCCCATGGACTGCAGCAAGACAAGCTTCCCTGTCCATCACCAACTCTTGGAGCTTGCTCAAACTCATGTCCATCGAATCAGTGATCCATCTAGCCATCTCATCCTCTATCGTCCACTTCTCCTCTTGTCTTCAATCTTTCCTAGCATCAGGGTCTTTTCCAATGAGTCAGTTCTTCACATCAGGTGGCCAAAGTATTGGAGCTTCAGCTTTTATTATAGTCCTTCCAATGAATATTCAGGACTGATTTCCTTTAGGATTGACTGGTTTGATCTCCTTGCTGTCCAAGGGACTCTTAACAGTCTTCTCCAACACCACAGTTCAAAAGCATCAATTCTTTGGTGCTCAGCTTTCTTTACGATCCAACTCTCACATCCAAACATGACTACTGGAAAAACCATTGCTTTGACCAGACCTT
This sequence comes from Oryx dammah, assembly GCF_014754425.2. Taxonomy (NCBI): domain Eukaryota; kingdom Metazoa; phylum Chordata; class Mammalia; order Artiodactyla; family Bovidae; genus Oryx; species Oryx dammah. Next base: position 21,148,199 of record NW_024070205.1, read on the forward strand.
TGTCAGTAAAGTAATGTCTCTCTGCTTTTTAATATGCTGTCTATGTCTGTCATAGTTTTTCTTCCAAGGAGCAAGTGTCTTTTAATTTCATGGCTGCAGTCACCATCTGCAGTGATTTTGGAGCCCAAGAAAATAAAGTCTGTCCGTTTCCATTGTTTCCCCATCTATTTGCCATATAGTTATGGGACCAGATGCCGTGATCTTTGTTTTTTGAATGTTGAGTTTTAAGCCAGCTTTTTCACTCCCCTCTTTCACTTTCAGATTCTTTACTATCTGAGCCACAAGGGAAGCCTCATCTTCCCTTGGGAAGGGAAAGTCGCTCAGTCGTGTCCGACTCTTTGCGACCCCATGGACGGCAGCCTACCAGGCTTCTCAGTCCATGGGATTTTCCAGGCAAGAGTACTGGAGTGGGTTGCCATTTCCTTCTCCAGGGGATCTTCCCGACCGAGGGTCTCCCGCATTGTAGGCAGACGCTTTACCCACTGAGCCACACCTTCCCCCCACTGAGCCACACCTTCCCTTAGTAAGCCTAAAAATAGATCTAGGAAGAATAAAGTCCTTTTGGAGAGTCCACTACCAGCTCCTTTTGGGTCCTTCTGATGGTTAATGTACCTGCTGTTCACCATAAAGGCACGTGTCAGCAAAGACACCTGAATCTTAGAAACACAAGTACATGTGCTTAAATCTCACCCCTGCCCCTTCATAAAGTTAACATGAAAATGATCTTTGAAGTACTATATAAAGTAACAAAGTTAAGTATCTCAAAGTTAGGTTCCTTTTTGTACTGCTTTCCCGGAAAGTCTTTGTGACATTATAAAAATGTTTTGTGTTGTTCTGAAAACTAGACATACTCTTCTGGCAACATTTAAGTGCTGTTAAGTCACATTAGCTATTGGGATCACATGGAGATTTAAAAAATACACTGTCTATGGAAGTACTGCAGTGTCTCATCTAGCCAGCACATTTTGGTTTCTCTTAAAAGTTTGGTTTCTCTTTAAAACTATAAATTATTTATCCAGCATTATCAAGGAGAGAGGAACTTCGGAAAGCAGATTTTTCTCAACAAGGTTCATAAAGCTTCACATATCTTTAAGATTTTAAATATTCTCAATGGATATGTATCACACAATATTATACAGTTTTTCACTTTTTTAAAAAAGCCTGGTATAAACAATAAAATTTCACTTTTCCTGATGATTCAGGACTATTATTATCAATGTCGATTACTACATTGTGCACCATCCATTCTGTAATACAAAGGTACCTTTAAAGACTATTGATAAGTATATAAAGCTATTTGCCTTTATCCTAAATGGATTCAGGTTGTTTTTATGACTCTTTGTTTTCTCATTTTCTCTGCCTCCTTCTTCTACTCATTGCCTTTTTTCTTTTTAATTAAAAAAACTTTTGTGCCATTAAAAAAAAAGTTGCAATGTGTGTGTTCTGATAGTTATTTTTGTAAATAATTGTCTAGGTGAAGACTCATGAATTGCTAAATTTTACTTAAGTGCATGGGTTTTGTGACTGCAATTTGCTATTAAGAGGCCTATTCTTTGCCTCAGAGTTTCTAAATCCCTGAGGTGGCTGAGATTGTAAAAAGAGTAACAAAGGAGGGAATTCCCTGGCTGTCCAGTGCTTAGGACTCTCCCAAAGTCCAGCCCTGAGTAAGTGGTCTGTGTGTGTTAGTTGTTCAGTTGTGTCCGACTCTTTGTGACCTCATGGACTGTAGCCTACCATGTGCCTCTGACCATGGGATTTCCTAGGCGAGAATACTGGAGTGGGTTGCCATTCCCTTCTCCAGGTAAGTGGTCTGTATGTGGTGCTAATCTTCATATATATGCATCATTGGTTTATTACTTTTACTCAAAAATAATTCGTCTTATTATTAAGGTCAACCTTAAATTAGCTGTTAATTTATTGTTTAAATATAAATTAAAACTGCTATTGCTAATTAATTCAAATTTTAAAAACCCAGCCATGACTTCAGATTCAATACAGGAAGTACTTCAATGTTACCACATTTCAGAGGCAAAGTCTTCTTCAGTTACTGATATTATTAAAAAAAAATTAAGTATTCACTATTCTATTCTAGCACAATGGTAGGAAAATTTCAAATTCTAACTCAAACCTTTTCACCAAATTCTGCATATAGATAGTTTCACTATAGCTGATTGGTTTCATCAGGAAAACAACAACGGGAAGGAAGAGAAAAGACACTTTTTTGATTCATGAAAACAATTTTAAATACATAATTATGTCTGCTAGAATAAAGAAATTTAATAAAAGGCATAACATCCAGTATTTTACAATTCTGATAATCTGATTGACTATTAATCCAACACTTGCTTGTGATCTTTAAAAATGAGAAGATTTGTAAACATTTGAAAGGTGTCACAGTAATAGATATCCACAGACTCTACAAGGCACTGAGATATAACAAGGAGAACTCTCGCTTCTAGGATTAATGCAAAATAAAACATTCACTTTGGTTAATTTACAGGTAAATGCCAGCTAATACATCTCAAAATATCAGTTCTACCTAAAAGGTCATCCTAACTTTAAAAAATTGTATTGGAATAAAAAACACAATATATTAACTTGGCTGAATTTTCTTTTTAATCTTTTTTTTCCCCAATAAAAAAGTCTATTTCTACTTTTTACTGATTTCTGTTATACCCATAATAATGACCAACTACACAGATGTAATTCTTATCCAGTTTAAAAACAATTAATTTTAATGATATGATTAGAAAGTAAGCATATTTCTTATTCAATAAACAAAGAAAATGGATGAATTAAAATCTGGTTACTCCAAGTTATATCAAAGAGGTTGAAACTAGGGCTGCAACTGGTGGTCAGCTGACCTGTTCACTTACAGACTTTCCATCTCAGCCTTCTTTAGTATTCAATACGGACTCTCAGTACTGTCTCATCAGTTTAAAGAATATTTTTAACAGGAATACTGCTTCCAGGGTATTTCTTAAGCACTTACTTAGGTGTCTAAAAGATGGCTTAAGCAAAGCACAGGCCTACTTTCAGGATTAGAACTCACAGCTGTCTAATTCTCTGATAAATTGCTCTGGAACTTTATGAGTCTTATTATCTGCTTAGGTTCCATCAGTTAAAATAAAATGTATGCCCCATTCTTTAAAGTAAAAAAAAAAAAATTCCTACCCATACCTTTATAGAATTATGATAGGTTTTAACTAGTAACTTGATAAAGAGATTCTTGAGGAGCAAAATGTTTTGATTTCTTAGCAACTGTCTCTAACTCTAAAAAGAATAAAAGTACTCTTTTAAAGAAGAGCAGCACTTACTGGTACTTTGAAGGGTGAGGTATTCGCAGTGTCCATAGAGTTGGGTTTCTCAGATGTAGTGGTCCCTGAGATACTCCGTCTGCGTGGGGACCTTTCTGCTGGCACCTCTGGATGAGAAAAAAGAAACACTGATAAAAACCCAAATGTAGGATCTTTCACTAACCTGTAAAATTATTGATTTTTTTATTCTCACAAAAAATCAGTTTGCTTTAAAGATACATTATATTTGACATCTAAGATATAATTTGTCTCTTTATCTATAAACAGATATTATCAAGACATTAAAGAAACTTGGTCACTGTTAAGAATATACTTTAGTGTGATAGTCTGTATATCTATGCACATATAAAAAGTAATTTCCTCTGAGCTATGTTTAATATCTCTAAGTTCACTTAGTATTTGCATCTCACAGTATAGGAATCTACTGCTTTATGTCAGCCATATAAGAGTTAACAGAATCCAATAAACTATTTTTTATATTCATATGAATAAATTTAGCCTAGTGTTGAACATGATTTGATGGTGTCTGCACAAAGGTCAAAGTTCAGTTCTGTGCAGATAAGATGATTCACCAGCCTGCAACCAAAAGTCCATGAGAAGACGAAAAGCTGCTGCTAGGATAAAATAACATATATGCTTATGCAGATATAAAAATAGCTCAGCTTCTCCTTGTTCTGGCAGTATGACCTCACTAAGATCTTACTCTGGGATCCTAAATCTGTGCAAACTGACCTAACGCGTTTCAGATTTTGAAGATGATGTGGTATTCTCCAATTTAATTACTATACGCTATATTAAGGTTACATTTAAAATTTTTTATAGAGCGATACATATATATGCATATATCTATGCACATACACACGCACACACAGATGATAGATATATACATATTATACCTTTATCACAACTGCTTCCCATCTCCACTTCAACTGACAGACATATAGGAATCCAGCTTCTCAGACAACATTAGATAATCTCAACATGGACAAGGAAAAAAAAAAAAAACACATCCTAAAAAAAGTATTCTGTGTTATCTTCCAGATCTTAAAAAATAAGGAGTAAATCGTGACTCCGGAGACTGACATTTTGATTCCTGCTGTTCTCCCTTTAAAAGATAGATGCAGTTTAAACTTCCATTTCTGGCCTCCTGGCCCCTGGGATCCGTGCTACTTCCACTTAAGAGAAAGCGTTTTTTCTCTCGCTCCCTCCCTGTGTCTTGCTCTTCCCCCTCCCTCTCTACAGCTTGCAGAGAGAGCAAGCGAGAAAGCAACACACAGGACTGCAGCTATTCAATCAATCGTTCCGGACTGCACATCCTCATTAGTTCCTTTCAGGCTATTAGCGGACGCCCAACCACTGCCTCCCCTCAGTTACAGCAAATTTCACTGTATTACACTGATCTACAGAAGAAAAAACATTTCCTGAAATTTATATTCAGCTAGTGCCAAAAGGACACCATTTTACACAGACCCAGTAATGCACACAAATCAATCCCGCCTATGAAAATCCAGCTGGGAGTGCTTACTCTATTACTATCTTTGATGCTGGACACTGATTTTCTTTCCATGACTAAACGTTTCTTCACAGTGACATCCTGACCAGTAAGATATAAGCCAAATCACAAGCCTAATGACCGAGAGGCTGACTACATAGCGTCTTGTATGCCTGCAGTACAAGAAAGTTCCATGCTATTACTCTGTTTTAAAATAACTGTAAGTCTCTCAACTTCCCCCTAACCATCAGTTAAATGAACCTTAATGTACAAAGCCATTTTCAGAATTAGGCACACGTGAATCCTAGCACATTTCTAAAAAATGGTAGTACAATTAACAGGAATGGCACAAAGCGCTGAATTTAAACAAATTGGTCTGTCAAAGCACATTGAACAAGACCTTCAGACTTCAGGAACATGACTTTAAAGGATGATTCAGGCAATTCAATCTGAAGGGCAGGCAGGTGGAGACAGGGGCTGGTGAAGGTAGAAGAAAATCTCATCTTCCCTCTGCCCATTACTGATCATTAGAAAGATACATGAGATTGACTATTACAATATAATATATTTCAGTCTCAGAATAACTGATGGAGAAACCAAATTGGGAGGAAAAAAGTCCCATTAGCAAGAATAAAATGATCTAGTGAACAGTTTCCCTTGACTTGCAATGTTCTGGCTAAGGAAAAAAAAGAATTTCCTTACTGTCTTCCAAACATCTAATTTTAGTTTTCAGACATATGAACTCATTACGTAAATATATTTCAATGCTTTTATCTATCTGGAATTATTTTGGCTAAAATGAGCAACCACATTTCAAAGCCTAACAGTATGTTCTTTGTTGTACTTTTCTTTACATTCTCTTTCTGTAGTACAAAAAAAACCCAAAAAACTCTGATGTAGATTAAAGAATGTCACTGGGTTCAAAAAGAAGAAATTAAATTACTTTTGACGTTTGAACAATTGCCTTTAAAGAGGGAAAAGTAAGGAAACAAAATAAGCTAAATCAACTGGTGATAAGAGGAGGAAGTCTACACTTCTTGACTTTCCCAGTCCCCACAACAACGCAACTTATCTGCTGATGCAGAAAAGGCCTTTGAGTATTAAGGTTGTTTAGTGCCCAGATGATTTGTAACTGTTTCAAAGCTGAGAAAAGAATGTATATCCCCAAAACCAAAGTCCACTTTGGAACAGGGGAGTAGCCTCAGGAAAAGCAGAATTAATAACTTGCTGGATTAGTCACAGGCTGGCCAGCATGCTAAACTGATCTGGCTACCTTCGACTTTAAAGCTCCAAGCAGAAAGGAAAGCTGCTACTGTGCTCTTAGTGCTATATTTCTGCTGATGTGGATGGAAAATCTATACCAGTTCCAGTAGGCCAAAATATAACAGCTCTCTACCCTACTTGCCTCACGCTACACATGACTGCATTATTTTTTACCTGCTGTAAAAAATGAATATTCACTTCACAGTCACAATATTTATAGTCATGTTTAAAATACGCTCACTCTCTTAAGACAAGAGGCATATGATATTGTTTTGGTGGATAAAGGACTAAAACTAATTTGTTCATGTTCTCACCCTCTAAAAATAATATTTTTCATCTTTAGGTTAAAGGGCAAAAAAAGAGTTATAAAAAGCCACTTAAGTTTTAAATATATCTCTTCATTTCTTTTGCCATTGGGTGTGAACTGAGATGAGGTGACAACTTATAATAACGAGAGGTAGCCTCCACTACAGCTCCACGTAGGATGATGTACTGAACAAAGAGAATACTTGGGTGCTCTTCTTACCACCTTTACTAACTATCTGTGTAATTATATGTAAAGTCATTTCAACCTTTCCTGCTCTGGTCTGCATTAATAAGCTGGGTTATTCAGACCAACCAGAGATGAAGACAAGATGAACGAGTTTATCTGCTTTGACACAAAATTAGCTTTTTGAAAGAATGGGGCTCTCTCAAACCCAAAATATATCATTACAATGTCATTTCCTCAAAATACACATTTTCTTCTATGTTAACGTGCTTTCTTTTGAAAAGCATGGTAAAATAATTGACAACTGGATAAAGATAAGGACAAAGGCACTTTTGGTGGAAGACGTGCCTATTCAACAAACAGAACTCAACCCTGTCTTTCAGACCTAACAGTGTGTTCATGGCCTTCAGTTTACTTATAATGAAGCCAATGTAGCAGATGGTGTTTCAGGGAGGGAAAAAGGAGGACAGAGAAAGGGAGATGAAGAAGTACAGTGATTTCACTATAGTAACTATAGCAAATAGGTAGAGGCACTGAGAATTGATGCTTTTGAACCGTGGTGTTGGAGAAGACTCTTGAGAATCCCTTGGACTGCAGGGATCAAACCAATCAACCTAAAGGCAAAGAGTCCTGAATACTCCTTGGAGGACTGATCCTGAAGCTGAAGCTCCAATGTTTTGGCCACCTGATGCAAATAATCAACTCCTTAGAAAAGACCCTAATGCTGGGAAAGACTGAAGGCAGGAGGAGAAGGTACGACAGAGGATGAGATGGTTGGATGGCATCATGGACTCAATAGGCATGAGTTTGAGTAAGCTCGGGGAGTTGTTGATGGACAGGGAAGCCTAGTGTGCTGCAGTACATGAGGATGCAAAGAGTCAGACACAACTGAGCAACTGAACTGAACTGAGAGGCACTGAGAAGGTGAGTGAAAGCCAATACTTAAGGAATTGAGGAAGTCAGCTTTGTAGATTTATCAGGGAGGGCCACTGAAGACAGGAAGATCAACCTTGGGATTTCTTTGGAAGGAATGATGCTAAAGCTGAAACTCCAGTACTTTGGCCACCTCATGCGAAGAGTTGACTCATTGGAAAAGACTCTGATGCTGGGAGGGATTGGGGGCAGGAGGCGAAGGGGACGACCCAGGATGAGATGGCTGGATGGCATCACAGGAGTCTGAATGAACTCCGGGAGTTGGTGATGGACAGGGAGGCCTGGCGTGCTGCGATTCATGGGGTCGCAAAGAGTCGGATACGACTGAGCGACTGAACTGAACTGAACTGAACTGAAAGTAAACTGTAGGTGGGAGGCCAGTGGGGCTGCAGTCAGGAAGTGGGGATAAATAATAGCAGAAAGACTAAGAGCAATTAGGGCAGGCATGCTCAGATCATGCGGGCTTTGTAGGCCTACACATAAGGACTTAGCTTTTTCCTCTGAAAGAAAAACCACCTGGTGAAATGCACCTCATCCAGATTTACAAGTCACACAAAAATACTATGGAGTACACTGAACCAGACAGTTAAAAATGGTTAAAATAGTATGCTCTATGTTATCTGACTTTTCCACAGTAAAGACAATTTTTAAATAAAGAAATACTATGGAGATACACTTCCTGGCACTTTCTTAAATTTTTTTTAAAGGATTTTGAATAGTGTATATGTTTGAAATGATCCTACAATATTATTACATTCAGAAAGAGAATAAGGGCAAATGCTTATATGAATTGAGGGTTAGGTTCCAAAGACCTGTGTAAATAACTTAAATGAGAACAAGCATCTGTTACGTAATGTCACTGTGATCAAATATAAATATCAACTATATTTACTTTTTGTTCAGTCACATTTAACTAAATTTCATACACCATCACGTCATATATACATATACTTAACAATAACTATGCAGCTAAAAATGTCAAAAATTCTGATAATGTCTACCACTTAGAATGAGCTTTTTTTAAGTGGAGGAGGTGATTCAAAAATACTTTTTTAGGAGGAAAAGATGTACTTCAAAATTATAAGCACCTCTTTTATTAATAATTTGTCTAAGGCAGAAAATTTTTTATGGTAATTTGAGCTAATATTAAATGTCTGTAATGTGCTAACCACTGGGCCTAGTATCACTCTTAGTTCTTAGGGCAGTAGTAGCCAATTTTTTACTGAGGTAGTAGCCAATTTATTGTTCTCTTAGATGAAGGTGGGGGCAAAATTTAAAAAAAAGATAATAACCTTACCAATGTGAAAGTAATTTCTGAAAATTCAAAACAAATGATAAACAGAATGAATAAAGATATTTATAAAGTTTTAATTTGGTGGATAATGATGTAAGGAACCAAAATATCCTTCTCACAGCAAAATTCTCTAGTTAGGACAGACCAGAAAAAATTACATATTCACAGATGCAGTCAGCTGGCATATATAAATACTTTACTAAATACTTCACATTAACAGCAACCCAAGCCAATTTCTAGTAATTTTGTGTACAGAATTATAAAACATGAATGAATGTGAATGCTCTGTCAATTTTAATTACTCACATGTCCCATTAATATTTTTGACATTATATTTAGTAAGCAAGTATTCTAATAGCATTGTCAAAAAGGAATTCTTTAATTCACTTCAAAAACTTAAAAAAAAAATCAAAACAAAATGTGCTTGTTCACCCATTTGAGTCATTGGAATTTCAATGTATATAATGTTACTGTGAATGAATCCACATCACTATCATCGTAAATGATGACAACAATAAATAGGATATGATAAGTCCATGGCTCAAATTATTAATGAATGAGTTAAGCAAACAATTCATTTCTCCATGCTGTGAATTCTAAATTAGGAGACTTCTTCTTCCACAGGAGGCACAGAAGACACTTAAGGAACAGAAAAGGAAGGAAGGAATAATATTGGGAAATGGGCTTGTACCTCTTTAGTAAGAGGGTCTTTAATAACAAATGGCAAATGTGAAAGAAAAAAAGCCTTCATGACATTTCATACTTTTTGCTGGAGGATTCCTTAAAGGTAATGGGAACTTAAAGATGCAGGTAGAGAACAATTTTATAAAGGAAAAGTGACAAGAGCAAAGAGGAGAAAATTACACTTTGCATTTATATAGCTGCTAACACCACAGCACCTGGGTGTTTTATAGACTTCACCACTTGATTTTCAGTAGGACATTTCCTGCCCTCTCCCATTTCTACTGCTGTAAAGCCAAAGCACTGACAGTCACTACCATCCAGCTGCTCTGAAATACAAATCCCCAGAGCCACTTTAATTCATCCAATTTGTATCATTTAGACTGCAGTACTTCACTCAAACAAGCAGTCCTTTCAGGTTTGCATGCCCTAGACACATTTCAATACGTATGAATTGGTGCTAAGTACAGAAATGTAGTGAATTCTCAGAAAGTAAAGCCATCCAGTCTCTCCCACCTTTTCTTCACCTCAACAAATTTATCCTCTATTATTATTACTTCTAAAAATTCTGCTTGTTAATATAGTAGGAGAACAGATATCCCTCTGGTCACGCAATCTGAACACCTACAAGTGTATCGTTTCTTTAACTTAGGGTTTCACATGATGATAATGGATGAGATGATAGAGAACAATTTTTACTGTCAACCAAAAAGAATAAGAAAACAGTTTAGGGATATTTATATGGTTATCCGGGATTCCCTGGTGGCTCAGACAGTAAAGCGTCTGCCCACAATGCAGGAGACCCAGGTTCAATCCCTGTGTTGGGAAGATCGCCTGGAGAAGGAAATGGCAGCCCACTCCAGTACTCTTGCCTAGAAAATTCCATGGATGGAGGAGCCTGGTGGGCTACAGTCCATGGGGTTGCAAAGAGTTGGACACGACTGAGCGACTTCACTTTCACTTTCATATGGTTATCTTGGGCTTCCCTGGTGGCTCAGATGGTAAAGAAACCACCTGCAATGAAGGAGACCTGGGTTCGATCCCTAGATTGGGAAGAGCCACTGGAAGAGGGCATGGCAACCCACTCCAGTATTCTTGCCTGTAGAATCCCCATGGACGGAGAGGAGCCTGGAGGGCTACAGTCCATGGGGCTGCCGAGTCGAACACAACTGAGTGACTAAGCACAGCACATATGGTTATCTTAAGTTTCAAATACAAAGCATATCTCTGGTTCTTAGTGATAACAACTAGGGATCTTAGTAGTATCATTTTTATTCCTTATTACATGCTAAGTATTTTATATTAATTTTCTCTTTAATCCTCACAAATCTCTGGAATTGGAATTATGCCCCCATTTCACAGATGGGAAAGGAAGGAGATGATCTATTACTCCACTCAGTTTGCAGGGCCGGTAAAGGCAGAATCAGGATTAGAAGCCATGCAGTCTGGATCCAGAGGCTATGCTTTTAATTACCATGCACGCTATCCGTCGCCCTTGTGTTTTGTATCGTGGACTGTAATGAATAAAAAGTAAGATAAACAATCATGGAAACTCCAGTTTTTCTCATTTCCTCTTAAAAATAACTCAAAGAACTCTAACAAGTGCACATGGTTCTTCATATTTTAAAGAGAACTAAATCATACTCTTTGGTGGATAATTTACTGCAAATGAAACCCCATCAAAGGAAACTCAATCCTGGAATGCTGATGATAATGAGAACATTCTAATCAAGAAACAAAGAGGGGTGAGGCAATGGGGTAAAGAAGGAGAAAAGTTAACTCGCTTAATGAAATGGTAAAAAAAAAAACTTGAACAAAATAGGAATTAAGCTATAAAGAATTTCTACTACTGATTCTTTGAATTAAAAAGTACAAAAAAGCCCTCCAAAAAATAAACTGCCCTTAAGGGGATGATGGATGAATAAGCAGAGAACAGAGTTTTTTAGGGTAGTGAAAATATTATGTATGATACTGTAAGGGAGGGTACATGTCATTATCTGTCCAAACCCACAAAATATACAACATTTAGAAAGAATCCTAATGTAAACCATGTACTTTGGGTGCTTATGATATTAGTGTAGGTTCAGCAGCTGTAACAAATGTACCACTCTGGTGGAGGATATTGATAAGGGGGAGACTATGCATTTGTAGGGACTAGGGGACACAGGAAAAAAAAAAACCTGTAACTTTCTCCTAATTTTGCTGTGAACCTAAAACTCCTCTAAAAGAACAGTCTTCAGAAAAAGAAAAGAAAACCCATCCATCTGTCCACTTAAAGTAATTTTCAGTACACTTAAGTGGAAAGGTAACTACTTAGGTGAATTCTATAGACAAACATTGACAAAAAGCTTAAGACTTTAGGTTTAGAAAGAACAGTCTCCAAATAACTAGAAAGCACTGTTCAGCATAAAACAACTGTTTTGAACACTTCAATCTAATTATTTATAGTGAAATGAAAGTGAAATCGCTCAGTCATGTCCGACTTTTTGCGACCCCATGGACTGTAGCCTACCAGGCTTCTCTGTCCATGGGATTTTCCAGGCAAGGGTACTGGAGTGGGTTGCCATTTCCTTCTCCAGGGGAATCTTCCCAACCCAGGAATTGAACTCGGGTCTCCTGCATTGCAGACAGACGCTTTACCCTCTGAGCCATTTCCTTAATTTCACCGCTTTGCTTTGGTGAATAATATTTTGTCTTCCATTCTGGAAGACAGTATGTCTTCTAAGTTATGGAGATATTCTCAGACTTTACCTAAACTTTTCCTATAACTGACTTAACAATGTGTTCTCTTTATTAGTATGTTTCAAATATAATTCTGGGTAAATCTGATTTATTCACATCATGATTTCAGTGTTTATCTCTAAAAATCTTTTGTAAAAAGATCTGATCCTCGATTACGTCAGGGTCCTTTAAGACTAATTTGGGTTTTATTCCCCAACAGACATTAACAGAAAGCACTGAAAGTACTGAAAACATAAAAATATATCAACCTCTAACATAAAGATGAGAAATCAATCATTTACTGAGGACCAAATAAGCATGAGAAGAGAAGTCGCTCAGTAGTGTCCGACTCTTTGCGACCCCATGGACTGTAGCCTACCAGGCTCCTCTGTCCATGAGATTCTCCAGGCAAGAATACTAGAGTGGGTTGCCATTTCCTTCTCCAGGGGATCTTCCCGACCCAGGGATCGAACCCGGGTCTCCTGCATTGGAGTCAGACACTTTAACCTCTGAGCCACCAGGGAAGCCCCAAAAGGTGCTATACAAAAACCAAAAGTCTCTACAGTGAAAGTAACAGGAAAGGGAGAAACCTATTATCTATAATGTTGATTGGTATACTTCAGCCACCAAACACTGTCAAGTCTCTCTTCAAACTTTGACTTCATTTTGTTCTCTGTATTTCCACTACCATATATCACTCTAGTGCAGGACTTTTTATTTTCTCATGTAGATAATGGCCAGACCCTCCTAACTAATCTCATTGACTCCTGTCTCTCTGCTTAAAGCTATTATCCTGATCACCATTACTAGATTAAGCTCTCTAAAACATTACTTTCTTGATATAATTACCTTCCCAGAAATCTTACAGATAGACAATCACACATTGAAAAAAAATATCATCTAGCTCCTACCTTACACAGTCACTCTTTCCTGCCAACACTGTAACAAATTGCCTTGGTCAGAGGATCTCTGATCTTAAACGGGCCATATTAATTCCTCTATGTCTGTCTTTGTTAATGGTGTTCACTTTTCTGCCAAATCTAAGGTAACCTTCAATACCAATTTCAATTCATCTGCTTCCATAAAGCCAGGCCTAATTATTCACATTTCTTTGATTTCCAAGTAATATATTTGTGTAAGTTCCCATTACTTGATTATATGTTCTCTACCAAACTACCTAAATTTAGGTGTTTGACAATGGCGATCCTGTCTAAATTTTCAAAGGAAATAAATTTTAATAAATAGAACTCTCTCAATTTTAAGTATTTCTCCCACAGTGTTTCCATAAACTGTTTGGTTCCATTCTTGTCTTGCATGGAACATTGAAACAGAAGATATATGGTAACAAATAAATTTTAACTAAACAACTAAAAAATAGTTCAGCATAGTCTGGTTGCCTTTTTTCTCCTTTAATAAACACATGTGATCTCACAGAATTGCTAATTTTTTTTTAACGTTAAAATGATAAAATAGCAATTTCATATGGTTCAACTTAATTCATAATAAAAATGTTAATAAATTTTCTATTTATTTCTAATTCACATATGGCATTAAAGCATATCACTAGTCAAGTTTAAGAATTACTCTCATTTTATGTCTATTAGCTTGAATCTTACACTATAATTGAGATTTTGGTAAAGAAACTTCATGGGAGATTAAGTTTTTCCTTCTATGCATCATTCTATTTAAAAATTCACAAATTTTCAGGTTGTAGAAGCACACTTAAACATAAATTAACCAGTTTAAGTCTTGATACTTTCTATTAATTTTCACTTTCCTGGGATATCTGCTCAGCTTCATTTCCTCTAAAGAAAAATTTTTAAAGAACCCCCCCCCCCACTATTCTAAGGATATCCCATCAACAAAGGATGTAATATTTAAAAACTCTAAGGTAACCATGACCACCTATGGGCTCAATATGAATTCAATTTCCATGCTTAGGTTTTAGCATGGTTCTTAGCATTTTTTTTTTAACTTAGATACTAAAATGTCCATTTATTCATTTGCAATAAAAAACTGAACTATCACTGATTGTAAATACTAATACAAGTATGATCCAGCATTTATTCTTTTTCACAAGTCAAGCTATATGAGAAAACAAACCACAATCAGTGGTACATTTTAAACTACTGATTCAATTTCTTTAATGATTGTACACAGCAGAACTACTTACATTCTTTATTCCTACTGTAGTCAATTTTAATAAATTATATCTTTCTTTAAAATGTCCATTTTCTCTCATTTTTTTCAAATATATTAGCATAAAGTTGTTCATGATAGTCTATTTGTTAGGTCTCTAATTTTTGTAATTATGTTCTTTTTCCCATTTTTAAGATTAACTTGTACTTTCTCTTTCATCTTGATCAAACCTTGACAGTTTTATTTTCATTGGACTTCTTTAAGAAACAAACTTTAGCTTTATTGATTCTGTTCTGCCTTCTGTTCTACTATCATCTGCTGTCATCTTCATTATTTCTTTCCCTTAACTTTCTTTGGGTCTATTCTTTCTTTTTCTACCTTGTTGAATTTATTGAATGCTCAACTGGTCCACTTAATTTTATTCTTTTCAATATAAAAGATTAGGGCTATAAGTTTCACTTAACTATTTTAGCAATATTTTATAAGTTTTGATATGTACTATTTTTAGGATGTTCAGTTCTATTTCCATTGTTTTTTTTTTTTTTTTGAATTTTTAACTTAAAAACTTTCAACATTAAAAGTTTTCAAAAAGAAAAGTTTTAAGAGAAATTTTTTTTGGTACTAATTTTTGACTTAGTTCATCTGTGATCAAGAGAATATGTTTACATGATATAAAGAATTTGATTTGTTGAGATTTATTTATGTCTCAACAAATGGAGAAGGAAATGGCACCCCACTCCAGTACTCTTGCCTGGAAAATCCCATGGACGGAGGAGCCTGGTAGGCTGCAGTCCATGGGGTCACTAAGAGTCGGACACGACTGAGCGACTTCCCTTTCACTTTTCACTTTCATGCATTGGAGAAGGAAATGGCAAGAACACTGGAGTGGGCTGCCTGGAGAATCCCAGGGACTCGGGAACCTGGTGGGCTGACGTCTATGGGGTCGCACAGAGCTGGACACGACTGAAGCGACTCAGCAGCAGCATTTATGCCTCAATCTACTGTTGGTTTTCATAAAGATTCCACATGTACTTCAGAAGACTACATAATTGTTGGACTTCAGAATTCTAGTGTGTCCATTAACTAAAGCTTACTGTGTTTTTTTTTTTTTTTTTTTAATATTTTCTATACCCTCAACACCCTGCCCATGGGAAAGACTAAAGGCAGGAGGAAAAGGGGACAACTGAGGATGAGGATGAGGATGGCATCACCAAGTCGATGGACATGAGTTTGGGCAAGCTTCAGGAGTTGGTAACGGACAGGGAAGCTGGCGTGCAGCAGTCCATGGGGTGGCAGAGTCAGAAACAACTGAGAGACTAAACTGAATACCCTTAATAATTTTTGTAGATAGGGTCAGGTCACAGATTTATCTATTTCTCCATATACTTCTGTCAATTTTTGCCTTATAAATTTTAAGGCTTTGTTTTTAAGTGCACATAAAACTGTTATAACTTTCTAGTGATATTTATATTTTGTTACTACTATAGGGATCTCCTGTATTTCTAGCAACATTTTATGACATAAAGATTCATTTGATTTCATTTTCATGGTTATGGTAGCTCTCTTTTAATCAGTATTTGTCTGGTATATCATCTCCCAAAACTTTTACTTTTATGGAGGGTTTTTGTTGTTTTTTTGAGAAAAATTTTTTTTAATTTATTTTTTTGAAGTATAGTTGATTTATGTGTGTGCGCACACTTAGTCGCTCAGTTATGTCCGACTCTGCAATCTCATGGACTGTAGCCTGCCAGCCATGTACCTCCTGTCCTTGGGGATTCTCCAGGCAAGAATACTGGACTGGGTTGCCATGCCCTCCTCCAGGGGATCTTTCCAACCTAGGTGATCTTCCCAACCCGAACTCAGGTCTCCCACATTACAGGCAGATTCTTTACTGTCTGAGCCACCAGGGAAGCCCAAGAATACTGGAGTGGGTAGCCTATTCCTTCTCCAGGGTACCTTCCTGACCCAGAAATCAAACCAGGGTCTCCTGCATTGCAGGCATATTCTTTACCAGCTGACCAGGGAAGCCCATAGTTGATTTATAATATCACGTAAATTCAGGGTGTACAGCACAGTGATTCAGTTATACATATACATATATATCCTCTTTTTTAGATTACTTACCCTTAAAGGTTATTACATGGGTCCTTGTTGGTTATGTATTTCATACACAGTAGTGTGTATATGTTAATCCTAACTTTCTATTTTATACCTTTCACCACCACCACCAAAACTTTTGCTTTCACCTTCCTAGGTTCTTAGTCTCTATTTTTTTTTTACTGCACCATGCAGCATGTGTGATCAAACTGGTGCTCCTTGTAGCAGAAGCTGAGTCTTAACTACTGGACTACCAGGGAAGTCCCACTAATGTCTCTCTTATTCACAGCACTAAAAACAAAAATTAAGTCTAACATACCTTGTAAGGTCGGACCCCGGGGGCCATGATGGGCCGCCCCTCCTCCCCCCCTCCACCGCCGGCGGGGGAAGTCCCTAACGGAGGGAGCCTCCCAGATGCCAGGGACCAAGGACAGCATACTCTGCCAGCTAAAGCCGCCCCGCCCCCAGCTGCATGAACCGCGCCACCTCAGATGCATAAGCCGCCCCGCCTCAGCCACGTGGAGAAATCTATCAGCTCGCAAAGCCGCGAACCAGCAGCCTATCCAAACTCCCATCCGCTAACCCAGCCATCCCTCGCAACGTGCATATATAAACAAACTCCCAAAGCGGTTCCGCGCGGATCCCCTCGACCTGCCCCGTTCGGGTCTGGGAACCCCGCCTGGGAGCGCTCTGCCATTAAAGCCTGTCAGAGATTTTTTTTGGTGTACCTGGTCGTCTTTACCTAACATACCTTACTCTTAACATTTTCATATATTGTGTTTTCTGATATAGTCGGATTTTATTTTTACCATCTTATTTTTTCTAGTTACTGTATTTCTATGCTTTTTGTTTTTCTATTTCTCAGAATGACCAAGTTTTTAAAGTTCATTTTCCCCTCTACCGCTTTTGAAGCTATACATTCTATTTTTATTCTCTTAATAGTTGTCGTTAACATTTTAACATGTGTACCTAAAGCCTAGAGCTAGTCCTGATTTCTCACCTTCTCTTGAATAATTCAAAGATCTTAAAATACTTCAGTTTCAATCACCCCTTCCTATCTCTGACATAACTACTATTGTCCACTATTTTAGTTTTACCTTATCACAACAGTTGTTATGAATTCCCAGGGGAGTTTTGTCCTCCTCTCTTAACAGTCCAGACTAAGATAAATAAGATCTGTCAATTTTTGTCTGTGAGCAGATTTTTAAATTTCCATGTTCACTCTTCAGGGAACTTGTCCTATGAGGGACAACGGGGTGGGGCGTTCAGTTCTAATTCCTCACTTCAGTCCCTAAACCTGTCTCCTATGGTCACCTATCTTGTGACCATTAAAACTTAACTTTCAGGAATTCTGAGTCAGGCAAACGCCCCCAGGGCAACTCACTACCTGGATTTTTAGTTGTTATCTTTTGTTCTCTTCCTGGGAATTTTCTTTCCCTCCAGAGTGGAGAGTTCAGCTGTTTAGTTTAAAATGTTTGTTTCAACAGATACTTACTTGTAAGTTCAGTATCAGTCTCCCTAATTTTAAAAGACAGGTACCTTTTTCTTTGTGTCAGTCACAGGTCTCTCCAGATAAGAGACTTAACCTGTGGCTCTCACTGTCGAGTCTCTTGGACTGCAAGGAGATCCAACCAGTCCATCCTAAAGAAAATCTGTCCTGAATATTCATTGGAAGGACTGATGCTGAAGCTGAAACTCCAATACTCTGGCCACCTGATGTGAAGAACTGACTCACTGGAAAAGACCCTGATGCTGGGAAAGATTGAAGGCAGGAGGAGAAGAAAACAACAGAGGATGAGATGATTTGATTGCAACACCAACTAGATGAACATGAGTTTGGGAAAGATTGAAGGCAAGAGGAGAAGAAAACAACAGAGGATGAGATGATTTGATTGCAACACCAACTAGATGAACATGAGTTTGAGCAAGCTCCGGGAGTTGGTGATGGACAGGGAGGTCTGGCGTGCTGCAGTCCATGGGGTTGCAAAGAGTCGGACACAACTGAGCGACTGAACTGGACTCACTGTCTCACCATCTTCTGTCTTTCTCAATATTATAAAATCTGACTTCTCCCTCCATTCTAATGAATGAAATAGCACTGATAACTTCACAGGTTATTAAAAGTCTCCTAATTGTCCAATCCAGTGTATCTTCTGACTTTTCTTGGGCTTTTGTAACCAATGACACTACTGACCACACTGCTGACCTTTTCTATCTTGTTTCTGTTTTTTTGTTGTTGCTGCTTAGTCTCTGAAGTCATGTCTGACTCTTTGTGACCCCATGGACTGTAGCCTGCCAGGCTCCTCTGTCCATGGCATTTCTCAGGTAAGAAACTGGAGTGGGGGTGGCCATTTCCTTCTCCAGGGGATCTTCCCGACCCAGGGATTGAACCCACGTATTCTTTACCACTGAGCCACTTGCAATAGCACCATCCTGGCTGGCTTTCCCCCTACCATGAGGACTGTTCTGTATCTCCTCTTTTTCTACCCACCCTACCCCATCTTTGGCGTTCTTCAAGATTCAGTTCCTGCTCTCTCCTTTTTCTCGACAGTCTCTCAATAGTACATCACCTACAAATGCTCCAACAATCTTTCTTCTCTAGCGTGGCTCCCAAACACCACTCTCTACTTGTGACTTCATTTCTAATCATCAGAACTATATTTCTATCCAGATGTATACCAGTTCCCTCAAACTCAATATATCTAAATAGAAATCACTCTCTCCCCTTAAAACCTGACTCCCTTTTCCAACTTCTCTGTTCTTAGTAGTAGTACCACCATCCTTCCAACTTCAAAAACAGTCTTTGATTCATGTTTTTTCCCATTCCTCAGATCAGTCATAAATTCTGATCAATCCTCTATAATCTCTCTGTCTTTTCATCTCAATTATTCATCTGAGCTGTGCAAATATTCATGGATACCTGAAGTGTATCTGGGTACTGAAAAGACAGAGAATTGAGCCCCTGACGTGAAGGCATTCATAGTCTAGATTAATAATAAATAAGGAAACACCTAATTATAATATGGAGAGTTAAATGTTAAAATAGAAGCACTTATTTCATATTGGACTACTGTCATAGCTATCAAAGAGGTTTAACTGCTTCAAGGTTATTCCAACAATGTGACACTTTCAGGTATGTCTTCCTAAAAAAACGATCTTGACCATATCTTTTTCTTGTTCAAGAATCTTAATTCTTTTCAATTGCTTTCAGGGTTAACGTTGTCACTAATTAGCCTGTTATGAAAAGATCCTAAATAGTGAGCCACCAAAAATCCTTCAAGTATTATTTCTCAACACTTCTTCAAATGAACTTTCCATTCCTTTCAAATCAGTTTACTCTTTAGACATGAATATAATTTAATATTCCGTATGACACTCCCTTCATACAGCAAACTCCACCATTTCCATAAAAATAGATTCTATCTTTGAAGATTCAGATTAAAACCTATCTCTATAAGTTGATCTTCAGTATCACTAGTTAAAAATGATGTCTCTATTCTTCAAAGGCTCAAAGCAATTTTTTTCTTGGATAATTCATCTTACAATCAGGTACTGCCTTATTTTAATTTTTCTCCACTCTTGTCTTGAATTATTAATTCTTTCTCACTTAATTGTACATAGTTTTTGTTTTCTCCCCAACTAAACTCTATGCTTCTCAGCAGTTCTATCTTCTACTTCTTTGTATCCAGCCACAGTACCTAACACAGTATCTTGTTTATGAGCAAGATTTGAAACAGGGGTAGGGTTTGGAAAGTTCAGTTTGGATGAAGAAACACAGATGATATTAATAGAAGAAACAGCACATGCAAAGATAAGAAAGGGCAAGGTTTGTTCCAGATAGAGAAAATTAATCACTTTGGTAGAATGAAGGGTCCTCCCTATCTCTGACTTAGCAATGCCAAAAGGAATATTGGGATGTGAGGTGGAAGGGCCAGAATAATTTCTAAAGTAAGGAGTTTTATCTGACAGGTGATGAGGGAGCCATGGAATTTTTAAATAGGCTAATGAAGAGGGCACATTTTCATGAAGTTTCATCAAACAAGCAGTGCACTAAATTAATAGGAAGGCCTGAACATCAGCTGAGTAGCTATTGTGCAGAGATGAAGTAGTGAATGAAGCCTGACCAGCACTGAGTGCTTTTCTTTCATCTTCTCTCCTAGAGGGAAATCAGCCATAAAATTCCTTAGGTAAAGAAAGACAGTTGCGTTGGTTATCTGATTCAATGTCCGTTTCAGTTCCACTTATCCTAGATTCTCCATAAAGTAGATTGATTTCTCTTGGTATCTTCACTGGGAAAAGCACGTTTTCATTAATGGTAACTACATTAGCAAATGACTCGTTGCAAGTTATTCCAAGCTATATCAAAGACAGTTTGCTCCCACTTTAATAAATGCCTATTTTTCCACAGATGGAGGTGTGTTTGCTACCTGTGGTCAGGACTGAGCTTCAGTCCTTAAACTTAAGACCGGCTCTCACCCAGGGCTCAGCCCTGCCACAGTAGAGTACAGGATATACCTAGCTATCTACTCACTCAGTAACTAACTTCTTGCTACAGCCCTTGAGCAGAATCAGGACTCTGATTTATCTGTGTTTTATCCTTTGTCTTTATTATCACCATCTGTGGTTAAAGAAGAATGGGAGTGGGGTGAGAGGGGGCATAAACTATAGTACTTTTTATTTACCATCTCTATTTATTTGGTCAAATCCTTTATAGGCATAGTAGGGAAATGGCCAATAAAAAAAGAAAGAAATTAATCTCGAGAACTGATAATCAGAATTCATAAAAATATCATGCAAGAGCAAAGGAAAGATCTTTAGTGATGACTACTTTCCCTGCCCACAGTGCAGTAGGGTCTAAGTGGTTGGTTTTACTCAGGAATATTGATATTTGCTTTTCTTCACTGCTATTTCTCTATGGGTGTGGGGGAAGGAAATGTGAAGCAAGTGGATTTAGAGAGGCTTCAGAGAAATGAGGAGTTAAGAGATACACACATTTCTTAAAGTCACCCAAATGCCCAAGATAAGTGAGGCGATGATAAGCAAAGTAAGAATAGGATTAATATCTAAATACATGTACGGAGTCTTTGTAGAATTAAAACAAAAAAGATTAAGATGATTCTTTACATCTAAACTGCATAAAAAAAGAAATCATTTGTGGAATTTTAAAGCTGAAAACCTAATTGAATTAATAAAGTAGAAATGTATGCTAAATATAACAAAAGAAAGTAAAATAAGATAGAGATATCTTTTGGAATGGCAGAAGACTTTTCACAGGTCACAGAGAATACTCATGAGGAATAATTAGAACACCATAAATTGTGCCCCGTTATAATAAAGGTATACGAGTATTTAGGGAAACATATTATGAAATTAATCAAATTTATTAAAAAAATAAATTTGAAGGTGACTATTAATCTAGCAAAGTATTCACAAGTATGATTTTTATAAATATCAAGCTCTCCTATTAATTTAAGATATCTAAGTGCAATGGATTTATAGCCTAACTTTCCTAGTAATTTATTATATCAATAATACCATAACCAATAATTTCTTTACTTAGAAATTTATTAGAAAGCACCTGTAAACGGAAAGTTAAAGTAATAATTGGTTCTTGTGTTCTCTTTTACATACTCAGTAGAAATCTTATATATGAACATTACAAATATTTCAAACCTTGCATAAAAGCTACTTCTCAATTCATATGTTGGCTTTTCTTGCACACAAAGCCTACTCCCACGCTCACAAGGCAAGCCTCATCATCTCTGTATTGAAAGGTATAGTAAAACAACAATATATTTTGACTAGCAGAAGTTCTCTAAATACCACAAACAGCTGACCAGATGACTTGGTAAGCCTTGCATGGAGCTGGCACTCTTTGTTAAAGCCAAGCAAACTGTCTCTTATTTCTCGTAGCCAATGTTGGTGGCACTATTTCTACAGACATAAACAAAACTTGAAAAGCAAACAACTTAAACAAATTCTGTTAATTCCTCTTCCCCCTTTTAAAAATATGAAAGTGGATTTTAGACAATTTGGGGGTGGGGGGCGTCATGCTCCCCAAAGTAAGAGAAGTTCAGACAACAAAGGGTTAAAAGAACAAGCAGAGCCCTACCGTACCCAGAAATGACAGAAGGCTCTTCTCCTCTTCCGTGCTACTATCCAACCACTCGGCCACATCACCGGGGGAAAGGAGACTCATTCTCCAGCCAGAAAACTTTTCCATACAGAGCACAATTACTGAATGATGGAGAGGGAAAAGAAAGATACAGAGACTAAATTCTCGGGGGTCTAACACCTAAATTGCTGGCTAGGCGGTAATAATGAGAGAGAAATTGTGATCCTCCCTCCACTCTGAATTCTGTCTCTGTGACACCAATCTAATACAACGGGGGGAGGGGGAAGGAAACAGAGAGGGTTAAAAGAGGGTGATAGAAGAGAAGGGAAGAAAGGTCTGTCCTTCAGTCTCTTGGTGTTAAGCTTTAGCCTGAAAGAAAAGCCAGCATAAAACTGAATAATGATTTGTGTTCAATGTCAGAAGAGAGCAAAAGGAAAATAAAGAACAAAGATACTCAAAGAAAAAGAAACAGGTTCCTACACTGAGACAGCTTAGATAACCGGACAGCACAATAGCCAATCAGTTAAGTAAATCATATCATCAAACAAAAACAAAGGCAAAGGAACAAATTCAGCATTTTGTTTTGTTCTAAGAAAGGTTTTCAAATTCCCTTTCAGTCTGCCGAGAGAACTGCAGCCCCTAACCCTTTCCTGCTTTAGCTGTTTCAACAGCATCCCAGCCCCCTTGACGAAGATTTCCTGCAAGCAAAGGCAGGTTGATAAATCTGTGAATAGGAAGCTCTCATCCCTCCTTTCTTCTGCTCCTCCTCCATCCCTCCCCCAACCTCGCATGGCGACTGCATTGATCGACAATAATGGAATCTGTAACTGACTGCCAACAGCAACATTAAGGATATTACAAGTCCACTTCATAAGAATTTGAGCCGGTGGTCGGAACTTGGGGGCAACTCTGGGCTGGTAGTCAATAGCTTTGTCTTTCTTAGCCAGAAAGAAAAGGGTGTGCGTGTGCGTGTGTGTGTGCGTGTGTGTGTGTGTGTGTAAAGGAAAGAAGGCTGAAACCTGAAAGAAGTAAGAGAAGTGAGCTTGTTGGGCTAAAGATTCAGAGATCCATGAATGGAACAAACTACTGTCCTTCAACTCCCGTCACACTTACAATGTCACTGCAAAGGAGTCAGAGCCAGATGGATTTTTTTTTTATGTGATTTACATTACAAATCTACATGGTTTGATTTAGGATTATCTCACAGGCTTATACCTTATTAATAGGCAGAGAAAAATCAAGCAGAAGATGTATTTTGAGAGACCCATAAATCACTAATATCCCTGTTCTCTGGAGATTGATTGGGTTTGTTACTGTGAAAAAAAAAAAAAATCACTCAGAGCTTTCCCCTGCATTAGCAAAACATTAGCTCTGTTCCCCACAATCCACTCTTTCTTTCTATTCTAGCAATCTGCCTTCAGAGAGCATTCTTACTGCTTAAGGATTACTATCTCAATATACTCTGAATCCATACCCTCTTTCCCACGTTTACTTCATTATTCTTCATCTGGACTCTTATTCACTAGTAAGTTCCCTGAGGACACAGCTTTGTAACCCTGGCAGCTAGAGCAGTGCCTGGCACTGAAGGGTTCACTTAATATTTACTGAAGTTTTGGTTGGCTGCTCTGAAAGTTTCAACAGCTTCCACTTTGGCAGGAGATCTCAGGCTGGATATTTCAGGATCTCTTTTTAAAATTAGTCATTTTGACAGACAGTGACTTAAAAGCTGTTCTAGCAGTGGCACCAATTGATTAAGAAAATAGAAAACATAAAAAAGGGGGAGGGAGGGTAATATAAATTCATAATATTTAAATAAATCTATATTTTGTTACTCAAAATAACTACATAAAATTGAAAAACAGTAATAAATGCATATAAAAGACTTTTATTGAAATGTCTTGCTTACTTAGCATCTAAGCATGGATTGATAATTCCTTTGTAGGAACTTAATAACACACCAGTATTTCTGAAGCTCCCAGGTTGAAATCATTGGCCTAGAGCATCAAGTTCAAACTCTGGTGAGATATGGTTCTTATTTTTTTTTTTCTTGGTAATGGCCCTCTGATTCTCCTTGGCTCAGCCATTCTGTACTGTTTACATCTCTCCAACGCCTCTTCACGTTTGACTTCTTAGAGTAATCTAACAAAAGCAGGAAAAAAAGTCTACCTGCTTTGTTCTTTGGTGTATCTCTAACACAATCATTATCTGGCACATAGTAGGTGCTCAAAATTTTTTGTGGAGTTTCATACTTCCTGTGAGGTATCATTCAACCATACGTACTTGACACCAAACTAATCCACTGAGGCTCAGCTCAAATATCACCTCTCCAGGTCTTCCCTGGCACTTTAATGCAGAGTTAACAGCTTTCTCATCCACACGGGTACTGTTATTACTCCTAGTACTTTACCGAAATATCTTGTTTAGGTAGTTATTTCCTCTGCTGTACCTTTAAAAGGCAAAAAGTGTGTTCTACTAATTAAAAAATTTTAATGCCTATATATATAGTGAACGATTAGTAAATGTTCCTTGTATGATATATTACTGGAAGACTGTGATCCTATATACTAAAGATAGATTAATACAAAAGGATCCCATATGTTCCTGATGTAAGGTTCCGTACCACTAGTCTCCAAATCAACAGCCGAAACAGAATCTAGTTAAGGAAAAGGTCTTTTATGTATTTTACCAAAGAAAAGACTGTACAGACAGAAAGGCATCATCAAAATAATCCAATACTATAAACTCACCTTCTGTAAACAAAATTAGCATATGAGGTACCTAAGAAAAAGTTCTAGGTTAAAATTTTCTCATAATATATAGAGTATCACACTGTTTTTCTTTGCTTACAATAGAAACATAATTTGAATTAGTCCTATGTAAAATTTTCCTTACAGATAAAGCAATGAAATTTACCTGACAGTGTAACCATTCTATAGTGGACTATACATTTTCCTAAAATATGAGCCAAAGATTTTGAAATACTGTTAAGTTGGGCTCACAGTTAAGAAATAATGCCTGATGACAGTCTTTTCAACAAATGACCAAATCCTATAGACTTTGGTGATTTATTGTGTGCCTGAAGTGTACTAAGGACTTTAATCAACATTAATCAGCATTTGTTAACTTTATTCCTTATTTTCCTAATAACATTGAAAGCATCTGGAAAATGTGACTGAAAGAATTTCTACTTGAGGGCCTTTATGTTTTTGTGTGTGTGTTTGTGTGTGTACACACACGCACATACGCAAATGCATCTGCTGCTCACCGGGCTATAACTTACTGAAGTATTTTCTAGGCACTTTACTAAGTGTTTTACATATAATATACCTCATTTAAAACTCTTAAATGACAATGTAAGATGCATATTATCTTCATTTCACAGATGAGAAAACCAAAGATCATAAAACTTGTTCAAGGTAACAAAGGTAGTCAGAGAAATGAAATTTAAACTTCTCAATATTTGGCCAAGGTTCCCTACTACACTAATCTATATCCTACAAGGACTAATTTAGGCAGGAGTTAGCTAACTTCTTCCATAGAAGGCCAGATAGTAAACATTTTAGGCTTTGTGCGCTATACAGTCTCCTTCAGAGCTATTTGAACTCTATTGTGCATAAGTGGGAGAAGGCAATGGCACCCCACTTCAGCACTCTTGCCTGGAAAATCCCATGGACGGAGGAGCCTGGTAGGCTGCAGTTCATGGGGTCGCTAAGAGTCGGACATGACTGAGCGACTTCCCTTTCACTTTTCACTTTCATGCATTGGAGAAGGAAATGGCAACCCACTCCAGTGTTCTTGCCTGGAGAATCCCAGGGACGGAGGAGCCTGGTGGGCTGCCGTCTATGGGGTCGCACAGAGTCAGACACGACTGAAGTGACTTAGCAGCAGCAGCAGCAGCAGTGCCTAAGTGTGTGATAAGTCTCTTCAATCGTGTCTGACTCTGTGCAACCCTATGCACTGCAACCTGCCAAATTTCTCTGTCCCTGGGATTCTCCAGGCAAGAATACTGGAGTGGGTTGCCATGCCCTTCTCCAAGGGATCTTCCTGACGCAGGGATCGAACCTGTGTCTCTTACGTCTACCTGCGTTGGCAGGCGGGTTCCTTACCATTAGCACCACCTGGGAAGCCTGTTAGAGCACAAAAGCAGTCACAGACAATGTGCTGATGAAATGGCATGGCTGTATTCCAATATAAGTTTATTAATGAAAAAAAAAAAAAAGAAAAAACAAGCTGTGAGGTGTAGTTTACTGACTCCTGATTTAGGTCTACACGTCACTGTCAATATTTTTAAAGTAACTAATACATGTATAGTTGTCTGCCAGGCACCTATGACTGAAAAATAAATAAAAGAATTATTTGCCTTGGTCAAAAAAGTTTTATTTTCATTTTAAGAACTGAATGACTGTCTTTTTATTTTACTTTCAAGACACTGAACACAAGCTATTTCTTCATTTCCTTAGTCTCAAAGTCCTATAGGAAACAATTTTTATTCAAACAAAAAGTATAAAACATGTAGCTCTCTCTTCAATTAATTACTTAACATTCCTGATTTTCCTTATAGCTGCCTATTCTTATACTTTCAAATGCACCTATTTGACAACATTAGTGATAAGTATGTGCCAAGCACTGTTCTAAGCCCTAGGATTCAGTAGTGGAATGAAAGGGGCAAAATCTCTGCCCTTATGGAGTTTATGTTATGGGAGGAAGAGATAAACAGTACATAAGATTAAAAAGTAAAATATATATTGTGTTAGATGGTGAATAGAGCCAAGGAGAATAGTAAAGCAAAGAACAGCAGTAGGTAATATCTGAGAGGTCTAAATTTTAGAGGTAGCCAAGGAGGGCACCTTTGAGAGACCGAGTTTTGGGTAAAGGTTGCTAGGTTTCCAGGAAGAGGGAAAAACCAATAAAAAGGCCTAGAAGTAACAACAGTCAGGAGACCAGTGCAGGTAGATTGGAATGACCCTCATCTTCATAAAAGAAGACAAGGTCTGTGAAATAATAGGAAGCCAGATCATACAAAGTTATAGGGTCTTTGGCTCTTGTTCTTATTTAGATGGAATAGACTTTGAGGCAGGAGTAGTTCATTAGGCCTTACTTTTGTTTAGGTAAAAGCTTTATTGAAATAAAAGTCACAAAGCATAAAATTCATCTTTTAAAAGTGGTTTTAAATATCTTCACAAAGTTATATAACCATCACTACAACTTAATTCCAGAACATTTCCTCATCTCAAAATAAAATCTTGTGTCCATAGGCAGTTATTCTCCATTCTTTCTGGGCTTTCCTAATAGCTCAGCTGGTAAAAAATCCACTGGCAATGTGGGAGACCCAGGTGTGATCCCTGGGTTGGGAAGATCCCTGGGAAAAGGGATAGGCTACCCTCTCCAGTATTTCTGGGCTTCCCTGGTGGCTCAGCTGGTAAAGAACCCACCTGCAATGTGGGAGACCTGGATTTGATCCCTGGGTTGGGAAGATCCCCTGGAGAAGGGAAAGGCTATCCACTCCAGAATTCTGGCCTGGAGAATTCAATGGACAGTCCATGGGGTCACAAAGAGTCAGACACAACTGAGCAACTTTCACTTCCATTCTTTCTAACCTCTCAGCCCTTAAGGCAACTAACTAATCTATGTTTCATTTTTGTGAACTTTCCTATTGTGGACATTTCATATAAATGAATTCATAATGTGGCTTTAGTGCCCGATTTTCATTTACTTGTGCTCATGCTGCAGCATGGGTCACTACTTAATTGTTTTTAATGGCTGGATAGTATTCTGCTGACAGCCATTTGAGTTCTTTCCATTTTTTAAAATTTAAATAATGCTGTCATGAACATTCTCCTGGGAACCTTTACACCTTAAAAGGATATCCAGGACTTGCCTGGTGGTCCAGTGGTTAAGAATCCTCCTGCCAGCGCAGGGGACACAGGTTCAGTCCCTGTTTTGAGAAGATCCCACAGGTCTCAGAACAACAAAGCCTGTAACTAGAGTGTAGCCTCTGCTCTTCACAACTAGAGCGTAGCCTCTGCTCTTCACAACTAGAGCACATTCAACCAAAAAGAGCCAGTACAGCCAAGAATAAATAAATAAATATTTTAAAAGATATCCAACTAAGACATATCATATAACCTGCTCTTCAGTTCAGTTCAGTTCAATCTGCTCTTACTACACCAGAAATTCTAAAACTGTACAGCAGAAGAGAATTATTTTCTAATTTTACAGGTACCATGTTTTCCTCCTAACTCTTCTAGGATTTCCATCCTTTTTGAAGAAACAAAAACTACTCAATCAGTCTCTTTTCCCCTACTCTACTGTTCTTACACACAGGAAAAGAGAATGAGCAAAGGCAAGTAATATATGAAAACAGATCTTTTTATAAATTGATAATTAAAGTTGGCAAAGTTGGTAGTCTTTTGGGGGGTGTAGTTTTACTTTTTGATATAGTTTAAAACTTACAAAAAAGGTGCAAGTGCAGTACACCTACCCTTATATACCTTTTATCTAGATTCACCAACTGTTTACATTTTGTTACCTTTGCTTAATCATTCTTTCTGCATATACTATTATTTTATATAGACATTCTTCTAAACTATTTGGGTACTTGGAGGCATTATGCCCTTTACTGCCAATGGCTTCATAGTGTATTTTCTAAAACAAAGGACATTCTCTTATATAATCCAGAACAACTACCAAAATCAGAAAATTTAAAACTGATATTGGTTGATATTTTAAGGATAAAATTAAATTTGCCTCTATGTGCAAAATCTACTATATTATATTTTGGTATCATACAAAGTCTTTTATTTGAGAAATAAACTGACTTTAACCAATGGTGACTGAGAAATCATAAGTACTGACTGCAAATATAATTAATTCAAAGAAAGAGTCTATGGGGCTTCCCTGGTGGCTCAGAGGTTAAAGCGTCTGCCTGGAATGCGAGAGACCAGGGTTCGATCCCTGGGTTGGGAAGATCCCCTGGAGAAGGAAATGGCGACCCACTCCAGTACTCTTGCCTGGAGAATCCCATGGAGGGAGGAGCCTGGTAGGCTACAGTCCATGGGGTCGCAAAGAGTCGGACACGACTGAGTGACTTTACTTACTTACATCATATTAAAATAACATTTGTTGTATTTTTAAAGGAGTACTACTAAACTTATTAACATTCAATACACTGTTGTGACAAAGGACTAGAAGGAGAAATAACTAATTTTCAAAAATGGTAACAACAACAACAAAAAAGGTAACGGATAAGTAAACTGACTGCATTTCCATCCTGATATTCTTTTGGATATGTACAACCTTTTGCCTCTAATGTGAATGTCAAACCATAACTTTCCTTTTATTTTGATGAGATGTTTTACTATAAGAGGAATAGAGCTGAATTTTACAAAATCTTCAGTTCAACACATTTAAATAGTACCACACATACACATATATATGTATATATGTTCCTCAAATCACTTACATATTATAAGTTATATATCAATGAATGCACTCAAGCATTGTTTTCACTTGTCAGAAACATTATGTTATGATTAAAGCCAAAGAAATAATGAAGCTAAGCTGAATTTTCATTCATTTGGATTTAGGAAGCAGCACTTTTGAAATGTGAAGCCACAGAGAAATATGGATTTAACATTATAAGAGGCATTCCTATTGTATGATTATTTAAAACAGGTAATATCCTCCAGTGAAAACTAGTGTCAAAATGTAAAGCAGCTTTTTAAATAAAGGTAGTAACACTATTATAAAACAGAAGCTTAAAAGTAATGTGTCAAAGACTAATGGCAGATTTTGTTTGAGGAAGTTGATGACTATATAGAATTAAGATAATTAGATTCCTTAAACACTAAAGCTATTCTTTTAAGGCAAAAATGTAAATAAACTGACAACTGTAGTTAATGAATAGAAAGTTCTTTCTCAAAAAGATCCAGAAAGCAGCTAACATATAATTATTCTTAAATTAATTTTCTTTAAAAAGTTAAACTTTACAATTAATTGTAGTCAAAGCAATACCTGGAGTCTATTATTTATTACTTAACACAATATCAAGCTAATAAACCCTCAATATTTATTGAGTGAGTGGGTAGATGGATGGGATAAGCCTATACATCTAGGCTTGCGTATTGATGCTATGCAAGTAAAGTGAATATATCTTTTGTAACATCTCTAGAACCAGCAATAGTTTGAACATTTGCATCATGAACAATAAAAGATCAAATATATTGTGTGCTTAAAAGGTACTGAAGGTAGTACATGAAGTGCTTTGCATATGCTAATTGAAAACTGGCATTTGCCATCTGCTTCTACAAGACTTAAATCACTAGTCACTTCAAGCTGCTGACCTTCAACACACCCTGAAAGGAGTTCAGGGTGGAGATCAGGAATGAGGCACTCTGTGCTGGGGGTAAAACATGTGGAACAGGCCTCCAGATAGTTATTTTTAGGGGATGATTTTTATGAGCCCAAATTTTTTCATATCTAAAAAAATACTAGAATTCTTAACATATATACTTACTCTGCCCCTCTTCCCCCCCAACAGAACCTCTTCAGCACAGTCACTCTACTCAGAGCTAACTGACATGCTATAGTCCTCATCTGGCCTCCAAATAAAACTTAACTCACAATTCTCATATTGTGTATTTTTTTCAGTCAACAGAGTTTTAATCTCATTTATTCCTCATAACAACCTGTGTGGTAGTACTATTTCCCCCATTTTATATCTGGGGAAACTGAGGTTAAAACTAACTAAGGTAGAGAGCAAGCAAGAAGATCAAACCAGTCAATCCTAAAGGAAATCAACCCTGAATATTCACTGGAAGGACTGATGCTGTAAAGCTGAAGCTCCAATACTTCGGCCACCTGATGCGAGAAGTCAAATCATTGAAAAAGACTGATGCTGGGATGCAGGTTTGATCACTGGGTTGGGAAGATCCCCTTGAGAAGGAAATGGCAACTCACTCCAGTATTCTTGCCTGGAGAACTCCATGGACAGAGGAGCCTGGTGGACCACAGTCCATGGGGTCGCCTTTGAGACTTTCACTACACTTTGACTAATGCTGGGAAAGATTGAAGGCAAAAGGAGAAGGGGGCAGCAGAGGATGAGATGGTTAGACAGCATCACTGACACAATGGACATGGATTTAAGCAAACTCCAGAAGATAGTGAAGGATGGAGGAAGCCTGGTGTGTCCATGGGGTCATGAAGAGTCAGATACGACTTAGTGACTGAACAACAACAAGCACCACAAAGGCTGAGAGAACTGACGAAGTCACACAGTCAGTAAGGGGTTGGAGGTGGGAGGTGCCAGGAGTTAGATATTCCTATTCGAGAGTTGACCCTCCTAACTACATTCCACATTAGAGTTTTTTCCTATAAAATTTTTCGACGTTTTGGGAAAGGTTTGAAAGGTGAACAGTTATTAAGTGGAAAGCAAAATTGTTTATACTGTTCAATGATCTGAGATAGCACGAGAAGGGTAAACAAATTGTGTAGTAATCCAAAGATCCCAACAAAATCGGGAAGCCAGATCCCATAGTTTCTAAAGTGAAGGAATAAAAAGATCAACTTGGATTCACAGAGTACAGACATTTGTTTTATTGCTTTCTACCTTTCTGATAACCTGTTTGTTCTTCACACGTATCTTTTAACAAAGGGAACGTGAGTGCACTGGCACTCGTGGCACAGGGTACTCAATATTTGTTAAACAAATGAATAAATGAAAATATGTTTCCAGGCCTGATCAGGATATGTGACACGGGTATTTGACCCTACAGGTATTTTAATAAGGCTGTGTGATGTTGTGCTTGACAGATTTGCTACTGCTACTGTTACAATGGAAACCATGTCAATTTTTATCCATCATATTAAGTAATTTTTTCAAGTTAGGGAATGTAACATGCTTGGAGAAAAAGAAAAATATTTGCTGTACTTAAGAGAAAACCTTACTTTGGACATGTGGTACTTATGGGTACTAATGATTATGGATACATAATGATTATGATGACTGAGTGTATATATTATTACAACAAAAAAATCAAGTGGTTTCACATCTTTTTTGGCACTTAAAAACAATAACTACCAAAAAATTTCAATAGACTTATTTTCACTTGGATTGTTAAAATGCCATACGAAGACATGACCAGAAAACAAATACAGCAATCAACTCTTTATTTTCCTTTGGTTAATATTTGAATATGTTGCAAATTGGGCTTTAGTATAAGAATGAACTGGAACAAAACAGTTCAAGACATATGCAAAAATTGGTCCGTTTGATCTTAAGTTTAAAAGGCAGAATTTCTTTACTATTATCTACCTGGGAGGTCACAATAAACTGTGTGGATCACAATAAACTGTGGAAAATTCTGAAAGAGATAGGAATACCAGACCACCTGACCTGCCTCTTGAGAAATCTGTATGCAGGTCAGGAAGCAACGGTTAGAACTGGACATGGAACAACAGACTGGTTCCAAATAGGAAAAGGAGTATGTCAAGGCTGTATATTGTTACCCTGCTTATTTAACTTCTATGCAGAGTACATCATGAGAAACGCTGGACTGGAAGAAACACAAGCTGGAATCAAGATTGCGGGGAGAAATCTCAATAACCTCAGATATGCAGATGACACCACCCTTATGGCAGAAAGTGAAGAGGAGCTAAAAAGCCTCTTGATGAAAGTGAAAGAGGAGAGGGAAAAAGCTGGCTTAAAGCTCAACATTCAGAAAACGAAGATCATGGCATCTGGTCCCATCACTTCATGGCAAATAGATGGGGAAACAGTGGAAACAGTGTCAGACTTTATTTTTCTGGGCTCCAAAATCACTGCAGATGGTGACTGCAGCCATGAAATTAAAAGACGTTTACTCCTTGGAAGAAAAGTTATGACCAACCTAGACAGTATATCCAAAAGCAGAGACATTACTTTGCCAACAAAGATCCGTCTAGTCAAGGCTATGGTTTCTCCTGTGGTCATGTATGGATGTGAGAGTTGGACTGTGAAGAAGCCTGAGCACCGAAGAATTGATGCTTTTGAACTGTGGTGTTGGAGAAGACTCTTGAGAGTCCCTTGGACTGCAAGGAGGTCCAACCAGTCCATTCTGAAGGAGATCAGCCCTGGGATTTCTTTGGAAGGAATGATGCTAATGCTGAAACTCCAGTACTTTGGCCACCTCATGCGAAGAGTTGACTCATTGGAAAAGACTCTGATGCTGGGAGGGATTGGGGGCAGGAGGAGGAGGGGACAACTGAGGATGAGATGGCTGGATGGCATCACGGACTTGATGGACGTGAGTCTGAGTGAACTCTGGGAGATGGTGATGGACAGGGAGGCCTGGCGTGCTGCGATTCAAGGGGTCACAAAGAGTCGGACACGACTGAGCGACTGAACTGAACTGAACTGAATTCAATAAATATGGCAAGTAAAAGTTATCAATATGAAAGTAGCATAAACATATAACATAAAAACCAACTCCTCTTTTGAGTAAGAGCTTAAAAGTCAAGAACAAAAATTTAAAACTCCTAATAAAAATTATCTTGAGGGCCTGGGGTAGGAAATAATTTTGTAAACATGAAATATTAACTTTAAAAGACTGATAAGTTTGTCTACACAAAATTATGAACTTTCGTCCATTCAATGACCTTAAAAAAAGAAAGCGAAAGGACACGTTACAACTTGAGAATATATTCACAATACACACAAGTGTTAAGGGTTACTATCAAGAACATAAAAAGAACTTCTTCATCAGTTCAGTTCAGTTCACTCACTCAGTCATATCTGACTCTTTGTGACCCCATGGACTGCAGTATGCCAGGCTTCCCTGTCCGTCACCAACTCCCAGAGTTTACTCAAACTCATGTCCACCGAGTCGGTGATGCCATCCAACCATCTCATCATCCTCTGTTATCCCCTTCTCCTGCCTTCAATCTTTTCCAGCATCAGGGTCTTTTCCAAGGAGTCAGTTCTTCGTATCAGGTAGCCAAAGTATTGGAGTTTCAGCTTCAGCACCAGTCCTTCCAATGAATATTCAGGACTAATTTCCTTTAATACTGACTGGTTTGATGTCCTTGCAGTCCAAGGGACTCTCAAGAGTCTTCTCTAACACCACAGTTCAAAAGCATCAATTCTTCGGTGCTCAGCTTTCTTTATAGTCCAACTCTCACATCTGTACATGACTACTGGAAGAACCATAGCTCTTATCAGACGGATCTTTGTTGGTAAAGTAATGTCTCTGCTTTTTAATATGCTGTCTAGGTTGGTCATAGCTTTTCTACCAAGAGCAAGGTTCTTTTCATTTCATAGCTGCAGTCACCATCCGCAGTGATTTTGGAGCCCAAGAAAATAGTCTCTCACCATTTCCATTGTTTCCCCATCTATTTGCCATGATTGATGGGACCAGATGCCATGATTTTAGTTTTCTGAAAGTTGAGTTTTAAGCCAACCTTTTCACTCTCCTCTTTCACTTTCATCAAGAGGCTCTTTAGTTCTTCTTCACTTTCTGCCATAAGTGTGGTGTCATCTGCACATGTAAGGTTATTGGTATTTCTCCCAGAAATCTTGATTCCAGCTTGTGCTTCATCCAGCCTGGCATTTTGCATGATGTACGCTACATATAAGTAAAATAAGCAGGGTGACAACATACAGCCTTGATGGACTGGGGGAAACGGACTCTTGGAGGGCACAAACAGAACCTAGTGCACACCAGGACCCAGGAGAAAGGAGCAGTGATCCCACAAGAGACTGAGCCAGACTTGCCCCTGAGTGTCCAGGAGTCTCTGGTGGAGGCGTGGGTCTACAGTAGCCTGTTGCCGGGTCAGGGGCACTGAGTGCTGCAGTGCATGGGAACTTTTGAAGGAGGTTGCCATTATTTTCATTATCTCCACCAGTTTGGCCTCAGGTCAAACAACAAGGCGGGAACACAGCCTGGTCCATCAACAGAAAATTGGATTAAAGATTTACTGAGAATGGGCCTGCCCATCAGAACAATACCCAGTTTCCCCCTCAGCCAGTCTCTCCAATCAGGAAGCTTCCATAAACCTTTTTTAAAAAAATATAAATTTATTTATTTTAATTGGAGGCTAATTACTTTACAATATTGTATTGGTTTTGCTGTTATCCTTATCTATCAGAGGGCAGACAGAATGAAAACCACAATCCCAGAAAACTAACCAAACTGATCACATGGACCACAGCCTTGTCTAACTCAATGAAACTATGAGCCATGCTGTGTAGGGCCACCCAAGATGGACGGGTCATAGTGGAGAGTTCTGACAAAATGTGGTCCACTGGAGAAGGGAGTGGCAACCACTTCAATATTCTTGCCTTGAGAACCCCATGAACAGCATGAAAAGGCAAAAAGATAGGACACTGAATGATGAACTCCCCAGGTTGGTAGGTGCCCAATAGGCTATGGGAGATCAGTGGAGAACTTCTTCATATTAACAGAAAAATCCTAACAACTCAATAGAAAAATGAACAAGAGAGAAAAATAATTTCACCAAAGCTTTAACATATATAGACCTACCAAAACTATTCAGTATCACTGGCAATCAGGTTTTGCAAACCAAACATTTACTCTTCATTACAAGACTAAAATTTAAAATTCTGACAATATCAAGTATTAGGGATAATGTGAATCTCTCATACACATTATTGATGGAAAATAGTTTGGCATTATTAGTCACCCTAAGACCCAAAAATTCCACTCCTAGGAATACAGCAAAATGAAACTGCTGCAAATGAATAAGATACGTTCAAGAATGTTCACAGTAGCACTAATACTGATAGCAAACTTTAGTTAACAAACCAAATACGCTTCAATGAAAAGATGGAACCCTAGTACCAAACTCAATCTAAACTCTAAATTGGTTTGGCATATTTAATAATGTAAAAGTCATACTGTAGTCAAAAATATAAAGAACACAACAACAACACGGAAAGATATTAATCATATAATATTTAAGTGAAAAAAGTCCCAAAACAATATATAAAACTTGCCTTTTATATACAGTTTAAAACAACTAAAACTTAGAAATGGGTATGAAAGTTGATTCTCCACCAAATAACGTATATACTCATCATAATCCCAGATGAAACGTCAACACACATTGTTTTTTTGTTTTTGGCTGGCAGTGGGGGGTGATTTGCTTCTACAGTTCATTTGGAAAAGTAAATGTATGAGTGAAAAGCCAAATACATTTGAAAAGGAAGAACTAACTAATTAGAGTTTGCTACATCAGTAGGAGAAACATATTAAAATCTATAAGCATTAAAACACTTTGATATTGACACAGGAATAGAATTGTGGAACAGAAAAAGAATCCAGAAAAAAACACATAGACATTTAGCTAATGATAAAGAGCACTTTTCAAATCAGTATGGAAAGAGTAGGCTATTCAACAAAAGGTGTTGTGACAACTGACTCTACAATTGAAAAAAAAAATCTCATTTCAAAAATCCAAAAATAAATCCAGATAAAGACCTAATCTTATTGAGAAAGGCCTTTGTAAGCATCACACAAAAGCCAGAAATTACAACAGAAAAGAGAGATTAAGGAAACATAAAAATTTAAAACTTCAAATAGAAAGAAAAAGACATCCTGAACAAATAAATTTGCAAGGTTATTTAACAGTATCTATCAAGTGTTGAAATGTAAATTACCTTTGTTTCCATTTCTAGGAACCAGTCCTACAGATACATCAACACAAGCAATTGAACATAGATATGTATGTATGAAGATGTTTAACAAAA
Source organism: Oryx dammah (assembly GCF_014754425.2). NCBI lineage: Eukaryota > Metazoa > Chordata > Mammalia > Artiodactyla > Bovidae > Oryx > Oryx dammah. The sequence goes on from NW_024070205.1 coordinate 21,185,484, forward strand.
AGTTGGTAGTGGCAAAAACTAAAAACACTAAGTGTTCTTAAGGAGGAGAACAGGTAAATCTACAGTGGAATAATGTGCAGCCTTTAAGGATCTATAGGTATAAATATAATGAATGAAAAGACATCTTCAATGTATTCTTTTTCTTTGAAATATTAAAATGGCATAAAATTTTAAAAATATTAAAACAACATCTTTAGATGCCTAGGGATTTCCTGAGAGTTTATAGCATTCTTCAACAGAATAACTTGAGAATGCACAGGTCTGTAACTTTTTAATTCAATAATTAAAAAAATTCAGGACTGTCATTCATCTGTTGATGATAAATATGAGGCAGGGTCACATGTTCATCAACAGTTAATTTGGCATCAGAATTTGTTTGACAATATTTGCACAATTATATTGTCTTTTTATTTTATTAAAAAATGAGTGGCAGATTGAGAATGAAAATGCTGCTGTCACAGAAAAGCACATGCCTCATAAAACTAATATTAATGGAAAGAAAGATAAGATTGTTAACCTGCCAGAATTAGAGTATCATTAACTTCAATAGAATGGTCTATATTCAATTTGAGAGGGGGGAAAAAAAGAAACACAATTAAGAATCATGAACAAGGGCTTGGTGTTTATGATGTGGATATATATGGTACCCACATTTTTGTATAATCCTCTACCCTTGGGTAGGACCCAAGATCTGTTAATAAGATGGGATAGCCACTCCCTTGACTCTGCCGTATTATATGGCAAAGATGATGGTACAGTCACTCTTGTGATTGTTGCATTTTATATTGGACTCCAACATAGCAGACTAGAGTAAGATTCTCTGATTGACTCTGAAGAAGTAAGTTGCCATGTTCTCGGAATGCCACAGGAATGAGACCCAAAGGTGATCTCTAGGAGCTGAGAATGATTCCCTCCCAATAGCCAGCAAAAAAGAAAGGATCTCAGTGCTACAAGAAGACTCTGAGCTCCGGATGAGGAGGCAGTCTGCTGATATTTTGGTTTCTGACTTTGTGATACTCCGAGCAGACAACCAACTACACCCTGCCCATATTCTGGTTCTGCATAAACTGTGAAATGATAAATATTAATAGGTGTTGCTTTAAGTCATTGAGTGTATGGTTGTTTATAACAGCAATAGATAACTAATGTAGTATACTGACATGAAAACCTTAAGCTTGAGTAAAGCTGAAGAAATATGAATGGGCATGAATTTGAACAAACTCTGGGAGATAGTGGAGGAAAGAGGAGCCCAGTATGCTATAGTCCATGGGGTTGTAAAAGTTGGATATGACTTAGCAACTGAACAAGTGGAAAAGACTGTTGCAAATGAATACAGAAACAGAGCTAAACACATGCACTTTAATGATTCAGAATTGGCAGGATTGGAAGGAGGGGGGTGATTTACCTGAGAAGAGAAGAAAAGCATGGTCAAAAATATATCATGTTTGTATTTTTGAAAAGAAAAAGAAGGAACTTAACATTTATTATCTTCTACTTATTTTGTTGGCTACTTCGACATTCCACAGTGATGAAAAAGTGGTTTTAAAATGTTTATTTTTCTTCCAATAAAACAAGTAATCACATATCCTCTAAAGCATAGAAATGCTTTTAAAGCAAAATGATATTAAAGCCAAAGTACAGAAAACTCATTAAATTTGTATCATGAACTAATTAATAACTATATGTAAAAATTAATGTGCTTGGTATGAGTACATTTATATCTTTAGATATACTACAAAAAATATATATACAAATTGTTACTATTATAAAATATTTAGGACATGAAAGTTAGTGTTTTATATGTCTTTGAGTGCTCATGAATGGTACTTTGAAAGCTTATCAACAGTCTGGTAGTTCTGTTATTCACATCTTGCAGTTTTCTTTTTTCAAGATTCACTTACAAACCGGGTCTGTGTGAGACTTTCTCCATCTAATCCTTTAAATGACACCAAATGTAAAGTTCCTGACTGCATACATAGACAGTTCAGGTTTAGCTCTGCCGTGTCTGACTCTGCAACCCCATGGACTGCAGCACGCCAGGCTTCCCTGTCCATCACCAACTCCCGGAGTTTACTCAAACTCATGTCCATTGAATTGGTGATGCCATCTAACCATCTCATCCTCCCACCTTAAATCTTTTCCAGCATCAGGGTCTTTTCAAATGAGTCAGTTCTTCACATCAGGTGGCCAAGTACTGGAGTTTCAGCTTCAGCATCAGTCCTTCCAGTAAATATTCAGGACTGATTTCCTTTAGGATGGACTCGTTGGGTCTCTTTGCAGTCCAAGGGACTCTGAAGAGTCTTCTCCAGCACCACAGTTCAAAAGCATCTATTCTCTGGCCCTCAACTTTCTTTATAGTCTAACTCTCACATCCATACAAGACTACTGGAAGAACTGTAGCCTTGACTAGATGGACCTTTGTTGACAAAGTAATGTCTCTGCTTTTTAATATGCTGTCTAGGTTGGCCACAGCTTTTCTTCCAAGGAGCAAGGGTTTTTTCACTTCATGGCTGTAGTCACCATCTGCAATGATTCTGGAGCCCCTCAAAATAAAGTCTCTTACTGTTTCCATTGCTTCCCCATCTATTTGCCATAAAGTGATGGGACCAGATGCCATGATCTTAGTTTTTCTTCAAAATAGTCATAAAAATCTATACTCTCATCAGCAATGTGTTCTTCATTTTGTTTTAGGTTCTTGTTCAACATTTGGTATTTCTTTTTTTCATTTTAGATATCCTGATGTAATTTTGGTTTAAATTTGCATTTTCCTGATGAATAATGAAACTTTTCATACTGAATAGCCATTTGGATGAGCTCTTTTTTAAAATGGGCATTGAAGCCTTGCCTTTTTTTCACAGGTGTGCGGGAGGAGTTTGTTATGTATTATGTTTGGATATTAAAATTTAAAAATAATCTCTTTTTAGACTGTCAGAGAAGAATGTAACAGGCAACATCTGGATTAAACCTGAAGAGCCTTAAAAAAAAAAAACTAGTTTCTATTCTCCTGTAACATGGGTTTGACAGGGGAAAAGAGAAAGAAAAAGTCTATCTTTAAATATTTAATTCAGGAACAAAGCAAAATGAAAATGGTCTTATAATTTCTGACACTGGAAGAAACCTACTAGGAAGCTGTCATAAATCACAGTACTTTACAGCAATAAAATAGTCACATCCTTGAAGTTCACTATTTCTAGCTAATTAAAATTTCATTGTCAAATACATTTTGCAGTTTGTTCACATTTTACAGTTTCTCAGAAGACATGCTTCTGAGAAAAACTGGTAAATAAATTGTTGGATTTTTCTTTTAAAAAGACCAGAGGAAAGCCTGCCTTCTGGTTTTAAATACCCTTCCATTTACAAACAAAACAAATAAAACAAGCAACTTCTAAACTTTCTAAAAAGACTTCTGCATTTTTCCATTACAGTAAATTTGCTTTGAATAGTACATTTTGGTTTTGTTAATAAAAATGTTTCCAAGAGAGACTTGTTTTCATTCTTTGTAATGACAGCAGTATCTCCTAGGCATTCTTCCTTACACCATGTTTTTGGTTTTGTTAATAAAAATGGTCAACACTGGCTCCAACTGGGGAAAAAAAGCTAATTCTTTGGAAAATTTATCTTAAAAAGCTGATCATCAAATACTAAGTGCTTATACTGTACTTATAAGAAAAGGAAATGAAGAAAACAAAAATTACTAAAAATATATTTCACAATTTTTGCAACTGTCACTGCGCAAATATTTGCAAGTAAAATAATAGTACTCATAAAATACAGTGATATTGTTTCAGGAAACTACTGTGATGTTTCACTGAGTTTCAAGTGGAAGCAAAAATGCTTCAAGAAAAATATCAAGATGTATGTAAGCTAACTATATTCAGTTCAGTTCAGTCGCTCAGTCGTGTCCGACTCTTTGCGACCCCATGAACTGCAGCACGCCAGGCCTCCCTATCACCAACTTCTAGAGTTTACCCCAACTCATGTATTACTGTGATTACCCCACTGTATTACTGTGATACAATTCCTTTACCATATGCAGATAATAATTCAATAATCTATTACTCTTTCTTTGAGTGATTTGTCTCCCACACTTTGAGAAAATGCTAAGAAATATAACCATCCTAAACAAAGTCTTAGAAATGAGCTCATCATAATGAGCTCTTGGGATACAAAAGATGATTATCCTTCTTGTTCATAGACATATCACGTCTTGTCCTGTCCTTTGACTGAGCAACCCCAATTCTTTCAAGTGGTTCTTTCTGCACTCCCTTTGACACATCACTCCTTTTTTAAAAAAAAAAAATTGAAATAAATTATTTCATTTACCTGACACTTTATAGTCTTGGAGAAGGAGAAGGCTAACCACTCCCGTATTCTGGCCTAGAGAATTCCATGAACTGTATAGTCCATGGGGTCGCAAAGAGTCGGACACGATTGAGTGACTTTCACTCACTTTATTGTCTAGGTGTTCCTAGAAAAGGGAATTCTTGTAGTAGGGACCCAAACATCTTATCTTCTCCTATCTCACTGGAGAGACCAGAAATCAAATCAACTACACACGATCTATTTGAAATATAATCTATCTAGAAAGTTACAAACCAGAGTATTAAAAAGAGAATATCCATTTTTTGTAGTCTTCATATTAACTAAAGGTAGTAAGTATGAATAGTTAACTATACAACAGTAGCATGCTGCTAAGGTTTTCAAAGGTACTCTGTAGTCTGTGGAATTAAATGCAATACATCAGAGCAAACAACTTGTCCAACAGGTTGACTATGCTAGGTGTCACCTGATCCTGAATGACACTGGCTTGATCCTGGCACCTAAACCTGCTTGCTTACTTTCAAAAGTCTAACAAAAGACAGCATGCAGAACCAGGTCATTTTTCTTCTTCAAAGAAGAGAACTGTATTAACCTACACTAACTTCCCAACTATTTCAGCAGTTCACTTATTTATAAAATACCTCAAACCTGAGAATGACAGAAATGTGGGGTTTTATAGTCTCACTCTTGATAAGAACTCCTCACTGGCTCCCTCTTCACATGTTTAAGTTCAGAGAACTCTTCATTCAGCAGAATGGTAAGGTCTGAGTAGGGGTGAGCGAAGTACCGGAGAAGACAAGAGTGAGCAAGGTACCAGAGAAGATAAAGACCTTCATCTGAATTTTAATGACGATTCAGTAAGTCTCTCCTATTTGTCAAGTATGCACAAAGAACATATTCTCAGTGGCAATGCTTTAGGCTTCCAAACACAAGCTGACATCATATCCATAATTACATGTGGAGCTTTGATAGACTGAATTCCGATTAGGGTGCGCACACACACATACACAGAAAGAAAAAAATAAAGAAAAACAGAAGACGGCTGTATGAGGATTCACATTGCTGAGTCATGACTCATTTTCTTGACTCACTGTTTACTAGGAAACAACAGGACACTATCAGTTATTCTCTCTCTCCGCACTATAGAATTAGATATTTAGAAAGTTTATGCAACTGAGTGTAAGAATCTTTTGAACCTTATTTCACCACACAGCCACCGGCTTCTTCATGAAAACTGATATACAGGGAACTGAAAACAAGAACCACCACAAACAACCACTAGAGAGCGTGAAAGAACAGAAAGAACAAAACCAGTGTGACTCCCTCTTTAGAAGCCGCTGAAGGTCAAGACTGGAGCAGAAGGGGAAACACAACCATTTTCTACACAGAAGGATTTCCAGAGTTTCGAGTGGCTAATCAGGTTACCTTTATGAGTAAAGAATTAATTTGATAATTCAGTGTTTTACACATCCAGCCTCAAGCTTCTGCCCCTTGGACTGTCCTTCATCTTTACTTTTGTTTATAGAGATTTCATTCTTACAACTTTAATGAGGATACAGAATCCAGAATTATACCCCAAAAGTAGAAAGAAATTGTAGTAGGGAAGATGTATTAATAAATCCTCTAAATGAGACAAAAGTTTTGATCAACTATAGCCAAACTTTTATCAGAAAAATGTCATGGCTACATTACAGAGCTCTTTACCTTCTTTGCAAATTTAATATATCAACTATATGGATATATATTTCATGAAAAATTTAGAAAAACTAGTATCAAGGAAAAAAAATCATGAGCAGTGAAAATGGGCCTGTCTTCAAAAAAAAAAAAAATGGTCAAAAGAAAATTGTTTCACATACATAAGAGAATTTCTTTCCTCATACCATTCATTTCATCCTACCCACTCCCTTCCCATTTACAATGTGCCTTTAGTCATAAAATGGGCACCTTATTAGCAAAAGTGTCTTTCGAAACATAAACCGGCATAATCTGACATTTGTATTCAGGAGAGAAAAAGGAGTCATGTGTTTCCTTCTAATATTTTTCTCTTTCCAATACACAGTAGCAAATTTCATAATTATTAGATTGGTTAATAGTTTTTTTCCAACTTAGGTCAGTAAAATACCAGCAGTAGGTTAATGACCTGATTGTTTCTAACATGGGGAAATACACTAAGGCCAAAAGTCCATTTTTGTCTGTCTATCTAGCTATCCATCCATCCATCCACTCATCTCTCATATATACACATAACATAATATACACGCATGTATCATGGCAGTCCTTTCACATACTCCAGCAGGATAAAAGAGGAGAGAAAACTCTAAGCCCTGTGTAACACAACGTGAACACTGTTAAATTGGACAGAGCATTGTGTCCTCATTCTCACAGCCATCAGTTCTCTTATAAACAGTGTGTTTTAATAATGGATTCAGCAGTACGACAAACAGTCTCTTGTTTCCTACTGGGTGGAGAATGTCACTTTGTAATTTGATTTCCGATAGCCAAGAGCAGTAATGAAACTGTTCCTTACAACTTACTGCTCATCACTCACAGACTTGTAAATCACAACCCCATTTACACAGACTTAGTCAAAAACTGGAATAGCAGGTCAAGCTTTAACACAAAAACACTACATCCCTTCACTGTGCTTGGAGCCAAATCAAGCTAACTTGTTCCCAGGGATTGTAAAGAGCCATGACAGATCCTTTTGACAGTGGCTATCTTTACTATTTAGCTCACTAGAATAGTGTGGTCTCTCTCAACTCCACAATGGTCTCCAGAAAAATGGAAAGGGCAGCAACCTTTTCAGAGACTAAATGAAAATGTATGAAGACAGATGTTCACTGTCTGTTGTGACTCTCAAGATCCTCCACTTAAGTTACCCTCAAGCACATAATTCATGAGGTGAAGTAACAGAGGACCCTTACAAATGGAGAGAAACTGAGCTGGATCTTAGATAAGGAAGAGATTGGTTCAAACAGTTGGATAATTTTAAAATGTTATCTTACATTAAAAAAATATAAACATAGAGAAGGCACTGAAGAGGGGATAATGCTACCCAAAAAAAGTTTTACTAACTTCTAGTATACAGAAAATGACTAAGTCCCAAAGTCTTTAAAAGAGATTAAAATCAACCTGAATCTTAATTTCATATATAGGCATTTAGAATATGCTACAGCTATGTAATTGTTTATATAAAAGCAACATACAAACTGCAGTCATTTTCCTTAACTGAAAGCTGCTTTTTATTCTGATAAATACCAATACTTTGTTATATATTTTTGGGTTTGAATGAATATGATATCAATATTGATGACACCCATCTGCCAACATCTCCTCCCCATAATATTTCAGTCTAGACTTATGATGTATTTGGTCTTTAGGCAATAACTCATGGTACCTGAGCCAGCAGACACAGTATGGACAAAGTATAAAGCCTAAATGTATCTGGAACCATGAAAAAAAAAAACAACCTAGTAAACTGCAAATCAGGAGATCTGTATTTTCATTTCAATTCTGTTCTAACACTGTGATCTTGAGCAAGCACCAAATCCCTTACACCTCAATGTTCTCATTGAAAAGGAAGAGTGTGGACTGCAGCAGACGATTTCTCAAGTCTCTTTCAGATTTAACTTTCAATGAGCTAATTAGTTAACGTTTCTGACGTCATCTATTGGCAAAGGATATTAAAAGTCTACCTTGGGGAAAAAAACAAAAAACACAAGCAAAGTTCTCATTTGAACTCTTACCGCTGTCTATGGATCCAACCTGTTGAACTTGCCAAATGAAACAGATTTACTGCATGCTACTGAGATTCAGGCAAGGCTGTTCTATTATTATTAATGGTTGATATATTTTGTCTCTCAGAGAAATGGGCTATATCCATTCCCAGGTATCTTAGTATTTCATAAAGAATCTAGGGAAAAACTAGAATAAACATCCACTTCAAATGGTTAAAAGAACGAGTAAATGTTGCAGTGTCAGTACTTTGCTACGATCATCACACCTTTCATTTATCTGAGTTTCTCAGGCTATTTTTGATCTGGATTTTGTACTGGATGTTGACAGTCTCCACACAGTACTCCTGTGAACTCACAGTTAATGAAAACCAACCCTTTTTTTTTTTTAAGCCAATAAGTACAAAAGTAAATAGTCATTTCATTTGTGAATTTTGAAAAAGCACAGATACCCTTTAAATATATACAAACTTTTAACTTCTGTCTCAGATGGATTCTAGGAACTCTTACCTGGGGTCTGCATTCCGTGAAGTTTCTGGGTGTTGCTAACATGATCTTTCCGGCATGCCAGTCAGAAACTCAAAACACTTTCTATACCGCACTAGCTGTGCTTGTTTCACGCTCCTGCTCTCTCTCTCTCTCTCTCTGTTTTTTTGCTCCCGCTCAATGCCTCAGACAGATTGGAATGCAGAAAAGCCAGAGCCAACGCCAGTCAAACTCACCCCCCCTAAACCCCCCCTCCCCCCGTTCTTTTGCTAGAGAGCACTGAACAATAGCTATCCTTCCTGCTCACAGCGTGTCTCTTTCACAGCACTGGGTGCAGGCAATCTAGTTCAGGAGAAGCAATGTGATTTACCAAGCGAGGTATTTAATTCACTTCTTCTGTCCCATGGGTGGATGTGTACATCTGTGAGTCTTAAGAAGCGACTCTTTTTTTTTTTTTTAAGCCATCTATTTCAAAATCTGCCCTGTTTTAGGAATAGAAATATAAAACAAATGTCAGAGATTCTTGTTTTGAGTGTTACTGCTGAATTAAAATATAAACATTTCAAAGTACAAAGCACAGGGAAATATCTTACAGCTGATGTATATATAGAAGTCTGTTACCATATATATTGCTTTCTTAAAGTCACTCGGTGCATCACTTTCTCACAACAGTAATATTTTAAATTTAGAAAAAGAAAAACTTAATTCCTCTGAAACTTTTCATTCAGGTCTTAAGCTAGAACTTCATTTTAAAAATAAACTATAATTAAAAATTAATTTTATAAACAGAATGGTTCCTAACTGATTAGTCAATAAGTTGTGATGAAACTACAGATAGTATCAGTATGCTCAGTCATTATTTTGGTTTGTTTGAAAATCTGACATATTTCTAGGGTTTGTTTTTCTCTACATTCCAAAAAAAGGAGGCAGGTCAATGATGTAATCTTCATTATTGGTATGATGACCTAACGCATTATGCAGCTGCTCGGTTGCTGAGGTTAGCATGTCAGGACTGATCAATTAAAAAATTCACTCTCTGAATTACTGAGTGAATTCCACCTGCCACTTCAGACAGCGGGACAGGACAGACAGGAGAGGAGCACAATTTCAGTCCGTTATCTTCCCTTTCACAAACAGCTGATGGAAATACATTTATTTTATCTCTGTTTACCTGTTTGTATATATATGTATTAAATGTAATATATCTCTCATATACGATCAATGTTTTCACACAGATATATTTGCATGTATGTACATATATGTGTGATAAATATGAATGTATATATCTTTGGCACCCTATTTCCTCTCCCCTTTTGCCTCTCCAAGTTTCAATGATGCATAAAGTCTCCTTTAATTCCATCATAATTTGATTTTGGTTATCGGGTTTCATTTTACTTCAAGGATCATAATACTCTAACACTGCATTTTCCTCTTTTACTTTGGGTTTCGTATTTCTGCTTCAGAAGAACTATTCCTGTAAACGCTATGGCTACTCAAATAAGAATTATAGAGGGAGACAAGACATAAACAAAACGTTATACACAAAGAACAAACTAAGAGTTTGAAGACTTAAGAGACCATAGACTCCCACCTTGCCCTCTACAAAACAAAACACCAACACCTTCTACCCTCTTCACACCCAGGTGAGCTTTTAACCTTTATCATTGTTAATCTCATATGTTTTGTTATTGTTTTAGTTGCTAAATCACGTCCGACTCTTTTGCAATCCCATAGATTGTAGCCTTCATGGCTCCTCTGTCCATGGGATTCTCCCAGGCAAGAATACTGGAATGGGTTGCAATTTCCTTCTCCAGGGGATCTTTCTGACCCAGGGATCAAACCCAAGTCACCTGCATTGACAGGCAGATTCTTTACCACTGAGCCACCAGGGAAGCCCAGCCTCATTTATAATCAACCTTAAAACAGTGCAAAGTATACTGAGATTATTTTTAATTATTATTCCTCAGAATATTTCTAAAATAGGTCATGCCTTCTGTCATTATCTCCAAGAGTTAGAGTCTAAACGGTGAGAGTAAATTATCAGAGAGAGATTTCAGCTCAGTGAAAGGAAATCAGGGCCACTGCAAGGGACTTTCCGAAGGGGCTGCCTGCTACATAGACAGATTCCCTAACGCGTCCCACACAGGTTGGCAGCCCATCTGATGAATAACTGTAGCACAGCAGTTCTCAAACTATACTACTGAACAACACTCAGGTTCTGATGATAAGAAAGAACAGCGGGTTTCTCTGATGGTCCAGTGATTAAGAATCTGGCTGCCAGTGCGGGGGACACAGGTTCGATCCCTGTTCGGGGAAGATTCCATGTGCCCTAAGGCAACTGGGACCGCACACCACAACGACTGAGCCTGCACTCTGCAACAAGAGAAGCCAGTGCAATGGGAGGCCTATGTATTTACAGCTAGAGAGTGGCCCCCTTGTGGCAGCTAGAGAGAGCCTGAGCACAGCAAAAATGACCCAGTGCAGCTGAAACTAAATTAACTAATTAAAAAAAAATTTTTAAGTCATTAGTCTGATTAAAAAAAAAAGAATAGCAATCTTTCCCGAAATGGCAGAGAAAGTTCATGTATTCGATTTTCTCAAAAGTGAGTTTTTTCTTCTTGAATGTATTTTAAAATGTTAGAATCTATTACTCTTAATTAACCTTAAAGTTGCCTGGAACAGTTCCAAATTCAGATTAATAATAACATTTTCAGATATTTGAAGGTGAATCAGAACAATAATTTATTGAGTTCTGCAAAGAGCACTTTTACTACTACCTGGAGTTTTGATACTTGAGTAAATCTGAGTACTCTCAAGGAAACAATTTCTCACATATCCAAATATGAGATTATTTCAACACTCTTCAAAGGATATTATATACCATAGTATTCCTATATACATCTTTTTTACAAATACACATTCCTATTTGTAATCTCCTGTTTTATGTCTTCCAGCCTTACTGTTTGTTGCTGCTTCTCTACCTAGAACTTTCTTCCTTGCCTGGTCTGCCTGTCAAACTCTAATCTACTCTTCAAAACCCAGATTTAAAATTATATTCTTAGGGTGGTTTACCTCATTTCCTATGCAGAGATGATTACATTCTCCTTTGTACTATTGTTTTGTTTTTTTTTTTACTCTCTACTAGTTTCTTTTTTTTTATAGCTTTCATCATTATCTAACATTATACTAGTACTGATGTCTAATGTCTCATTTCACCATCAGAATATGATGTAGATGAAGAAGGGGCTTGTTTTTGTTTTCAGCTTTATCACTAGAGCCTAACACAGTGCCTGGCTTAATAGGTACGTAATAAGTGATGCTTGGATGAATGAATGAATGAAAGAATATATTTCACTTACCAAACCTTTTTAAAGTACTTAGACTGAGGTGTGCTTAGAGTAACTTGAAGACACACACCACAGCATATCCATTGTAAGTGAAACAGGAATGTGTGAGTTCAAGTAACTAATTGAAGCCAATCATAAGGGAAAATAGTCATTTCATCATTTACCCAATTAGGTCTTGAAGGAGATCAGCTCTGGGATTTCTTTGGAGAGAATGATGCTGAAGCTGAAACTCCAGTACTTTGGCCACCTCATGCAAAGAGTTGACTCATTGGAAAAGACTCTGATGCTGGGAGGGATTGGGAGCAGGAGGAGAAGGGGACGACAGAGGATGAGACGGCTGGATGGCATCACCAACTCGATGGACATGGGTGTGGTTGAACTCTGGGAGTTGGTGATGGACAGGGAGGCCTGGCGTGCTGCGATTCATGGGGTCGCAAAGAGTCGGACACGACTGAGCGACTGAACTGAACTGAACTATACTAGGTGGAATCCTGATCCCTAGATGTTGATTTTCCAAATAACTTTAAATGTCTATGAATCTACAGCCCTGTGTTGTGCTGCCAAAGCCAGGGAAACGCAGCTTCTAAGGTAGGGACTGGAGAGACCAAGAACATCTTTAACTACAACACTAGGAAGGTGTTCTCTAAGACACTGGGGAACCCTGAGTAAATGGCCACAAACTCAAGTTACAAAGTAACTGAAATCCATGTCCATGCAGAATATCCCTCCTGGGTTTTAAGAGCCTTGTAGAGTGTGAAGAAGGTTTGAAATGATATAATGGATCACACAAGACGAACCCTTAATTCAGCACCCAGAATCTTCATTCTGGTTAGATGAAGGCACTTGAGCCATTTTATTTCTGCAAATAGCCACTATTTGGTCAATATCTGGTTTTACATTTCTCCTCCATACAGACAGTTTGATAGGGTTGTCTTCACTAACCCATCTTACATTGTCATGAGCAAACTCTGTACTTAATAATAGTTCCATTAGGTTGAACTACATGAAAATGCCATTTTTTAAAAGTCAAAAACAGTCAAATATCAGCAATGATCAAATGAATAATACGAAAGATTCAAACACTGGATGAAGGGTTGGAGTAGATCATTTTAAATGTCTTTTCTGATTCTGAAAATCCATATTATAATTCAAACAGAAATAAGAGCTAAATCAAATTCAAAATTTGGTCATCATCTTGTCAAACTATGGTTCTATTATAAGTTAACATAGCACTTTCTTCTTGTCCTTCTTGGAACTAATATAGTGTCTGTCCACAATAAATGCTTAGTAAATATTTGCTAAATAAACAAATGGCTTGAAAATGGGTATAAGTAGAGTACTGAAGGCTGTATCTATGTGACTTTCCAAGCTCAGAGTCAACAAATATTGGTTTTGTTTTCAGAAGGCTAGGATATTTTTTTCCTAGTAATGAGTCAATCAAATAGTATGTTTTATAAACTTTGAAGAATATGGATAGTGTATTTTCCCCCTACCCTTTACAAAAGTAATTAGGAAATTCTGACTTTGGTACAGATATAGACGTCAACATGACAGCCATTTGTTGTGGCTGGTTAATTGCTAAGTTGTGTCCGACTCTTTGCAACCCCAAGGACTGTAGCCCACCAGGCTCCTCTGTCAATGGGACGTTCCAAGCAAGAATACTGGCGTGGGTTGCCGTTTCCTTCTCCAGGGGAATCTTCCTGACTCAGTGATCAAACCCATGTGGTAAAGAAGCTTCTTTACCACTGAGCCACCTGGGAAGCCCCATGACAGCCATTAAGAAACTCTAAAACCATAGATGTATGATTTTCTGAAAATTAAAGGGCACAAAAATTAAGCTAGTTGAATATAATGAAGTTACTTGCACATCCATTTTCTTATTAACAAATTTAAAAATGAGCAAACAAGAAATCCTTTTAATATATGTTGTCTCCTCTTCCAAGCAGATACACATACCAACAGCAGTCAAACTGAGGTGTACGTCACTCTCCACGCATGCTAAGGTGTACATCACTCCACATGCATACTCCCTCTTCTGAACAGATAGATGATCAGAAACACAGCTTCCTCTAACCACACACACAGTTTCTTTTAATGCCTCCTCAAAAACCAGACTAACATTCTGATGCTGTGGCCTTCCCACTGCATTCTTTTTGGAGTTCGTATTAGAAAAGGAAATCATTGTTTATAACCGGAATGACAAATATCATAGTCACCCACTTATTCAAAAATACCACTGAAATTCTTTTGTTTTTCATTTTATTTGTATATGATGGGACTACAAGGCAAACTTCTCTTTTAATTAAAAAAAAAAAGGCATTATAGGGAGCGAGGACTGTTAGTCGGATGGTTAGCAGACACTCACGAGTGTTTAGAGAAGGCACGTGCCAAACAAGCAACCATTCTGACGGCTGCACGATGTTTCCACAACTCCCGGCAAGGCCTTAGAGCACTGCCTTGCTTCTCCAGCAAAGATGATTTAGTAGACTGCATCTGCTTACCTGAAATGGCCACTGGCCAGGAGAAAGCATTACAAAGAGCAGGCAAAACTCACACATCAGTCACCCTTCTCAACAGTCAGGCTCTTATAGGAATAGTGCCATATTTCAAAGGAAAAAAAAACACCTATCTGGAAAACTCCAAGCAAATCTTTTTCTACTTTCAGTGTAAGAGTAAACAATATACTATGGAAACAAAAGCAACATTTCTATTTCTATGAAAAAAATTCATTAATAAACATCAAAAAGCAACTAAAAGCTTTCTGGGGCAGGGCGGGATATTAATGGAGATCTCAATGTGTTCACGGAGCCAAGGAGATGCCTATGACATTGGCTCTCCTCATTTAAGAGCTTAAGCTGAACTCTAATAAAGCCATCAAAAACTCATTTTCTTCAGTGCCTTTGAAAATACAACTATCTGCTCAGCTTGTTGATTTCCTGTTAAGTTCATCTACTGTCTCAACTGAAGAATTTAGTCCACTTTCCCCATTTAATGCAGATAGCATTTGGTTTCAGTAAAAGTATGTCATTAGGCATTTGCTTTTGCATTAATGTTAAAGAATATCTGTAAGTGTGGGCTACTGTTTCGATAAACCTACTTAAAGCAAAAAATATGGTACAGTCATCTTTTGCATATCACTGACACAATAATGTATGCATGTACTATAAAATCCAAATACTACTGCACCATGCAGGGTAAGTGGGCTTTATTACTTCCATTATTCTCTTACAACTATCTGAAGCAAGCTAAAGTCTCGTAGAACTCCAAGAGGTAAATCGTGAAGCAAAGAGGACATCAAAATGGACAACGGACGCATGAAAAGATGCACAATATCACATCAGCAGGGAAATGCAGATCAAAACTACAATGAAGCACTATCACCTCACACCTGTCAAAATGGGCATCATCTAAAAGACAAGGGACAACAAGTTCTGGTAAGGATGCCACACACACACACACACACAAAAAGGAACCCTCATACACTACTGATGGGAATACAGATTGGTTCAATAGTATGGAAAACAATATGGCGGTTTCTCAAAAAGTTAAAAGTAGGTCTACCATATAGTCCAGTAACTCCACTACTGAGTACATACCCAAAGGAAATGAAAACAGTGTTTTTAAGAAATATATACACTCCCACACTTATTGCAGCTTTATTCACAATATTCAAGACACAGAAACAACCGAAATGCCCATCAACAGATGAATGGATAAATATGATATGGTTTATATACCAATGAATTATTATTCAGCAGTAAGAAAGAAGGATAGCCTGACATTTCTGACAACATGCAAGGATCCTGAACACAGTTTGATAAGTGAGGTAAGTCAGACAGAGAGAGACCAATACTGTATGACACAAACTTTATATGTGAAATATAAAGTGTCAAACTCAAACAATCAGATAATAATGGTAGTTACCAGGGGATGGGTTTGAGGGGATAAAACTGATGTTTAAGGGTACAAACTTGCAAAGGATAGTGTTTAAACAGGCCACAGTGATCTAATGCACATATAATAAATACAGGCAACAAAACTATCACAGTTACATCAGGTGATAAATAGTGCTACAATGGCTATCATGTTACAATACATAAATGTTATCAAAGTAACATGTTGTACACCTTAAATTTATACAATATTATATGTCAAATAGATTCGATTTATTAAAAGATGGTTCAGATTATTTTTTAATAGAAAATCCATTCCCCAAAGAAAACTTAAATCCTTAAGCAAGGGGAAAATTAATCAGTGGTACTTCTATTCAGTACTTCTGAACCATTAGGATGATGACAGTAATAAAAATTAGACCCTTTTATTCAATTTTATTCTAGGCTCCAAGAGGGCAACTTTATCCCATTTTATGATATTAGTCTTTTTACATTTTCATTTCAAATATTACATTTTGAAATACATATATGTTCTCCCTATTTTTTGAGAAGGGTTATATTTGAAAGTTCCTAAGTAATAATATGAGATTTTTATCTTATTTTAAAAGCTGAGATGAATGATCTGCCAAAATGTAAAACACTGTGGACATGAAAATGACTCCATGAATAATCATTTTTTGGTTTAGAAAATATCAGTAAATATAAAAAATAACTTCAAGAAGTTAAAACTTTCTTCTAAATATCTGTCCATACAGTTAAAACAATTTATAATTATCAAATAAAGTTCTATATAATAAGAAATAAGTTAGTCTTCCAGAAAAGGTAAACACTATGATAGAAAAGGCACAGAATTATGAGACAAAGCACACAGTCAATTTTAAACCAGCAATCCTACCAAAAAACAATAAACAAACAAACAAAAATACCATGTAGCTCAGCAACAAAAACACTACATTCAAGGATTTACCATCTGCTTTAATAACAAGTTTTTCTATCCGTCACAACGGATAACATATTTTCTCTTGGCAATAAAACATGGCATATAAATTTACTATTGCTGAAGCTAAAAACCATTGAAAAACTTAAAAATCATCTCTGAGAGATTTGTTTCAATGACAGTATTGATGTATCCCAATAAAAAATGAAAAAAATTTTTTTAACATATTCAAGAATTACGATTATATGCTTGAACTATATTCTTTAACCTATCTTCAACGGTCATTACTATCAATAGATAAATCTGCCCTAGGATGTAATAAAATCAGAGCACAGATGGCTTAGGTTTTTGAATGAATTTAAATCTAAATAACCTGTTTAACATACTGGTCTTTAAATGTCATATTGATAGAAAACAGAGATGAGTGAAAAAGAGCTATATTTCAGGGAAGCCTAATACTTAAGTGGTAATTTACTGGGGTTACAAATTGAGAGATAAGAGAGAGGTTAATGAATTTGCTAAGGAAATAGTCACTGGTGACTAAGGACAGACTCACACTCCTATTATTAGATCTCTCAGGAGGCCATCCAGAGAAGTAACAACAGGGATGTCTGTGTATGAGAACTGGAAATATTCCTTTCCCCCTCATGTTAGGAAATAAATACAGTGGTTTCTATCTCACTGGCAAGAGAAAGGCCACAACACTGACTTTAATTAAGGATATAATTTTGTCCTTAGAGAAGTTTTAGGACAAAATGAGTTTGTAACATATAATTATTGTGGATCATGCTTTACCCTGTACCATCAGCTGTTGCATGATTTAAACGATCATTCAAAAACATATAAAAGATTCAAAGCTTCCTAAGACATTTATGATACATATTTTAAATTCTACACCATACCCAAGCAAACGTGAAATTAAAAAGAATATGATGAATTGGAAAATGCTGTAGATATATAGTGCATCCTTGTTCACTGTTTAATTAGACTCAATATTTATTGAGTGTTATTAAGTGCCGAACATGTTCTTGGTAAAGAAGTTCTCTAAATGATGCGTGAAGTTGCATCTTTAGTAAACAGAATTTCATTCATTACAGCTATTCCCAAAACTGCCAACAGCAACAAAAACCTCCATATTCTGTGTTTATATTTTTGAATAAATGACTGCACATTATTTTCCACTAAGTGACAATAAAACAGACAACTCTGCTAAATTTACTTTTTTAAGGTATAAGGAAATAACCACTGACGGTGTCATAGGACCCAGAGTTGAGAACTCTTCGTCTTTTGTTCATCACTCCAAGGCAAGCAGCAGAAAGGGCATAGACATTCATAGGACTAACTCTAGGGCTAGATTACCAGGTTCAAATACCAGCAGTGCCATTCACTACTTACAGAGGTCGTGGAAAAGCACCACCTTGGTTTCATTAAATATTTAAAAAGCAAACAAACAAGGATAATAATAGTACCTAGCTAACAGAGTTTAGTAAGTAAATATTTATTTGCCAAGTGCTTAGAATAATCCCTGGCACAAACCACTATATAAGAGTTTGTTAAAACAAAATAAAAATAGTATTTTGTGTGTTTGGGTGAGGGAGGCTGTAAAAGGCAGGGAGAGGGGGGTTGTGTGAGAACAATTAATATCATCCCTGATTTGCATGGGATCTTTTCTTCAAAAAGCTTTGTGATAACTATCTCTATGGATTTCTTTATTTACCAGCTGTCATTTATAAGCTATCATTGCCACAGACTGTCTAAATTGTTTTCTTTTCCTTCCATTTTTACGCTTAATTGTTTTATAAGAGAACACTTTTAATGCGTTTATAACATGATCTAGCATACACCCCCTGCAACTGCCATCATGTGATAAAATCTGTGCAAGGAAAGGAAAGTGAAGTCGCTCAGTTGTGTCCGACTCTTTGCGACCCCATGGACTGTAGCCTACCAGGCTCCTCCATCCATGGGATTTTCCAGGCAAGAGTACTGGAGTGGGTTGCCATTTCCTTCTCCAGGGGATCTTCCTGACCCAGGGATCAAACCTGGGTCTCCTGCATTGTAGGCAGACACTTTACCCTCTCAGCCACCATGGAAGCCCGATAAAGTCTGTAACTTTGTCAAAAGAATATTATTCTTGCCAAGAATATCTGAAATAAGACACTACAGACCCTATACTGTAGTTGTAGGTGCTTTGAAAATGCATACGAAAATGCTGACATTATAAATTACCCAAGGAGAGGTACAAATGAAATAACTTCTCAGTAGGTATGTAGGATAGTAGCCTGAAGGATCTTGGGTATATATTTCAAGTAGCAATAGTAAAACAAAGTAAGACATCACTCTACGTTCCTCATATTCCAGGCCAGTATTAGCTCAATCTTCTGGACTTACCCAGTGAAATAATTTTAAGGAAAGACTGTGCGGGGCTTACTAGTTGCCTGATCATAATGCTGTAAAAAAGCAGAACTGAAACTAGCTGTGCTGGGTCTTTGTTGCTGTGCATGGGCTTTCTCTAGGGGCGGAGGGTGGGGGCTACTCCCAGCGGTGGTGCACTGGCTCCTCAATGCAGCAGCTTCTCTTGTTGCAGAGCATGGCTCTAGGCTCGCAGACTTCAGTGCTGAGGCACACGGGGCTTAACTGCTCTGTGGCATGTGAAATCTTCCCCGACCAGGGATTGAACCCCCATCCCCCACATTGGCAGGTGGATTCCCATCCGTGCCTTCACTTTAGCAGCAAACAACATTTATGTTTTTTCTGCCACAAATGACTCTGATAAGGCAATTTAGTCAACAATATCATCAACCAAAATACATCAATGTATAATAAACATTGATCTAAATATTACTGGAGATAGATTTTTCCTATACTGTTATTAGCACGAAGTATATCCAGAGTGGTTGAAAGAAAGGGTGTTAAATTTCGTCAAATTAATTTTGGGCTGTGTAGTTCATTTCTGATTACATTTTTACTACCTGTGACACTTTTTTAATGAAAGGAGTTGCTTTCATGAAAAATCTGGAATCTAGAATGCTTGTCATGATCTATTAAACATAGTTTATTCTTAAAGTCTGAAATTTCAGTGCCCTACTTAAAAACTAGTTAGTTGGCTTTTAAATGGGTTCATACATTGACTTGTTTGGAACTTAAGTTTTTGTTTTTTTTTTTTCTCATAGAAAATAAAGCAAAACTGACTGAAAAAAAAGAAACAAACATTCAATGAGCACCCAGTATGTGCCAGCATTCTGCTGGGGAACTTAATTTTAATATTCTTTTTTACAGAACCCTATAAAGTAGTAACTATCATGCTGATTTTACACATTCAGAGAAGGTTGTTTCCTTAAATTACACATTACTTTATTAATAGATGTACATTGTGGGAAAAATAACAACTATACTTAAGATCAAATAAGCTAATAAAGAAAAAACAGCAGCCCACCAAAGGGATTCTTTCTTTTAATTTTTAGCCTCTTATGGCATTTATCTCAACATTTCTAAATAAAACCCAGTGCTGTAAGAATATTATCTAGAAAAGTTGAGATTAAATTGAGAAGTGCCTAAAACCCTTCCATCCCCTTATTCCAATTTGGACTGGACACTCTCTCAGCTATCCAGCTACCATCCTGGGACTTCCTTTCACCAATATTTTGGGGATTTCCTCTGTCTTCTTCTTGTCCTTTTCAATATTCCCCTTCTGTTACTTGACAGATCATTTAGCTTGAAATATAATTTCAGTTTAGAAGTCATGTTCGATTGGAACTTTAACAGCACTTACTCTGTGGTCTTAGCCTCTAACATCGCTGTCAAGAACTTGATGCCACTCTTATTCGAATGTCATATAGCACATTTTTGTTTCTGTTTT
Organism: Oryx dammah; assembly: GCF_014754425.2. NCBI lineage: Eukaryota > Metazoa > Chordata > Mammalia > Artiodactyla > Bovidae > Oryx > Oryx dammah. The sequence goes on from NW_024070205.1 coordinate 21,206,057, forward strand.
CAATTCCTGAAAACTCTTAGAAGGTCCTCCTTATCAAAGATGCTTTGAAATTTCCCAAAGATGTGCTTTGAAATAGGTGTTTATTCATTGTAGACTCATTTAACGTGGAAACTCATAACCTATTTACAATTCTGGCAATTTTTCTTTCAAATCTTGACAAAACGACCCTTAAATAGTGCCATTTTCCCCTGGTTGTCTCATACAGAATAACGATCCTCTGCCCCCTTCCCCACTCATACCACTCTCTAGATTCTGTACCCCACCTCATTCCTACTCACTGCATTGTCTTCCTGCCCTTTATGTCTTCAGATTCAACAACAGATCATGATGCTATTAATTACAGTCTCCATGGCATATTAACAGTTTTCTTATATCCAGTTTCTAATTTAAAAACACTTTTTAGCCTCAAGAATCCATATAAATGGACACTAGAATATACTGTGCTTTTACAAAAGCAATTAAGAGGTCCTCAATGAAAGCAACTAAACTTGTATACACAAAAATATTAGAATTTTAAAAAGAGTTTGATAATTTTTAAGTTTCATTCCAAGCAGAGAAGAAATGTTAGTTAGAATGAGATTATTCTGTTTACCCAGACATTGTTACTACAACAACCTGGTCCTTCAGTAAGACCCTGGCGAGGTCTGCATGATGGTGTGATAACAGTACTGCAATGGACTGAATCTTGGTGTCCCCCAGATTCGTGTGTTGGGCCTCCAAGAGGTAATCAGGTCATGAGGGAGGAGTTCTCATGAACAGAATTGGTACCCTTACAAAAGGGACCCCAGAGAGCTCCCATGCCTTCTTCCCTCCATGAGTTAGCATACAGGAAGTCAACAGTCTGCAGCCCAGAAGAGGGCCCTTAGCAGACATTAAATCTGTTTGCTCTTCGAACCACCCACTCCACGGTATCCTCTTATCACAGCGGGAACTGATCAAGACAAGTAATAATACGATACAGGAATGTATTATTTAGGTATAAATACAATAGAGTGGTAGTCAAATTCACTGCTAAGTCTTAGGAAATCTTATGAAAATTTTAGTATAATTCTAATTTATTAACCAAAGAAACACACCTGGTTACAAAAAGCTCATCTTTACCAATGACCCTATGCTATATCACTTATGTCAAACGTTATTAGAAGAGGCCAGGTTTTCCCCTCACTCCATTTCTGCAAGGGGTTTCTTTTTTGGGAGGCTTATCTACCACTGTGGAACTTTCTAGCCTTCAGCAGCTACTCCAAGGCTATTTTTATCTAACTGATTTTGTGTACTGCTGATGATAATCTGCTTGTAAATATATTTTTCTCTCTCTTACTTTCAGTCACTCCCAATGTATTATTTCACTGGCTCCCTTCCTAGATCATCTGGTTCCTAACACACATCTGGATACTTCCTACAATTTCTACTTTTAAAAACTAATTACAAAAGGTTTGTTTAAATATGCTTTTGACTCTGATGGCACTACTTTGATTAAAGGAAAAAGGAAAAAACTGAAAGACCTCTAAGTTGAAAAATAAACGAACATAAAATAATAATCTGTATTACCAGTTCTCTTCCTATTTCAAGTTTCTTTCATTTCCTTCCCATCCCAAGAATTCATCTTCTTTTTATTCTTTTCTACCTTGAGTTTATCTTGTTATTTTCTACTCTGCAGAGTTAGGAAAAAAACGCAAAACACAATCAAAATTATTTTGTAAGCAAAAGAGAAAAATGAACTAGATGGGAATTTCCTGTTATGATATATATTAACTATCAATTAAAATGGAAAACAGTTACCCTGTAAATTTCTGAAGACAAAGAAAAAGAAAACAGGCTGTACGTTTCAGAGAAAAGAAGTTAACCAGAACAACCCAATGTACGTTTCAGAGAAAAGAAGTTAACCAGAACAATCCAACAGACACAACAGCTTTATGAGAAACTTGGGAACTTCCTTTCTTAAGCATTGTTACTACAGAAATTAGATGACAGGTGAGTGCCAAGAGCATGCACGTGTGTGTGCTCAGTCATGAATCTGTGTTGGACTCCTTGCGACCCCTGACCTGTAGCTTGCCAGGCTCCTCTGTCCATGGGATTTCCCAGGCAAGAATACTGGAGTTGGTTGCCATTTCCTTTTCCAGGGGATTTTCCCAACGTAGGTATGGAACCAGCATCTCCCGTGTCTCCTGCACTGGCGGGTGGGTTCTCCTACCACTGAGCCCCCCCGGGAAGCCCTTAGGGTCATAACAAAACAGGTTTCATCCCTGGAGGCAGCGTCAGTCTGTTTTGGACACAAACACAACTAGATGTTCCACCTATCTGATTTACAAATCCTTCTGTTTGAAAGATAAACTCAAAAAGCTTTTCTAAGTAGCTGAGCCAATCCTGTTCCCTGCTCCTCCCCCTCCAAAAAAAAAAAAAGAATGGGGAGGAATAGAGGAGGAAACTGAGAGGGAGGGAGGGAGACATGGGGGATAGGGGAGAGAAAGAGAGACCACTGGCGCAACTAAAGTAAGCAATGTTTAGATAATTTTGCTCAACTTATCTAAATCATATATTTTTTCATTTTGGAAAAGTTCCTATAGCAGTCAAAAGCCAAGATTAAGTCTCAAAATTAAATCTCAAGATGCACTATAAACAACTCCACTCCCATCTTTCTACCTCAAGTTACATAGGATGGTGAATTACGGCTATACTTTAGAAGAAAGGAATTTGCCAAACTGTGCAAGTAAAAATGGAAAAAAAAAACGAGTAAAGTCATGAGATATGGAGACAGGATGTTTTCTAAGATGCCACACCTCAAATTTCTTTATTGGGTTAATTTAAACCTGTCCAAGCAAAATGAGAAACATAACACTTACTCCATTATCTCACTGGTTCCATGGTTTTTTAAGAGTCAGAGAGAATTGAAGTTTGTCTCAAATCAAAATTTATGTTGTTGATCTTGCATTCTTCTTTCAAACCATAATAAAAATCTCATTGGATAAGGAAGCTGAGGCTGAGAAAAGGCGGAATTTGAAGCCAGTTACAGTAACTTCAAACCTGGTGCCATTTCCACTGCCCATGAGTGCCTCTAATAAAGCAACCCGTCCAGAGAGAAGAGAGAGTTCCAGTCACAGACATGCACTTTCTTTCCTACTACAGTAAACTTCCTATCTATGAAGTAACTGCTAAATCTGCTCGTGATTTTGATATACTAATTAATCTTATAACCGAAACTCCAACAATAGCACACACGTTTGTGCTATCAAGCTGAAATGCAACATAATGGATAAACTGTCTGGACTTCCCCGGTGGTCCAGTGGTTAGGAATCCGCCTGCCAATGCAGAAGACACAGGTTTGACCCCTGGTCCAGGAAGATCCCATATGCTGCAGGGCAACTAAGCCTGAGAGCCATAGCTACTGAGCTAGTGCACCTACAGCCCATACTCCACAACAAGCGAAACCACTGCAATGAGAAGCCCTGACACCGCAACTAGAGAAAGACTGTACAGAGCAATGGAGACTGTCAACTACAAATGGGCACCTACCACGGGCATTGCCAACGACTGAACAACAAAGGCTTTCGCCATCTGCCTCTATGGAGACTGAACCCCGTGCCGCTGTGGCTGCTGACCTTCAACAACCCCCAAGGGAGTTCAGGGTGGAGTGAGGCTCTCTGTGCTCCAGGGCAGTTGGTGAGACAGGTCTTTAGATAGTTGGATGTTTTTAGGAACAGATTTTATGATCTCACTCCTTTCATCTCCTCATATCTAGAGAAGCACTAAACCCCTTCATGGTGACATCAGATTCTCATGACTAACAAAAAACCTTTTGTAAAATGAGTGCTTCATGGTACTGAACTCCCCCTTCACCAAAACCTTATATATTGAGTTTCCCCCACCACAGCTTTGGAACAGTCTTTCAGAGCTATGCTGCCTCCCAGGCTGCAGTCCTCATTGTGCCCAGACAAAGCTTAACTCGCAACTCTTAAGTTGTACGTCTTTTTTTAGTCAACAAGACTCAGCGCAGCAAAAAAATAATTTTTTAAAAAAGATATTTTCTGTTATTAAAAGTATGTATTTTCTCTTACCATTCTGTATAGGAGCAAGATAATATTTAATACAACCTATTTACTACTAACAAAACCTTTGAGAAAAAAAAGCATAGGTGTCATGCTCACGAACACCATTACAGTTACAATATCAACTAGCATGCATACTATATCGCTTCAGTTGTGTCCAACTCTTTGCAACCCCATGGACTGTAGCCTGCCAGGCTCCTCTGTCCATGGGATTCTCCAGAAAAGAATACTCGAGGGGGCTGCCATGCCCTCCTCCAATCAACTAGCAGCACAGCCCAAGAGATCAGATCTGACATCTGCAGCCAGGCACATTGAGTGCTATGACTTGTTAACATGGATAGTGGCGCATACCAACTTTGCACTTATTAGAACCAACAGTGGCGATTGCAATAACTGTTTATAGTCCTTGTGGCCAAGTAATGATGCTAATTCTCTGATTTCATTCCAAAAATATTTCTCTGAAGTGGATGTGGTTTTCCCTGCAGGGGGAGGCTAGAGGGAAAGAATATTTCCCACAGCTAAAATTATCTTTTACTTTGAAGTGTCTCACCTGAAAAAGTCAAGCAAGGGTTTCTCTAGTGTGTCTCATGTCAGTCATCTGCTCAACAGTCAGTCACTCACTTATTTGGCAACAAAGCACAAAACCTGCCAGTTGCCATGACAACACCAAAGTGAAGCTACAGTCTTGTCAACTAAGAAGTTCCAATCTGGTAAAGAAGATACACACCAACAACAAAAGGGTAAGGACTTACATTCAGTATTAGCTGTAAAAGAGGAGCTGCTTATCAGAGAGAAATGCTGTGAATTCTGATTAGTGGAATAAAGGAAACAATTACCAAGAGGAGATATCTAGCTGGGCCTCAGGACAAATGTGATTATCACAGATGAGGGAAGCAGAATGAGAGACTACAGCAAGACAACCAGGCTGATGGCCCAATGAGAGCAGAAGCTCAAGTATGAGAATGCATGGGGAACCTGAAGTAGACCTATGAGCCCAGAGAACCTAGAGAATCTGTGACGGGTAAAAAAAAAAGATGATGTGAGAGAGTCAAGTCTGGTCAGAATACAGAGAGCCTTTAGTGTCACTGCAAATTTGAATTTTATCCTATAGACAACAGAGAGCCTGTAAAAAGTATTTAAAGAAATAAAGTAATATGAGACTTTCCTGATGGCAGTGGCCAAGACTCCACCCTCCCAATGCAGGGGGCCCAGGTTCGATCCCTAGTTAGGGAACTAGATCCCATATGCCCGTGCAGCAACTAAAGACCCCGCATACCCCAAGGAAGACTAAAGACCCTGTGTGCCACAACTAAGACCCAGCACAGCCAAATAAGTAAGTAAATATTTAAGAGAAAGGGAAAAAAAGAGCCAACAGTAACTTTAAAAGAGAAAAGAAATATGATTCAAGTAGGGCTTTTAAGAAGATAATGCTGAACAAGCAGTGAAAGGAGATACATAGAAAGAAGAAAAGAGAACCGAGAGAAGAGATACAATGGGTAGTTATTAAGATATCTATGTAGAAACAAATGAGTAAGTTAAAGTTAGGAGGACTAGAAGGATGTGGGCATTCAGCAGAAATTCAATCACATAAGAACAACAGGCTGTAGGGAAGGGAGGGGGTGAAGAAGGGAATTACACGAAGAAAATGGCTTCAGTTTCGAACATTCCAGTAAAGATGTTCAGATGACCAATTGGGAATTCAGGTCTGCAACTGAGAAATTAAAGCCGGAAATAGAGACTTAAAAGTTATTAGAACCAAGGTGGCAGATAGAAACATGAAAACAGAGTAAGTCATCTACAGAGAAAGGACAAAGCAAGCAAAGAAGGGTAAGGATAAGACTTCACAAAAAGGGAGACAGTAAAGAAGGTACGGTGTGGGAGAAACATAGCCAATAGAGAAAAAACGTTGCCACGAGACAGAAGAGCTCTCAAGAGGGGAGGGGAGTCGATCATCACAAACTGTGAAGAGAAAGAGTGAAAAGGACAGCAGTTTGGGAACTCCCCACATCTCTGATATGACTGGAAATTTCAGGGAGCGGATGAAATCAGATTTCAGGCTCAGAACAGAATTATCAGGTAGTGGGCACAAATAAATTGGTTTTAGAAACAGCTGATGAAGACCTGAGATGGCCTTAAAGTGTCCTAACTTCTAGTCAGTTCCGGAACCAGCTAACACAGTAAAAACTTAGAATCTGCTTGTGACTAGTGTTAGTCGCTCAGTCATGTCTGACTTAATGCGACCCACCAATCAGGCTCCTCTGTCCGTGAGGATCTCCAGGCAAGAATACTGGAGAGGGCTGCCATCCCCTTCTAAGAGGATCTTCCCAACTCAGGAATCAAACCTGAGTCTCCTGCATTGGCAGGTGGATTTTTTTTTACCATCTGAGCCACCAGGGAAGCCCAGGGCATGTTGCCTCCCTGTTGGGGAAACCAAACCCTGGTCTCCCACGAGACAGACTGGGAAACTCACCACTATACTAACGAGGATGGTAGATGTTGAGTCAGTCAGTGAGAGAGCAGAACTGGGAGGGACTCAAGCATGCTATTTTGGTGTTAACTTAATCTAGCTTCTACAATAGAGGGGACTGGTGCCCCCGTGAGCCATGGGGCTGCCGGCTGCATAGGGGCCATGCCACCCAGGCGCAGGGCCCACACGCTCTTGGCAGGATGGTAAAGCTGGCGGCCACAAGGTGGCACTGGCTCTTGCGGGAGAGGTGGGTGCTTGTCCTGGTGGCCCGGCCTTTGCTCCTCTACTTCCTCACCAGCACCTTCAAGCAGGAGAAGAGGGCAGTAAGAGGTCAGAATCTCCTCCAGGGTCAAGACCATGATCAGCCTGTTCCATGGAAAGTACAGTTTAACTGGGGCAATGTCAGTCAGTCTAGCAACCAGTGCAGAACTCCAAACAAGGGAAGCACCTCATCACGGACGAACATGGCTGCGTTTGTGAGAGGAAAGATTTGCTGGTGGATGCCTGCTGTGACAGCACTGTCTGACACAAAGCAGTGCTGCTGTGGTGACTGCTTGTCCAGCAGCTGGGGAGCCCAACAAGCAGCTTCTCCTGGAGCGCTTCCTCAGCAGCAACATTCCAGAACCCCTCATGGCAGCTGAAGACCACTTTGAATTGTGCTTGGCTAAATGCAGGACCTCACCCTGGCCTCTTCAGGGGTGGGCCTTGAACACCCTGTCCTGACATCTAACATCGTCTAGAGACTCAGATGTTCTTCCCTTCTCATCCTGAGCCAGCCTTCCAGCAGCTGGAACCCTGTGCGCTCAGCTTTCTTCCTAGTGGTATTTGGAGACGCTTGCTTACCTGTGTGGGGACACTGTCTTTATCAGAAATTCGCCTTGTTGTCCTGGGGGGTTCCGTCCTCATGGCCCATGCCCCTGTTGCAATGACTGCTCTGCTCAGCCATGGACAGAGGGAGCCTCAGAAAGTCACCTGTGGGGTGGCCTCCTTTTCTGTCACAGAAACCCTGTCTTTAAGGCGACTCCTAAGTAGAGACACATCTCACAACTGACTGCTTTCAACTCCAGGAAATGTGACGTACAGACCTTCAGTTTCCCTGTGATTTACAGAGAAGAACAAAATTCAAGTTTCCGTCAAGGTGCCTTAAGAGACTCACCTCTACCCTCCGTGGGTGCTGGTCCACGTGCTCACGGTGCTTCTGTGTTACTAGTACGACACTAACCCTCTCTGGTCGAGATCGAGAGTCTACGGTCCTCAGATCAAGACGTCATGTGCTCCTGAAGAGCAACGCTCTTTGCCCTCAGGAGTCACGTTACCACACGTTGTTCTTTCTCAGAGCTCCACACTAACCCCAGGATTGGGCAAGGTCTTCCTTGCTCTTTTATGGTTGTTCAGCTGTTACCCTTGAAGCAGGGCCCAAGCCCGCTTTCAGCATTTTTATCTCAGCAGAGCTTTTTCCTTGGGCCTTGTGTGCCTTCCTATATATTTCTGCAGTCTGTGTGGTAGAAATTTCCCTTAAATCCCTCCTATTACTTCCCTGCTGGCTCAGTGGCAAAGAATCTGCTTGCCAATGCAGGAGACATGGGTCCAATCCCTGGGTCCGGAACGTCCCCTGGAGGAAGGCATGGCAACCCTTCTTGCCTGGAAAAACCCATGGACAGAGGAGACTGGTGGGCTACAGTCTGTGGGGTCACAAAGAGTCAGGCACTACTGAGCATGGGGAAAACACACACACACACACACACTACTTCTCATGCACACACAAACACACACACATACTACTTCTCATGTACACACACACACACACACACACACACACACACACACACTACTTCTCATGTTTATCTTCCTGAAGGAGTGCGTCCCCCTAACTCAGCTTTCTTAAAGAATGAACTGTCTGACAGTTGTTTGGCAGTTGTTTTTTAGTGTTAGATCCCAGAAAATCTATTCAGTTCACATTGGACTTTTCAGATTCTGTGTGTATTCACCAGTGCCAAATCAGACTTTGTGTGTGTGGAAAATAAAATAGAGTAAAATTTATAAATTAAATGCTTATAATAATAAAGTGAGAGGAAGCTGATAAAAGCATTTATCTATGTTGCTTATCACCTCAGGTCTAAGAGGATGTTACAACTAGCATTGAGCAAACATGGAAACTTGCTTTAGTTGTTGTCTGATTATTTATTTGCTTAGATTTCTATGTCCTTATTGTTAATTCAGTCCCCAATTCACTTCCTGTTGTTTCAGTTAACTCAGATATATCAGCGTGGTCTTCTTGGGGAAGTCCTCACAGCAGTCTTCTGACTGCTCCAGTCTATACTGGGTGTCATTATTCTGAGGCTGTGTACCTGGGTTCTCCTTGCAGGGTTCTCCTGAGGGTTTCCTGTGTCTCTCCCCTGTGTTGGATCTCCTATCCTATATCTCACATCCTGCTCATTCTTGGTGAAGAATTTATCCCATTTAGCTTCAGGAGAAATGGTGTGTAGGAGGTAGTTTTTTTAACCTTGCATGTCTGAAAATGTCTTTATTTTCATGTGCTATTAGTGGCTTAGAGCTATACTATATAGAATTCTGTATTGAAATAATCTTCCTTCAGAAGTCTGAAGGCATTCCTCATTATTTTCTAGCTTCTGATATTGCTGATAGAAGTCAGAAGCCATTCTGACTTAGTTTGTAATGTTTTCCCTTTCTATGGCAGTTTGCAAAATGGCCTCTTTGTCATCAGAGACAAACTGAAATTTCCCAAAAATGTGCCTTGTCACAGGCACTTAGTAATTCCTTTTAATCTGGAACGTCATATCCTTCAGTTGTGGGAAATTTGCTTAAAATATTTTGCTAGTGATTTCCTTCCCTTTGTTTTACTTTTTCTGGAACTCATTGTTTTGACTTCCTAACCTGATGCTCTAATTATTTTATCTTTTTTCCCCTTTATTTTCTGGGCTATTTCCTCATTTTCATTTTCTAGCGCTTCTATTATTGGGTCTTATTTCTGTTATAATTTTTTAATACACAGCACAAAGCAGTATTTTGGCTTTGTATTTAACATTCAGTTCTTGTCTCGTGTATGTCATATTTTCTCTCTCTGAAGATAAGCACAGTTTTTTGAAGTTTTCCAGTCCCTGCATATCTCTGCTTCCAAATTTCTTTTTCTGTTGTTGTTCTGGATTTTTTTCTTCCATCCTAGAGGCTTTCCTGATGACAACTAGCCTTGGGAATGTCAGTGTCCTTAGGTCCTTGCTCTTGGGCTGGTAAATTCTCCAACACACTGATCTCTTGCCTGGAGGGTAAAGGCAAAGTGAGGGAGACAGGTAGAGGAGTCTCATCATTCAGTTTGCAGGTGTTCATTTTATTCCCTTGTGTTTGATAAAGTACCCTGTGCTCTCCATTTTGCCTGGTATGCTCCAGCCCAGAGACCCTTGAGTTTTCTCCCCCAGAGAACTGACTCGCAACCTTACATTAGGGTAGAGATGGGGGTGGGAAGAGCAACTGTCCAGTGGTCTTGGGAAGAGGAGAAGACTGAGGGATCTACTACTATTCATTCCTGAGGCCATCGATTCCTGGACTATTTGAAGATTTTGTGGTAAAAATCAGATTGGTTCTTGGCTTTCTTTGTTGCTAGATTAAGAATTGGCCTTCTCAGGTCAGGTAGGTCATTTACCACACTCCATTTGCTTCCCAGCATTTGATTTATTATTATATATTATTGGGTTTTGTGGTTGTTTTCTTCTTTGTCATTTTCCTTATTCTTGAAGGACTATGTCTTTAAAGGAATATCCCATTATTATAGCTGTAGTGAGGTTTCTGAAAGGAATACAAGTACATGCTTATGTTCAATCCACCATTTTTCTCCCCAAAAGTCTAGGCTGAATCAAAAACCATTCCTGATTGTTTACACAACTCATTACCATTCCTACCCAATTCTCCAGTCACCAGAGTGGTTTACTGAGGTTAATATTGCCTCAGAACAAGTTGAGAATGGCTCCTCACCTGGGCATCCCATTTTAGAGGGCTCTAAGTAAAAAAGAAAGTTTATTAGACTAACTTAAACATTAACACATATAATACAGCTTTCTAAACTCAGCAAGTAGCTCATCCACAGTTAAACACTGACTTCCTTCATTTCTCCTTCCCCGGTTCTTCTGGACTTGCAGCAACCCTTACAATAGCCTGTACAAATGACTTAACTGAGTCAGAAAAGGAATCTTTTACTTAAGACACTTCACTGACATCTGTTGGATATTTTACAAAATAAGGACAAATCAACAATGACAATTAAATGACACACACCCCTACTTGTAGGGGTACACATAATTTGCACCACCAGATGTGCAGCACTGCCTTTGAATCACCTTTCACAAAACTAATCTCTACTATTTCAGGATGAGGGTGAGGAGGAAGATAAAAGAACAAACCAGGAATCTAAACATTCCTTTATAACTTAGAAGAACTGTGGTCTGACAACTTGACTTAAAACCCATTTCTTCATTTAAAAAATGATTTAGCTGTTCATCTAAACTTAGCTCATAAGAGTGAAATAAAAAATGACTTTAGTACCAGCAGGCCTGCAGCCACTGAATGAGGCAGAGCATGGCAGCCTTCTGGGCCAGGGGCGAGCCCTATGTATCAGCCCAGCTACCATAGTCCCAACACAACAGAAAGGCCCATAGAGCCCATGTAGGGGCCTCGGGTGGCCAGAGAGAGTGTACTGCTAGGCCTCATACAATGTCTCCTATATAAGGTCACTTATCCAAAATCAGGAAATGTAACTGACCTACTTAATACAGGGGAAGAGAATTAGGCAAAATAAGGAGACAGAAGAATATGTTCCAAACAAAGGAATAAGACAAAATTCCAAAAGAAGAACTAAGCAAAGAAGACATGAGCAATCCACCCAATAAAGAATTCAAGGCAATGACCTCATATAAATATGCTCAAGGAACTTGGGACAAGAATGGATGAACAGAGTAAAAAGTTTAGCAGAGTTAGAAAATACAAAGAAGAACCAAACAGAGTTGAAGACGACAATAACTGAAATAAAAAAACATATTAGAAGAAATCGAAAGTAGATTAGATGGTATGGAGGAGCAACGCAGTGCAGTGAAAGAGAAGTGCAAGCCACTCAAGCTGAGCAGAAAAAGAGACAGAAGAGTTAAACAAATATAAGGGTAGTTTTGCAAATACCGCTGAGGCAACATCAAGTGCACTAACACTCACATGATACCAAAAGGAGAAGAAACAGAGAGGGGAGGGCAGAGAACTTATTTGAGGAAATGATAACTGAAAATTTCCCTAATCTGGGAATATCTATAATAAGTAGTTAAGGGATAGACACAACAAAAGATGTAAAGTATGATGTCACAACATTAAACATGGCAGGGAGTGTTAAATGTAGGGTGGTTAAAATGTGTTCAAAGTTAAGAGAGCGTCAGTGTAAAATAATCACATGTAAACAGGCTGTTACACATGAACTGCATGGTAAGTACAAACTGAAAATATATAACAGATACACACCGAAATGAGGGAAAGGAATCCAAACATAACACTAAATTCTATGAAAAGAAAGCCAGGATAGCAATACTCAGATCAGAAGAAATATACCTTAAAACAAAGACAGGAGACAAACAAGACATTACATAATGATAAAGGGATCAATCCAACAAGAAGAGTTAACAATTGAAAATACCTACACATCCCACACAGGAGTACCTAAATACATAAAGCAAACATTAAAGGAAAAAGTGGTAAGACAATAATAGAAGGGGGCTTTAATACACCACTTACCTCCGTGAACAAATCATCTAGACAATCAATAAACATTGGCCTTAAATAGCACATTAACCTATTTGCATGTAAAAGAAATATACATAGAACAGTCCATCCCAAAGCAGGAAAAAACACATCCCTCTCAAGTGTACATGAAACATTCTTTGGGATAGATCACAAAACAAATATCAGTATATTTAAGAAGACTGAAGTCATGTTTTCTGAACATAACAGTGTGAGACTAGAAATCAACTATGGGAAAAAAACTGCAAAAACTACAAACATATGGAGGCTAAACAATATGTTACTAAACAACCAATGGATCATTGAAAAAATCAAAGGGAGAATTAAAAAAAATAATACCTGAAGACAAATGAAAACACAATGATCCAAAACCCATGGGATACTGCAGAAGCAATCGTAAGAGGGAAGTTTACACTGATACAAGCCTCCCTCAAGAAACAAGAAAAATCCCAAATAAACAATCTAGCCTTAGACATAAGAGAACTAGAAAAATAAAGAACAAGCTAAATCCAAAGATAGAAGAAAGTCATAAAGATTAGAACAGAAATACATGGAGACGAAAGAAAGAAAAGATCAGTGAAACTAAGAAGAGGTTCTTTGAAAAGATAAAAACTGATAAATCCTTAGCTAGACTCATAAAGAATATGAATAAAAAGAGAAGGACTACATAGATAAAATCAGAAATAAAAGAGCTTATGATCGACAGCACAGAAATACAAAAGACCATGAGATTACTATGAACAATTATATGCCAATGAAATGGACAACCTGGAAGAAATGAACAAATTCCTGGAAATATACAATCCCCCAAAACTGAATCAGGAAGAAACAGAAAATATGAACAGACTGATTGCCAGGAAACTGAATCAGTAATTTAAAAAAAGCTCCCAGCAAACAGATGTCCAGGGCCAAAGGGCTTCACAGGAGAATGTTATCAAATATTTAAAGAGTTAATACCTTTCTCAAACTATTCCCAAAGGAATGCTTCTGAACTCATTCTATGAGGCCACCCTTGCCCTGATACCAAAATCAGACAGACATGATCCCCACACCCCAAAAAATAAATAAAATAACAAAGATTACAGAACAATATCACTGATGAATATAACATGCAAAACATCCTCAGCAAGTATTAGCAAACTAGATTCAACAATACAATAAAAGGATTATATACCATGATGAAGTGGACTTTATCCCAGGGAAGCAAGGATAGATAGTTCAATACCTGCACATCATACACCATGTTAACAAATTGAAAATAAAAATCATATGATCATCTCAACAGACGCAGAAAAAGCTTCCAACAAAATTCAACATCCATTGTGATAAAAACTCTCAACAAACTGAGTATAAAAGGAACATACTTCAACATACTAAAGACCATATATGACAAACCCAGAGCCAACATCATATGAAACAGTTAAAAGCTGAAAGAATTTCCTCTAAGATCAGTAACAAGACAAGGATGCCCACTCTGGTCACTTTTATTCAATACAGTACTCAAAGTCCCAGTACAGCAGAAAAGAAAAGAAATCCAAGGAATCCAAATTGGAAAGGAAGAAGTAAAACTGTCACTTTGTAGATGGCATGATACTATACATACAAAATCCTAAAGACGCCACCAAAAAAACCTATCAAAACTAATAAATGAATTTGATAAAACTGCAGGCTACAAAATTAACATAAGAAATCTGATGCATTTCTATACGCTAACAAAGAGCAATCAGAAAGAGACATTAAAAAAACAATCCCATTTACAACTGTATCATAAAGAATAAAATACCTAGGAATTAATCCAACCAAGGATTAAAAGACTTGCAGTCAGAAAACTATAAGATATTGCTGAAAGAAATTAAAGACAACATGAACAAATGGAATTCTCACAGATGGAAAGAATTAATATTTCCAAAATGATAATACTACCCAAAGCAATTTACAGATTCAGTACAATCTCTATCAAAATACCAATAACGTTTTTCACAGAAATAGAACAAAATATCCAAAAATTTGCATGAAAACACAACAAAACCCTAAAATAGTCAAAACAATATTGAGAAGGAAGAACAAAACCAGAGGTATCACATTCCCTGATTTCAAACAGTGGTACAAGCTATAGCAATCAAAATAGCATGGGAGTGGCATAAAAACAGACACAGAGATCAAGGTAAGACAAATAAACTCAAGCTTATATGGTCAATTAACCAAAGAAAAGGAGGCAAATATATATAACAGGGAAAAGACAGCCTCTTCAATAAATGGTGTTGGGAAAACTGAAGAGGCACATGTACAAGATTCAAACTGGACTACTTTCTCACACCATATGCAAAAATAAACTAAAAATGGATTAAAAACCTAAATGTAAGACCTAAGATCATACAACTTCTAGAATAAAATATGGGCAGGATGCTTTTTAACACTGCTGTTAGCAGAATTTGTTGGACTTGTTGCCTTAGGTGAAATAAGCAAAAGCAAAAATAAAGAAATGGAACTACATTAAACTAAAAAGCATTTATACAGCAAAGGATATATAATCACATACAATTTTACACATATAAATTTAATAGCCAATTTAAATACTGACTGCTACCGTACACAGATATTATTTATCAATATTTAAAATTAGATCTGAGAAACAGACGCAAAGACTTAGAGAACAAACATGGTTGCCAGGGGGAAAGGGAACTGTAGATTGGGAGTCTGGGATTGACACGTTCACACTGCTATATTTAAAACAGATAACCCACAAGGACCTACAGTACAGCATAGGGAACTAAACTCAATACTCGGTAATAAACTAAATAGGAAAAGAATTTGAAAAAGAATGGATACATGTATAATGAACCACTTTGCCATACACATGACACGAACACAACATTGGTAATCAACTATGCTCCAATATCAAGTAAACATTTTAAAAATTAATGTGAAAAAATAAAATTCTATTATTTGAAAAATGGAAGGATATGTTTCTTGCAATATTAAATCTTCATTACTCTCATTTTCCCTTTTTTCAATATTATCATTACCATCCTATACCTAGAAGAGTCTAGCATCTTTAAAATACTTCATAAGTTATCTGCTGCTGCTGCTGCTGCTGCTGCTAAGTCGGTTCAGTTGTGTCCGACTCTGTGCGACCCCATAGACGGCAGGCCACCAGGCTCCGCTGTCCCTGGGATTCTCCAGGCAAGAACATTGGAGTGGGTTGCCATTTCCTTCTCCAGTGCATGAAAGTGAGAAGTGAAAGTGAAGTCGCTCTGTCGCGTTCGACTCATAAGTTATCTAGATACTCCTAATAGTGAATGTCTTGGGAATAAAAAGACAGTCATCATTATTTTATATGCAAAATCAGATCTCAGGTTAATTTAATAAACAGAGCCTAAGATCTGAATAATCAATATCTTCTATAATTTTGATTAAATGAGTTATCCTTTCCAATAATTTCATTAATGTCTTAGAGAGTATATATTCTATATTTTAATATTCATTTTCTTCAAAATTTCCTCAAATTTTTATCACATGGGTCAATAAACAGGAAAACATCAGTGCAAGGTTAGTTTTTCCTCAAGGTTTTTCCAATTTAGTTTCCCTCTTTTTTGGTGGTATTATTTTAGATCTTCTGTTCAACTTTATTTACACAAACATGAAAACTGTGCATTAGCTAACACTGACTCTCAAAGACTTTTGATATTTTTTTCCTATGCTTGATAACATGTATCAAAGGCATCCTATGTGAAACTGTAATTTTTAAGTACACTTACCAGATATTTCCAGGTTTTGAGGACTCCATGATAATGAAACAAGTTTAATGTCACAAGCACAGTTTTTTTAAAAAAATCCAGAGATTTTGTAAGTAAGATCATGGGGTACTTTTAAGATTTTATCACAATGTAATAAAACAGAGGCATGAAGATCTCTGCAGCTTTGAGTTACTAGATATTTGGTTTTAAATATGTTGGTTCAATTTCATTTTTGAGAACTGAGAAAAGGTACAGTAATGAGTGTTTGCACTTTCTAATCAAACCAGCTTTATGATCACACTTCTGATGTTATTTACAAGCAAGATTCTTGCTCATTTCAGGCTCTGACTTTGCTCTGCCCACTTGAGCATCAAAGCATTAACCTTACAGGAACGTTAAAGAAGTGCAACAACCAGACCAGACAAGGTTCTCAATTCATCTTTGTGCAATCCCCCAGACAGGCAGCAGACAACACACAGTAGTAGAGACACATTTTCCTCTATATACCTATGCATCACAAAAATGTTGCCTACAGTTCAGCTTTCACTTTCTCCCATTTAATAATGTTCTTAAAAGGTATCCAACGGCTTTTTAAAAAGCTGAATTCATATAGGTTATATTTACATTGAAAATGAATATTTACCAATTCATGTGGTCAACTGATACACCTTGCTGTATTGTTTTTATGTAAAGACTCTACCATCTGAAGAAGTGATTTGCTTTTGAAAATTCAGCAAATTGTGCTTTTGCATGGTTTGAAAAATCTTTTTTTCTGATGAATAAATTAAAATCTGGATACTGTCACCAGGGGAAAGTAGCTTTTTTCTTGGTTTACTAAATTTGGAAATGGGTACCTAAATCTCACTTTCAAGAGAAAAGAATTTGCTGTGTCAAAATATTGTGTCAAATGCCATGGTAAATATAAATTTCGTGTGTCTGGGGTAAACTCTTGAATGCAGGAGACTGGGAACTAGTGAGTGAGAAGGACACTCTATGCTTATCTATTCCCCACCTGCCTCCCCACACACACTTTCTTCTTCTGAGTTCTTAACATTTATTGACGCTAATGCTAAGTCACTTCAGTCGTGTCTGACTCTGTGCGACCCCATAGACGGCAGCCCACCAGGCTCCCCCATCCCTGGGATTCTCCAGGCAAGAACACTGGAGTGGGTTGCCATTTCCTTCTCCAATGCATGAAAGTGAAAGTGAAGTCGCTCAGTCATGTCTGACTCTTCACGACCCCATGGATTGCAGCCTACCAGGCTCCTCCGTCCATGGGATTTTCTAGGCAAGAGTACTTTAGGTTCCTCAAAACTGTGCATTTGCTCATGCTGAACTATGTGAAAGGCAGAAATACAGGCCTTCCCATCTTTTTTGCATTCAAGTTTCTTTACCAGTTTGAAATCTCCAAAGTACAGTAAACTGGTAGCCACTAACGAAAGTTCTTCACAGATCCTTTACATTCATAGAGCTCTTTTCTGTTACAAGTTCTCTGAGGTAGAATAAAAGGTGCATGTTTTTCATGAGTGGCTAATTCTTCATAGCTGACTGCCTCACATCTGAAATCAAAATGCATGCCATGGTTTCACATCCGCAAAAACTGATCTGTCCTCCCTGGAGTTACTCTACTGGAGAGGAAGAAAGAGAGAGCTTGCAAAGGGAAAGAACCCTGCCAAAACAGAAGGGCTTCCTGACACACTTGACTGACTCACTTGCAAACAAAATTCTTGTATTTTCATTCTTCTTCTCTGGTCCGTCCTTTACTCATGTTTCCTCATCTTCCTAACCTCTAAATGTTTCCGAGCTTAGTCTTTAACTTTTCCTTTCTACCTAAATACCCTTCTCTGATGATATCATTCAATCTCATGGCTTCAGACACCATCTATTTGCTAAAAGCTTGTGACCTGTATCTCCGGTCTGCACTCTTCCCTTAATTTCCAGACTCACATATTACTACTTGTGTATCTAATAAGATCCTCAGACTTAAGATGTCCAAACTGAGCTCCTAGTCAGTCCCACTTTCAAACTTGTTCCTCCCAGTCTTAAAAAATGACACCTTCATTCTTCTGGCTGCTCTACCCAAGTTCTTCACTCTTCCATTTCTCACTTCTCACATCCAATCCAATGAGCAAACTGGCTTGTTGGCTACACCTTCAAATATAATCTGGTCACTTCTCAGCCCTTCTGCTACTACCATTATGGCCCAAGTGCTTTCATCTCTGTTCTAGATTATTGCAGTAGCGTACTAATTGGTTTCTAAATTTCCATTCTTGCTTCCCTAGTCTCAGTATTGAAGTCTACAGCTTCCCTCTCCCAGAGTAAAAGCCAAAGCTCCCACAATTACCTATAAGACCTTCATGATCTGCTTGCCAAAGAGCTCAATGCTGTCGTCTCCAACTACATCTCCAAACCACACACAATCTGCCACAGTAATAGCATATACTGTGAACAGTCATCAACAATCTATCTCCCTAAAAGAATTTTCTAAAGGCAGAGATCTTACCTTGTACCTCTTTTCATTCTTAGGGACTGGCATAAAAAATATATATATATGTATACGTATATCTGTGTGTGTGTGTGTATATATATATATATATAGAGAGAGAGAGAGAGATACAGCCAATTACTCAATTAAATATCTGACAGTGGGAAATTCTGCCTCAAGACAAATCACTGGGAAGTAAGAATGGAACAAAAGAATAATTATCTAATTCAACATTAGACTGGCATGTAAGGAAGAAAGGCTCTAAAAGAATCTTTTCCTCTCTAAAATTTATGAGTGATAACTCCCAGTGCTAAATTTAGGAAATCCACTCCAAAAATGATGATGGACAAGCATGAACCAAGATGGCTGCCAAATCTGTTTTTAAGAACAGAAGGTAAGAGGGCTGGCTCTGGACTACACATCTTAGTCACTTCACCTTAGTTTGTCTTTGGGACCTGTACCTGGAATGTTGGCCATAAATTTAACAATGTACTATATATTCCCTTTCTATAAAATCACAATAATCACTCAGACTATAATTTCACTGCCTCAAAATCGACCGATTTTTGTGGATCAAACCATGAATAGTCAGAGAATCCCAGAGAAGATGAGAAAGAGTCATCAACATAACATTACAAATAATGACAGCAAAGGAGTTGAAAGAAGGCAACTCTGAGCTAGTCCAGTTCACACAAAACTCATATATGAAATACAAACAGGCTATAAAATGGTCACACCCAGACAGGTTTGCAATATAACTTAAGCCCACACCTGAACTGGTTTCAACACATTTTAAAGAAGGATGAATGGAAACAGGATCAGAGGAAAATTTGATTCTTCCAAGCAGGACCCCTTGAAGAAGTGTTTGCTAACCTGACTGATGTCTAGAAAAGCAACAAATGTCATAGGATAAAAAGGGAACCAAAGGATTCAAATTCTGACAAAGCTCCATTTAGAAAGTGAAAAGATATGAAGAAAAAGGCAAAAACAAACCAGCAAACAAATCTTGATTTTTAAAGCTACAACCAAATCACAGAATTATCCATAGTAACAAAACAAGAGACAACAAATGATTGTTTTACCTACCTACAAAGTGTCTATGACTAAATGTCTAGGTGCACTGAGCGAACCCTACTACTACAATGCAAAAACACCAAAGCAACTCCTATGTTTCAAACTCTCATTATTTCATTTAGCATCATTATATTCCCTTAAAATTACCTGACTATTTTAATTATCTAAATATCCACTGTTAAGTATGCAAGGCCAAACAGATTCATTTGGTGAGAAACAGAGAAAGAACTGCTTTGATACTGACATTACTTCCTTTAGTATGTAACAACTCAAGTGGGGTTTTTTGATGTCTCCCTTGTGTCAGCCACTCTAAATACAAGCCTGAAAATAACTTACACGAGCTATATAAAATTGGCTCAGGTAAATTAGCCTAATCCAACTTTACACTGTGCAAGGCAACACCAGTAGTTATGTGCACAGGACACAAGCCATTCAATACTAAGTTTTCAACCAAAACTGACTCCCTAGTGCCTCAACAGAACCATCTAACACTCTTTAAAAATTTAAAGCCAAGCAGTGAAATCAGAAACAACACATCAATCGACATGCCTAGGATTTTTCTACAACCACACTAGTGCTCAGATAAATTTTATCTCTGTAAAACAGCTTTGCTATCACTTGGTTATAAAGAATAAAACTTTCTAATGACCTCTGACTATATTTTAAAGTACGTACTTAACAGTAAATGCAAGATGTTTTCTTTTATTGTAACACTCTCAATAACAAGTCCATAAATTACTGGATACAAATTAGTAATTTCTTCCTTTTACATAGTAGCTTACCCAGTTTAGCGGCGCCCTCTGGCGGGTATTCAGGAAACTGACCCTCGGAAGGAACACTGACAGTTCTCCGCAGGCATCGCCCTTTGGTGGAATCTGCCTGCTGCTCTTGTCCTCCCTCCACAGGTATCTAGTAAACCAAAAAAGAGATGAAACTTAATTGTGCCATGAGTACCTTCTGACTGAATAACATTTTTAGGTGATGAAGGTAGGAGTGTGCCATCATCAGAGCAAAATAGAAGAAATGGGGAAATAAAGTCTACACAATGGTTAAAGTATTACTAACTCCTTTTAGGAAGCTTTTCTTTAAAAAAGAAAACTGAAAGATCAGGAAAGGTGAGTATGTAAATGAGCTTTCATGAAGTCTGTTCAAATCACATCCAGGTGTGTATCTGCTTGAGGAGCTTGGAACCAAAAACAAGACACCCACACAAGTTAAGATTCTTTCGCATCAGAAACCTGTCCACGAGTTCCAATTCTGTCCACCGTTCAGTAAGGTAATGGAAATACAACCAGCCAGAAATATTTCGGTCTAAAATTCTTGTAAAAGAAAGTTTTGTTAGATAAAAGTAGTAAAATCACCCAAATTTTCTCCAATTTTAGAAGTAGGCACTTAGAGATAGTTAATAAAATACTATCTATACATGTTTTCAGTCAAAACATACAGATACATGCATAAAATGGCATATATTCTTCCACAAGTGAGACTACTTTTTGAAATCCTGAAAAATATTTTTTTCTGGCATAATTTTTCTTTCTGATTGTACACGTGGAATGAGAACTAAAAATGGTATAAACGATGTCTGATGCCATTAACTATTTTATAATTTACACACCGGTAATCACTGTGAATTAATGAGATGGCTCTGAGTTCCTTTTTCTTCCCCCAGTTTTGGTAATTGCAAAAGACCAAGTCATCTTACTTTGGGAGAAGGGCAAAAACTTTTCACAATGAGATTTTATTAGTAACCTCTATCGGAATTAAGAATAGTGTTCATAACATCTTAAATAGTTTGGCAAACTATGTCAGGAATTATGGTACCAAGGCCTCAGAATCATGCCCCTGCCCCTCACTCAAATGGGCACTAACTGCCCTTATCTGAGTTTCAGGCTCAATCACAGAAAGAGGAAGTTACAGAGAGAAAAACAAGAACTGGCTAGGGCCAAGTAGGCCCAAGATGGCGGAAGACCTGATCTCCAGTGGACTTTGATCTTCATTATACGTTCACTGTTAACATATTAGCATGCTAAATGACACACCCACGAGCGCCACGACAACTGGCAATTGCCGTGACAACTGGAAAAGTCCACATAAGGACTGAAAAGGGGTGCCCCTCAGTCCTGTGTACAAACCACACCCTTGTCCTCAGACAGCTCATGAATATCCTCCTCCTCTTTACGAAATTCTGTCCTTTTTACCTCAGCCCTTCTATATAGACGGTGTCTCCACCTGAATGAGGCTGAGAAGCTGATTTGCGAACTAAATTCTCACAAGTGTCTATTTCTTTGGTTACTGAATAAACTATGAGCTATTCTATTCTCAGCACCAGTTTCGCTATTATTGGTTGTGTGAATCTGAGTGGAAAAAAGAACCTCCTCGACCAAGACCCCTTGGCCTAGATTAGGACCCCAGTGTGGGTGCAGGCAACCAATTCAGCAACAATTAATCATAGTCTCTAATTCTTTTGGCTCCAATATAGACATTTTTAAACAAATTTCAATAATGACTAGCATTAGGTTCCTACCATGCACAAAGCAAGGGATTTACATGTGTGCCATTATGAGGGAGCTATTATTACTATCCCCTTTTTACAGATGAGGAATAATTTATTTCTCCAGGTGATTACTATGGGCACATCAGTTGATCCAGCAAAACTGGGACAGATACAAGCTTAAGTGTATCTGCTTCCTGCTTTGCCTCAGTAACTCAAGTCCTATGACTGGGTCAAGGGGACAATACCAAAGGAGGTTTTCTCTGCGTTACTGAGAGTCTGAAGAGCAAAATTTTCATGTCTTCATAAGGACTGACAATTTTCACACTTTGTAAGACTAAAAATTCCCCGTTTCCTCATTGCTGTAACTACAGTTACTGCTAGTGGAATTAAGAAAAGTAAAATTCTAAAACATAATGGGATATCAAATAATAGCATCAGTAAAGACATTAACTCTTCCAAAAGCTCTGTAATAGAAAACTTTATGAACAGTAATCTAAGTCATCTGACCTTTTCAGGATGGAAATGATATCTACTTAAATAATTAAAAGAGTAGTGCCCCGAGGTTAAATAACCCCCTCCTAGTAGGGAAGGTAAAAATGTATCCTCTACCTGCCTTAGGACAGAATGGAGGTAAATTTGGGGTGGGGGGGGAAAGTAGTTTGGATTTTTGAACAAACAGATGAACCTGAATAAACATAACTATTTTTGCAATAGTTTCCCCCAAATGCCTATTATCTGAATTAATGAAGACCTAAGCCACAGAGAAAAAAGGAGTTATTTTTTATATTTTAGGAGGGAATGACCTACAATCCTTTCTGTGGAAATTCATAAAGGTCATAACCAGGAAAAAGAAAGACATGGTTTCCATTATCACATACTTTATCTGTATCATATCTAAGAAGAGAATAAATAAAATATATCAAGCATCTTATTTGGACCTAAATGTCACTCACAATTAAATTCTCAAAGTTTCAATGCACACTTTTTTCTTCACAGTTGAAACTTAAAATATGATGAATGATTTTATTCACAGCATCACTCTTAAGTTTAGGGCATTTTATTTCTGACTCAATATAAGGGAGAATAGTGTTTACTTTTATTCTAAATGTGTTTCTTAAGGATAATTTCCTTTTACAACACCACTGATTTGCTTCTTACATAAATTATCCTTTTAAAGACATTAACCTGCTTCTTAAAAGTTAGAGGTATAATATTTCAAGTATCTTCAAATGAACTAAGCAAAAGTTTTACAAATGTCAGCCATACAGCCAAAGAAAATTAGTTTTAAAAAAGACAGTTTAAAAAAAACAATTTTTTACATTCCAATTGTCCTAATTTAGCTTACTAGTTCACATTTACTTGTATACTGAATTACTCTAAAAATTGTGTATCTTTCAGGTTCTATAACAGGAGAGAAATTTTTATCTTTCTTTCAACCTCTTTTGGCTTATATTGTACATCTTCTGACATTTCTTTTTTTTTCAAGGAGAGTGGTGACCACCACTGTCTTTGGCTGCCTATTGTCCAATGTTTGAAAAATAGCTGCTATGTGTATTTCTTGGTCCAGTCTTGTGTTGTTTGCAATGGGAGGGCTAGTCTTGTACCAAGTACTCCATCACAGCTGGTGCCAAAAGCCTCGATTCTCTCTTATCCAAACTACTAGTATGGTCTCTTTGTTGGTGATATTCTGCCCCTTAAATCTATTCTGTATGTGGGTTAACAGAGTATTTCAAAAATGCAACTGGAACCATGTCATTCTGAGGCTTAACGGCCTTCAGTTGCTCTCCTTTGCAGTGATTTTCAAAAAAGAGATGGTATGCTCGCTCATATATGGACGTGACAAGGAGGGCACCTCTCTGCTTCAGTTCAGTTCACTCACTCAGTAGTGTCCGACTCTTTGCGACATCACGGACTGCAGCACACCACGTCTCCCTGTCCATCACCAACTCCCGGAGTTTACTCAAACTCGAGTCCATTGAGTTGGTGATGCCATCCAACCATCTCATCCTCTGTCATCCCCTGCTCCTCCTGCCCTCAATCTTTCCCAGCATCAGGGTCTTTTCAAATGAGTCAGTTCTTCGCATCTCTGCTTCAATCACAGTGTAATCTGGAGTTTACCTGCTGTACAGGGCTTCTATGTAAGCTTTTCTACAATGAAAGGGTTGTTTTGCTAAAAGTATCTTAAAACTACTATCTTACAGAGTAAGTGCAAGGTTCCTGATATAGTATACCAGGTTTTCCACAATCTGGCCACTGTTTGGGTATCCAGCTTCGCACTTTACATTCTAGGAATACCAATTTGCTTGCGTTTCCCTAACATATTCCCTATGTTGTAGTTCAGTGCCTTTGCTGAGTTTGTTGTCTCAGTCTGAAAGATTTTTTTTCTTTGTTTCTTCTCTATTCCATACCTGCCAGGTCAACTCTGATCCACCCTGAGACCTAGGACAGGCATTGCCTCTTCAGGAACCTTCCCTTCTATCAATCCCCTAAGGGCAGGTTAGGGCATATCTCCTGAGATTTCTCCAATAACAGATCTTTCTCTGCCACTATACTTATACATGGGATCATAATTATTCATCTGTGCAACTGATCCTGCATAAGTTAACAGCTTTATTTACCGGTAGATTCTCAAACCTTAAAATAGTTACAACTCACAAATGAATAAATGAATATTTGATAGGTAGATGTGGGGGCCATTTTAGGCAAACAAAAAAATATAACATCAGCCAAGAAGTTGGTAAATATACTATTTTTTTTACTTTTGGAACCTGGAGTTAGTCAATTTAGCTAGAGTCTCTTAAGGTGGAGAAGTGGGAGAGAATACCAAAATATATTATAACCACATGGGAGGGCTTTAATACCAGGCCATGAATAATTCAGGAAGCACTGGGAAACCATTCAAAATTTTAGATCAGAGGAATAGTGGTCTCTTAATTGGTCTGTCTCCTTCCTATCTTTCCCTCTTCCAATACATCCCACAGATTAATATTCATAACACATAACTCTGACCCCCTTCCTTTCTTAAGCTTCCTTTGGTAATTGGCCATTGCCAACAGCATCTTAATGACAACAGACTATAGTCCTTTAGAATAAATAGATTTCTTTCTTTTATTCTATCCAGTTTACTTGTGCTGTTTATCAAATGCCATTTTAAAATTATTTATCCTATTCCCACAACTAAATTTGGTACTGGAGAGAGAGGAAAGAATTGTGTCTTATTCTCTGAAACTCTGAACAGTAAATTCCCATACAGGAGTACATTATGTATCTGCTGAATAACTTAAAAGCAGCTCTGAATGAAATATGCCATGGGTAGTTTACTCCAAGATAAATAACACTTGATTTTAGTTATCTGCACAAAGTTTAACTGCTATTTTCATCAATATATCTGAGTGTAAATACGGCTTTCTGAAAGGCAGAAAAATATTTTTAAAATATTTTGAAATTGCATTATTACTACTTTGAAGCCTTTACACTAGCATCCCAGCTTTTAAAATTCCAGATACAGAAAGCAGAGTTTGAATGAAGGAAAAAGGAGCCATTCTTAAAGACTTGTTACTGCCAGAAGAAAGAAACTCAGAAATTAAGCTTTCTTTTGTACTTCTGTATTGGTTGCACTCCGGGGGGTGGGGGTGGGGTCATGATTGTCTTCTCTACCTTTTCCCTCAGCTCCTTAATCTCTGGTTGACTTGGTCTTATCTCTTGCAAGCAAAATGGAATTCAAACAGCCTCCTACGTCTTCTTTGAACCATGCTGGTGCCAAGCCAGCTGGGGCCTATCCTGGCATCCAGGCAGGGAAGTGTATTTCATAACACATAAGCAATGTTTGTTTGGCACAATTTGCATGAAGCAATTTACCGAATCAGTGAATCATTTCTCAAGGTGATATTCCTGGCAGACTTCTCTCTCAGCATCCTGCCCAGGTCTATCCTGCTGCTGCCTTCCCAAGCGGGGAGCTTCGTGCATTCAGCACGCTTCCCATGGACATCCCTCCCCATCCTGTTTCCACTGAACACAGGAAAAGTGCAGAGTTAACAGAGAGCATTAAGAGACCCCACGCACTGAATACATGAGTGATACCAGACTAACAGAATCCTCCCACATTCCAACAGCGTCTGGCTAAGGATTCAGTTTAAACCCTTGCAGAACCCTCTTACTTGATCTTATTAACACAGCGATAAATACCCCCATGATTAGTTAGTTGATTAAGGTTTAAAACAGCTTTTTAGGATAATTTTGGCAGGAAATTCCTTAAACTCCTTGTTTCAAGGAATTGTGAATTGTTAAGCACAAAACTCCAAGGATAAGAGTTATATTCCTCATGATCGTGTGTGGGTGGAATGTAAAAGAGTGACAGTATATTCAGGTTCTTACAATTAAAAAAAAAAAAAGATTTCTAATCTTTTCCTACCATGAAAATAACAGAATATTAAATAAAATTCAAGTAGCAGGTATAAGTATGCCTTAACATTTTCTTATCCTAGAGACTTAATCCAGTTTTTCCTACTTAATGGTAGAACACACCTGTCTTAAGACATTAAACTGTTTCTGTAAACTTGTCACCCCTTACCTGGTCTATTGCAGTAACATAACTCATCTATTTCCTTCCAATCCCTTTCACTCAATTTTCAACATGATCAACAGAGCTCCTTTTCTAAGAAGCAAATGTGATGTCATTGCCCTGTTAAATACCTTTCCATGATCCAAATCATTTCCAGAATAAAGTCTAAATTCCTTAGCATGGCCTTTAAAGAACTTTATTCTTCACCTCTTGCCAGCTATCTATCTATCTTCCTCTTGCAAATTATATTTCAAGAATTCTGAATATTTTGGAGTTTGCCAAAGAGATGTGAAATGTTTCTTGACTTTGCATCTTTATATGTACATGGAATATCCTTCCCATCTTTTCCTCCAAGTGAGCTTCTGTTTGTCCCTAAACACATGACTCAGTCGTAAACTTCTCTGTAAATCCTTTTTTTTTGTCTATTCTCCACTTTAAACCATATAGTATCCAGGGCAATATCTTAGTTAATCTTTCCCTTGTGGTAATATTATAATCCTCTTAAAAAATTGCATTGAGGTAAAATTCACGTACCATAAAATTAACCATCGTAAAGTGAGTAATTCAGTAACATTTAGTATATTCATGACGGTGTGCAGCCACCACCTCTGTTCCTAGTTTCAAATGGGTTTTAACTTTTAATTTACCTGAATGTGTTCCTAACAAAACTGCATTTTTGCAACCACAATACTGCACACATAACAGGTGCTCAATGAATAAAGATGGAATTTCACATTCAACAACAGAAAAGCATCTTACGGATTTTTTTTCCACTTTTATTACCCGGTCTTAGAAAAAAAATATGTTATTACACCTATTGTTGAGAGAAGACTTATCACATAAAAAAGAAAAGACAGAAGGTTCGGCTCCTTTCAAACTTAAATTTTTAAAAATGGATATTCAGGAATTAAAAGTTTATAATCTGGCTTTTTCAAAATTCATTCAACAAATATTTGTTGAGAATTTACGTATGTGTCAAGAACTGTTCTAAGCACTGAGGGGTGCCATACTGAACAAAACAGACAAAATCCCTGACTTAGGAAAGGGCAACCCACTCCAGCGTTCTTGCCTGGAGAATTCCATGGACAGAGGAGCCTGGCAGGCTACAGTCCATGGGTCAAAAAGAGTTGGACACGACTGAGCAATGAACGTTTTCAAAAGCTTATATAAAAGAGACAATAAGCATGATAAATTATATAGCATTTTAGAAGGTGGTAAATACTACAGGGAAAAAAAATAAGATTCACATAATTAGATCAGAATTTCTGAATGGAGATACAGGGAGGGGTTGCAATTTTAAGTAATTTGGTCAGAGTAGCCATACCGAGCAAGTGATATACAAGCAAAGAGCTGGAGAAGGTGAGAAAGTGAGTCATGCAAATATATGAGAGAAAAGTCAAGGCTAAGGTCTCAAGGTAGGAACATGCCTGATGTGCTTAAAACAGGGACAAAGTCATATCCAAGTAAAGGTTTATAATGGGCAGGTTGATACTTGATTGAAGAAAAGAGTTGTGTTGGTTTAAGACATACAATTAAGATCATCAGCTTTAGAGAGCTATTCGAAGTTATAAGACTGGATGAGATTTCTAAAGAAGTGAAGTTCATGGACTGAACTCCGTAGCACTCTCTTGTTGAGATCAGAAGAGCAGGAGAGAAATCTCCAAAGATGACCCAGAAGGAACTGCCAGAGACAGGGAGCAAACTAAGAGAGCAGAGTGTCATGGAAAGCAATGTGAAGAAAGCGGTGCTAACAGAAGGAATGCGTGATCAACTGCATTAAATGCCACTAACTTAAAGATAAGGTAAGACAAGAAGTGAGAAGTGACCACTGTGGAGGTCACCAGTGAGCTCAACAAGCGCAATTTTCACAAAGCCGCAAAGGTCAGAGTGTGAATGAAGTAGGTTTAAGAGAGAATGGGAAGAGAAGAATTAGAAACAAAGTGGCTAGAAGTTTTTAAGTTTTTGCATGAAGAGAAGCAGAGAAAGAGATGGTAAATGGAGACAGAAGTGAGATTAATGCAGCCTTATTTTTTCCTTTTACAATGGAAGAAATAATAGCACGCTGATGGGAACAATCTAGCAGAGAGCAAAGAGCTGAAGATGTAAAAGGAATAAGGGAGAACTGCCAGTGAAATATTCTTGAATAGGCAAGAATGGGCACAGGGAGGGGCTGACAGCTGGACCCTAGGTAATCCAACCACAGTGAAAAGAGGGAAATCAATGAATAAGGAAATAGTTGCTGGTGGATGTGTAGACATAGGAAGAGTTCTCTTGAGTGCCTGAATTTTCTTAATGAAATAAGCAGCAAAATAACAGCTATAAGTGAGGGTAGAGAAACATAGAGGAGTCAGAATATATGAGGAAATGTAAAAAAATCATCTCAGAAATCATTCTGGATTGTGCTACTCAAAGTATAGTCCAAGGTCCTGTACTGTTCTGTTTTGTTGTACAAGTTGTTTGTTTAAACAATTTAACAACATAGAAATTAAGAAGTGTGCTTTGTGTTACCAGTAGATTCACCTCATTTTACAGCACACTCTCCATAAACATGTACAATTTTTGTAATTCTATTTCTTCTTTTCTTATTATGACTATTATTGAACTGCAATTTCATTTTTTTGTTAAATCTAATAAAAAATTTAGGCTTAGACTTTTGTCTTTTTAAAACTTCATTTTGCTTCACAATTCAAATTATTGTGTTTTTTTATTCATGATGAGGTAGGGAAAAAATTGGTCCCTCACCACGCATAGATTGAGAAGGACGAGTCCAGGAGAGTTGGTAGGAAGCCTGGTAGGAAGGCCATGAGGGGAAAACAGCCTTCACTTGGCAGGGCCTCACATGAGGCAGTGTCCTCAGAAAGCTACAGGTTCTTGGGAGATCTAGAATCAAGGAACGCCTTCAGAGAAGGGGTGAGAGAAAGAGCTGATTCGACTGATGACAGACTATGAGTTGCAGAGGGTGTAGTGAAAAGGGTTTCAGGAGGCGGGAAAGGATGAAGGAAGGCAGAAACAGAAAGGGGGTTTACAGAGTCACATGGAGAGTGGAAGACAAGGGTGCCCCGGATGTCTAGGGCTACTCTCGATGGCTAGCATGCTGATGTCTGGCAGAAACCAACACAATACGGTAGCACAGTTATCCTTCAATCAAAAATAAGCAAATTTTTTTAAAAAGGGATAAAGTATGTAAGAAATCGTTTTCGATATCATCATTCCTCATGGACAGTTACTTTATGGGACTAAAGGGGGTCCAAGCCTGGATTACTCAATTGATCATCCATGGGTTACATCATGGGTCTCTCTAAGGCACACTCCTGACCTTGTGCTATGTATCTTTAGGCTATTTGGTTCCTTACATTACTAAACTGAAGTAGATAAGGGCAAAAAGATGGTAAGTGATACGTTCCTATAACTCCACACTAATAGCTCTGATAAAAGACTGCTGACAGAGTAGATGGGGTTAAATGGGCATTCTGAATCATCTGTTTATTCAGATTGGGTAATTAGAAATATTCTATACTAATACGTACCCTACCAATTTTTAATAGAAACAAAACAACATGTACTATCCTATTCCAGACCTTTATTGAATTATTTCAATAAAATCAAATTTCATTATATGACAATACTGGAAAAGGGTCACAGGTAGGGAAATGGTAACAAAAGTAAGGGACATTTTCCAATGACTAGAGAAAAAGAATAACTAAGTTCATAGAGGGCACATTAGCCAGGCCCTTGCAAGTAAGTACCGCCTATGAAAAGAAAAGATGAAAATCGAAATTGCTTTATTTGTATGACCCTGCCTTTACGATGTTAAGGAATGCTGAGTAGAAGAGATGGGAAAGAAAAGGTACAGAGGAGAAGGAGAGAGAGAAGAGAAAAGGGTATAGGAATCCACAGGTAAGAATTAAGAAATGTATTTTTTGTGCTTTGCTTCAACTGAATTCACTTTTCTGGAGGGATGACTTATGGAACTAATATTCTTCTTAACGGCTTTCTAATTATTTACATATGTTTTTGGCAATTAATCTTTCTCCTTCATTGAATGAGATCCCTTCTTCTCTTTTCCTCCCCATTATCCCTCTTCTTGGTCAAGATCATACTCATCATTTTTTTATGCTGTGGAGGTTGGGAGCAAGATGCTTTTCTGGCCCTACCAAGTCAACCATCTGATAAATCACCAAGAGGCAAACGAATTATTGGATGTGGAAGAATTTGTACACTGTAACAGTTTGGGGAGTAAAGTAATAATGGTATATACATAAGTTCAAGGGTTTTTTTACTTAGAAGCACAGAAAATTTACCTAGAACTCAATGTCTGTACTTAGTACATTCTGTCTCTCCAGATCTATTCTTTGCCCTTCTCTCCCTTGCTGTGCTTTAGGAAACAGATTTCTGGAACACATCAAAAGCAATCTTTTCCTTTGGCTTTAAGTTAGGTTTGGCCAGTAGGTAACTGGCAAGAAATCAGAAAGCAGGAAAAGAGAGTAGGCATGTTTGTTCTCTAGTGTTTCCTCCCTGCTGGCCATTTTTGTTTTGGTAGAAGTTGTGTTTTCTTCTGTACAGCCATTGCTACTGCTGTTGGCCCTCTTGTGCAACTACAGTTCTCTGGGTTCCAGAAAAACTGCTCCTTTCCCTTGCCCTGAAGGTCCAGGGTGATAACTGCTTTAATGTATACTTTATCACCCTGTTGTGGGTCCCTTTTGCTGCCATACCTCTGTATACTCCCTTCATTAAATTTCTTTCAATTAATTTGCTGGCTGTGCCATTAGTTACTTGTAAGAAGCGAGACTGATATAATTTCTAATAGCTGTGCTGGGCTTAGTTGCTCAGTCATGTCTAACTCTGGGCGACCCTGTGGACTGTAGCCCACCAGGCTCCTCTGTCCATGGGGATTCTCCAGGCAAGAATGGAATGGGTTGCCATGCTCTCCTCCAGGGGATCTTCCCAACTCAGGGACTGAACCCAGGTTTCCCACAGGTGGATTCTTTACCATCTGAGCCACCAGGGAAACCCTTCTAGTAGCTGCTGCTACTGCTGCTAAGTTGCTTCAGTCGTGTCCGACTCTGTGCGACCCCACAGACGGCAGCCCACCAGGCTCCGCCGTAGATTGATATAATTTCAGGGCCAGGTCTACACAATCTAACCCATTCTCATTCCAAATTACTCAACTCAATATCTCTTTCACTATCCTGTAGTGAATATCCAGCCCGGTCTTGTTGAAGTCATTGCTTCGTGACAATCGTGTTCATCATGACGATGCTGGCAGTGCTTTGGAACCACTTAAGAGTCTCCATTCATAAAGCCTCCATTTTCATAAGTGTAACTCATCAAGAGGCAAATCTGAAACTAGATTAGTTCAGGAATTTGGTCAGAAAAGGGAAGTAGCTTTTCTCAGCAACATCCAGCCTCACCTCCTTCTCCTTGTTGAGCAACACCAGCTGGCTGTCTGTGAGGATGCAGTACCTCCGCTCCCACGTTGTCGTGTCGGCGTAGGGCGACTGGCCACAAGACAGACGGTGGGTAGGCGGCCCTTTCACATCTGCGTGACAGACACAAAGGCAAAAGGGACAGATCACTGCCATGCTTCGGAAATGCACGTTTCAAATGGAAGATGCTTCAAAATCAAGGAAGGTGGTCCACACATAAACTTAAAATTCCTCTGAAGAAAATATAAACAGTTTTTGACAGAGGGAAGATTTGGCCCTATAGTCTGCAAAAAAAGAGGGCTGAAACACTTTGGGAAGAATTGTTAGTACGAGTTTGACACGGTAATCACCAGTGTATATGCACTAAAATAATGGGAGATCACTTCAGGGCAAAACCAGTTATCATTCAAAAGAAACAGGTGGGGGTGACTCAGAGACAAGAATAAAGGATAGATCTCTTTCGGAAGAAGATGCTGCTTGCCGCAGGTACACTCAAGAGTACTGCTAAGCTTGAATTGAAACAGTGAAGTTATTGGCAGCCTACATCTTCAAAATGGCTTTATTTTTGGTCAGTTTTAAGATTTTAGAACTGGTTAAACTATAGCATCATATTACCACTAGAGGCCAGTAAGATCTTAAAAACAGACGATCTAAGCATATTACCCTCATGTTTCTTAAAGGTGGAGGCATACAATGTAATACCTAAGTTAAATGTTTCAACTCTTCTAGAAGTCTCATCTCCTATGTTACTTTTTTCTTTTTCTTTTATTGAGATATGACTGACATTAACACTATATTATTTTCAAGTGTATAACATAATGAGTCAATTATTTGTATATACTGCAGAATGATGACCATCCGTCACCATAATAACTTTTAGAAAATCTTTTTTCTTTTGATGAGAACTTTTTGATTTACTCTCCTGGCAACTTCCAAATATCCACTACAATACTGTAATCGCCATGCTGCAGATGACATTCGCATGGCTTATTATAAGTGGAAGTTTGTATCCTTTGACCCCCTTCACCCATCTCACCCACCATCCTCTTGGAGATCATCACGGTGTTCTCTGTACTTGTGAGTTTTGTTTTCTTTATTTTAGATTTTAGATTCCACATATAAGTGACATCACACGGTATTTGTTTTTCTCTGACTTATTACATTTAGCATAATACCTTCAAGGTCTATCTATGTTGTCATAAATGATGAGATTTCATTTCTTTTTCAATGGCTATTCATCCACCAATGGGCACTTGTGTTGTTTCCATTTATGACTATTGTAAATAATGACACAATGAATACAAGGATGCATATAGCTTTTCCAATTAGTATTTTCATGTTCTTTGGATAAATATCCAAAAGTGAAATTGTTGGGCTGTATGGAAAAGGAAATGGCAACCCACTCCAGTACTCTTGCCTGGGAAATCCCACGGATGGAGGAGCCTGGTAGGCTGCAGTCCATGGGGTCTCGAAGAGTCGGACACAACTGAGCGACTTCACTTTCACTTTTCACTCTCATGCACTGGAGACAGAAATGGCAACCCACTCCAGTGTTCTTGCCTGGAGAATCCCAGGGACAGAGGAGCCTGGTGGGCTGCTGTCTGTGGGGTCACACAGGGTCGGACACAACTGAAGCGACTTAGCAGCAGCAGCAGCAGCAACAGCAGCAGCAGCAGCATGGTAGTTCTATTTTTAATTTTTTGAGGAACTGCTAAACTGTTTTCCATAGTGACTGCACCAGTTTACATTCCTACCAACAGGGCACAAGGGTTCTGTTTTCTCTACATCTTTGTCATCACTTGTTATTTCTTGTCTTTTAAAAAATACCCATTTTCATTGGTGTGAGGGATATCTCACTGTTGATTTTGATTTGCATTTTTCTGATGATCAGGGAAGCTGAATACATTACATATGTGTTATCCATCTATATGTTTCTTTGGAAAATTTCTGTTCAGATCCTCTGCTCATTTTTCAATCAGACTGCTGTGGGTATTTTTTGTTTTTTACTCAGTTGTATCAGTTCTTCATATATTTTGGATATTAACTCATCAGATACATGATTTATAAATATTTTCTCCAGTTCAGTAGGTTGCCATTTCATCTTATTGATGGTTACCTTTGCTGTGCAGAATCTTTTTATTTTGATATAGTCCTGTTTGTTTATTTTTTGCTTTTTTTTTTCTTTTTGCCTTTGCTTTAGGGGTGAGATCCAAAAAAATCACTTCAAAATTTTTTTAATATGAACTGTTTGCTCATTTGGGCTACTGAAAAACTTGAAACATATCTTAACTATTAAGTGCATATTAGATCCATTGAGTAAGACTTTTATGATGTTTCAAGATATATCAAAAGTTCTTTAGCCATGAAGGGCTAATTCCTCTCAGAAATACAGTGTAGGAAACATTTAAAATACATTACTTATTACTATTTAGTTATTACACTAGAGCTAGAGCACTTCAAACTGAAGAAACTAAAAAACAAATGCCCATGAGTGCAGGAGGGTTGTAAATATCAATAACAAATAAGTGCATTTTATCTATTAGGTGAGAGTCTTCATTACTATTACTTTCCATAGACTTTTAGTCTTTTTATCACAGGATGATAGGTATTCCTGGTACTGACCGACTTCAAGGAAATTCAAATGATTTCCTAGATGTGTTATGCTATAATTATTCAAATATGCATAACTATAGGTAGAAAGTAAACAGGTCAGTATTCAGGGCATTAGGTCTATGTATGCCTCTCTTCTTCCATCCCCATATGTGTCCAACACTGTCATCGGTGCTCCTTCTGGCTAACTTCATTGCTCTCTAAAAGTTTATCTAAACTTGTTGCTTGGCATGTTTGGGGAGCTCATCAACTACCCTCCAAAGTAACTCAAGGTCCAAGAACCAATAATGTTCCCAGGGCTTGGCTTGAGATGCTTACTAATTCTTAGAAGTTCACTGTCTTGCCTTTTCCCCTTGTTTTTCTGCTTCTATCTCCTGTGAACTTCGCACAGCAGTACCTGCTGCATAGGTAGCTTCTCCATTCCACACCAACTCTCTCCTACCTTCAACTCTTTCATTTCAAGCATTTAAAGTTTTGTTTATACTTCAAATTTTCCTAAAATTATCACAAAAAGCTTTAAAGGAATTAATTCAGTAATTCTTGGCAGATAAAAGATTCTTGCCTGAACTTAAAAGCCATGTCAAAGCTGATTTTCTTCACACAATTTGGATAAACAAATGGGTTACATTTTTACCACAATGCAGACCTATTTTTAGAGTCAAATACCAAGATCACTTAAACAGAGAGGGATGCACCTACTTTATGTAGAAATGTGGTGGTTTTGTGGCCTAGACAAGTTTTCATTCAAATGACTAACCTTCTTATGTAAGTTGGCCATGGATGACCTAAACTGCCCCCTGCAATTTAATCTGAATCTTATGATCCAAACTGAGCAAGAAGATATTGATAGGCTCTGTCCATAAAAACTAGAATATGGAAAACTGTATTATAGCAGGAAACCCAGGGTCCCTGACAAAATATAAATCTGCCACCAGCACGGAATTTAAGAAAACCTGAATTATCTTGCCTGAATCAACCTGAGTAATTATCTTACAGTCTCCCTTAAAGTTCTCTCCTTTTCCAATTTGAGCTTTGCTCCTAGTTTCTTCATGCTATTGTGAAACAAGCCAATGTCTCATAAAGCATGTTGGGGACCCTGAATTACTCCTCTCCAGTGTTAAAGGTAGAATGAAACAGGAAGCAGTACTTCCACATTTTAGTTTTTCTGTCTGTCTAAATTAGGAGGTTGATTAGCCATGTCATACATTTTGTAGTTTCACATTTTTTCCTACTATCTATGGTCCACATTTTGATCACTTTATAAGACTGCATTAAAAGGAAGAAAACAAGAAGTCAGAATAAGTGGGAATTTTTGTTCTTTTTAGCATTTCTGGGTTAAGGTTTAAAGGGCATTTTAAGTAACAATCTAAATATTTCTGAAAACCTATGAATTTATTCATTCTACTGTGTCCTCATTTCCATAGCTCAATGAAAGTTTAAGAGTACACTTGTAAAGCCTGTTTACTGAGACTATATTAAACTCAGGACAAACTCAGATTGTTGCCTTATTTCACTTTACCAAGTCTATCAATCCCTCCCTTCCTCCCACTTTCCCTCACTCCCAGCCTCTTTTTCTCTAGCTCTCTAATTTCGGACTTTCAATTGCATTTAGTATCTAAAATTCACTACTGAATAGGGTAACAACTTTAGAATTACAAATAAGAATCTTAACAGCAAAACTGGAAGGAAATTTTAGATTTGTGCTGTCCAATTCCTGTAAGGATACCAACGATACTGGATGCTACCCTTATTATAAAAGTTGAATAATTTTAGAAACATTAAAAAGAATCAGCAGTTACACAATGAACCCCATTGGAAAGTACTTCTTTGAGACTGGATATTATCATGTAGACTAATAATTTCCAAAATCTTTGATCTCATGATTCCTTTACACTTTGAAAACAGAGGACTTCAAAGAATTTTTTTTTTTTGTTTATGTGGGCTATATTTATCAATATTTACCACATGAGAAATTAAAACTAAGAAATTTTAAAAATATTTATTCATTTAACAACAAGAACAAACCTACTGCATGTTAACATAAATAACACATTTTTGATGAAATGCAATTATTTCCCAAAACAAAACAAAATAATTAGTGATAGGAGTGACAACATTTGAAGTTTTGCAAATCTCTTTTAAATCTGAATATAGAAGACACCTGGGTTCTTATATTTGTTGTGATATTTAATCTTACACTTTACGTTGTTTTGGTTTAAGTGAAAATCTAAATACACAGATAAACAGTTGGAAAAGGGAAAAATACTTTAATAGCATTTTCAGGTTAAGTGCAGGTCATGTCTTTCAGTTGCTCTTTCAAATAAAAGTGGTGTTCCATGAAAAACAAATGGTAAGTCTAGGTCTCAGATCACTTTCCATTAATGCTTTGCCCGGTGATAACTGTCATACTTCAGAATGCAACTTAAGGGTACTTCTCTCATCTTACAGAATGTTAAAAAGACATAAACTCCAAAGGTTAATATATAATAAAATTAAAGATTTTCACTGAGTTCTCAAGGATATCCTTAAGGAAAACTGGCTTTTTTCCCCCCCTACTATGTGTGGCAGAGAAGACTGCATGACTACTGACATAGCTGGGTGCCACAGCCTTGATTCCTGCAACTGCATCAACAGTTTTGCTTATAACTCCTTTTGTATCAGAGTAAATGTCAACATGGTAAAAAGAAACAAATAAACAAAAATAATTTTAACCTTGCAGATCAAGGGGACCCTCAGGTTCTAGGGTCCCACAGACCATACTTAAAAAACCACCGTTTACATAACAGGAAGGCAATGAAAGATTCTAAAAAAATTTGGCAATAGTTTGTAAGATGAAGTGTAGGGAAAAGACTAGAGTTCTTATACAATGAGTGGGAGATTAATGTAATGGCCAGAGCGTGGGATGATTAGGGCCATAGACTGGTGACATGGGAAAACAAAGAAAGGGACTATGTGAGTCAAATTTTGAAACAGAAATCAACAACGCGGGTAACTCTCCAGCTGTTTATGGGGAAAGAACAGCACAAAAGAGCTGAGAGAATAAATAGCAATTAATACAAATACAGATTTATAAATACTCATATAAGACAGGTTCAGTTCAGTTCAGTTCAGTTTAGTCACTCAGTCATGTCCGACTCTTTGCGACCCCATGAATCGCAGCACGCCAGGCCTCCCTGTCCATCACCAACTCCCGGAGTTCACTTAGACTCATGTCCATCCAGTCAGTGATGCCATCCAGCCATCTCATCCTCAGTCGTCCCCTTCTCCTCCTGCCCCCAATCCCTCCCAGCATCAGAGTCTTTTCCAATGAGTCAACTCTTCGCATGAGGTCACCAAAGTATTGGAGTTTCAGCTTTAGCATCATTCCTTCCAAAGAAATCCCAGGGTTGATCTTCAGAATGGACTGGTTGGATTTCCTTGCAGTCCAAGGGATTCTCAAGAGTCTTCTCCAACACCACAATTCAAACGCATCAATTCTTCAGCACTCAGCTTTCTTCACAGTCCAACTCTCACATCCATACATGACCACAGGAAAAACCATAGCCTTGACTAGATGGACCTTAGTCGGCAAGGTAATGTCTGCTTTTGAGTATAGCTATCTAGGTTGGTCATAACTTTTCTTCCAAGGAGTAAGTGTCTTTTAATTTCATGGCTGCAGTCACCATCTGCAGTGATTTTGGAGCCCCAAAATATAAAGTCTGACACTGTTTCCACTGTTTCCCCATCTATTTCCCATGAAGTGATGGGACCGGATGCCATGATCTTCGTTTTCTGAATGTTGAGCTTTAAGCCAACTTTTTCGCTCTCCTCTTTCACTTTCATCAAGAGGCTTTTTAGTTCCTCTTTACTTTCTGCCATAAGGGTGGTGTCATCTGCATATCTGAGGTTATTGATATAAGACAGGTTATATAACCGTAATTCTGCTTTTGTTTCAGCAGGAAAGTTTAAGACAAAGATTTTTCAAAAAAGGCATACAGAAAATCCAAAAGGGAAGCTTTTAAACTTGAATTTAATCTGAAGGATTCACTGCAATCCATTATATCCACATCATTTCAAAACAGCATTGAAAATACCATTATATTTTGTCTACCTATAAACCTAGAAGTCAAACTCTGGGCCTCTTCAAATGCTAATATAAATTTAATAACTGCTTGACAAAGAAACAACAACAACTAAACAACTTCTCTTGTATGTGTAATCCTTCCTTGTAACTTCCTCGTACCAGAGAAGGGAGCAAAAGAGCCTATCCCATCATTTGATGAAAAAGAGGAACCAAAATGATATGATAGAGCTGGAAATTCCATTAGGCTTATCTATAAATATCCACAAAATGATTTTTCTCTTACAGAATAGGCATCTTGTCTCTTCCAGGCTTTGGGAGCATTTCAGAAAGACGTAAGAGTAGGAGAGTAAATGAAGGAATCTGATAGGAAGCAGAAAGAGGCAGAGAGGAGAGTGGAAACGAACAAGTCTATAATCCAAATATGGAGAGTGTAAAATAAAAAACTGCTTGACAAATTTTATTTTTGTCTATCACAGCTCCTCAGAAGTTCATCTGAGTTGTTTCTAACTTACATCCATTTACTAACTACAATGTTTTTAAAAATTCTAATATTCTAAATTAAATGCAACTGGTAAAACTTTAAACCTATTTAAAGTTTTGGCCAACCAAAACAAGCTTTACAGAGGATTCTATAACGAGAAACTTCCAGTTAAAACAACCCTAATGTTTCATTCACTCTCAATAGTTTTTCATTAAATCTTAGTACCAACCATTAAAAAAAAAAAACAAACACATAGTTTTGGGAAATCTACCTATCAGAGAGGCAATTAAAATACATTAAAAGAGAAACACATTTCTAACAAGTAGCTGTAAACTGCACAGGTCTGAACTGCTATAGTAAGATTAGTATTCTCACTGCTGCTGCTGCTGCTGCTGCTGCTAAGTTGCTTCAGTCGTGTCTGACTCTGTGCGACCCCATAGACGGCAGCCCACCAGGCTCCCCCATCCCTGGGATTCTCCAGGCAAGAACACTGGAGTGGGTTGCCATTTCCTTCTCCAATGCATGAAAGTGAAAAGTAAAAGTGAAGTCGCTCAGTTGTGTCCAACTCTTCGAGACCCCATGGACTGCAGCCTACCATAAGAACATGTCAATTTCCCTAAAATGACAAAGGGCTATTTTTTGCTTCACCAAAGTGTCCAGAACAGTTTTATTAGAAGTTCAAGTTTAAATATCATTTATATTAATAGGTCAACTAACACGCTGGAAAAGGTCAGTTTTCATTCCAATCCCAAAGAAAGGCAATGCCAAAGAATGCTCAAACTACCACACAATTGCACTCATCTCACATGCTAGTAAAGTAATGCTCAAAATTCTCCAAGCCAGGCTTCAGCAATACATGAACCGTGAAATTCCAGATGTTCAAGCTGGTTTGAGAAAAGGCAGAGGAACCAGAGATCAAATTGCCAACATCAGCTGGATCATCAAAAAAGCAAGAGAGTTTCAGAAAAACATCTATTTCTGCTTTACTGACTACGCCAAGGCCTTTGACTGTGTGGATCACAATACACTGTGGAAAATTCTGAAAGAGATGGGAATACCAGACCACCTGACCTGCCTCTTAGGAAACCTGTATGCAGGTCAGGGAGCAACAGTTAGAACTGGACATGGAACAACAGACTGGTTCCAAACAAGAAAAGGAGTATGACAAGGCTGTATACTGTCACCCTGCTTATTTAACTTATATGCAGAGTACATCATGAGAAACGCCAGGCTGGAGGAAGCACAAGCTGGAATCAAGATTGCCAGGAGAAATCTCAATAACCTGAGATATGCAGATGACACCACCCTTATGGCAGAAAGTGAAGAAAGACTAAAAAGCCTCTTGATGAAAGTGAAAGAGGAGAGTGAAAAAGTTGGCTTAAAGCTCAACATTCAGAAAACTAAGATCATGGCATCTGATCCCATCACTTCATGGCAAATAGATGGGGAAACAGTGGAAACAGTGGCTGATTTTATCTTGGGGGGCTCCAAAATCACTGCAGATGGTGATTGCAGCCATGAAATTAAGAGATGCCTACTCCTTGGAAGGAAAGTTATGACCAACCTAGACAGCATATTCAAAAGCAGAGAAATTACTTTGTCAACAAGGGTCCATCTAGTCAAGGCTATGGTTTTTCCATTGGTTATGTATGGATGTGAGAGTTGGACTATAAAGAAAGCTGAGCGCAGAAGAATTGATGCTTTTGAACTGTGGTGTTGCAGAAAACTCTTGAGAGTCCTTTGGACTGCAAGGAGATCCAACCTGTTCATTCTAAA
Source organism: Oryx dammah (assembly GCF_014754425.2). NCBI lineage: Eukaryota > Metazoa > Chordata > Mammalia > Artiodactyla > Bovidae > Oryx > Oryx dammah. The sequence continues at coordinate 21,247,061 of NW_024070205.1, forward strand.
GGAGTTCAGTCCTGGGTGTTGATTGGAAGGAATGATGTTGAAGCTGAAACTCCAATACTTTGGCCACCTGATGTGAAGATCTGACTCTTTTGAAAAGATCCTGATGTTGGGAAAGATTTTAGGTGGGAGGAGAAAAGGATGATAGAGGATGAGATGGTTGGATGGCATCACTGACTCAATGGACATGAGTTTGGGTAAACTGCAGGAATTGGTGATAGACAGGGCAGACTGGTGTGCTGTGGTTCACGGGGTCACAAAGAGTCGGACATGACTGAGCAACTGAACTGAACTGAACAGGCTGTATTTCTTAAAGGCAGTTCTTTATTTTTCTGATAAATAATAAAATCCTTGCCCTGCCACAAAACTTTTAAAATTGTGGTGTGTGCTTGGCTATCTTCTACAGCCCATTTCTGCTACAACAGAAAAAAATGTTAAAGCTGTCATGTGGAGATAATTTTTAATAATGCCACTAACTGTAGCAGCTGCTCAGTAGCAGCCCACTAGATATTAGAGCTAAATGACCAAATTATTTTACAAAAGTGTTAATGCTGTCTGCTGGAGACCTAGTGAAGCTGCCATCCATTACCGTCATCAATACACGTTGTGACTCTGTTTCACTCTTAAAGGATGGACAGGGAACACACAATCTAACAGGACACTAAAATGAAACCTAATTTTATTTTATCCCCCTGCTACCTTTCCACCTTCCATATTCTGTCAAAACGTCAGAAAATATCCTGTTTCCAGAAGAAACAAACAAAAATGTTCTTAGATTGATAACCATCCAAACAGTAAAATGACTGTGAATTCTACTCTGTCCTGACAAACTATGAATCTTTAAGCCGGCAAGTTGTGTTACAGTACATATGGATCAATGGCCCGAGCAGATTTAAGTATGGTCACGCTCACCTTAGTGAATAATAAAGACACTTTTGATAAAATATGTTTAAAATAAAAAATTTTAGGCCATTAATATTTACCTTTATGAAAATACAAGTCTTACCATAATATCCCTATAAGGTCATAACTATTTGTTGAAATCAATTTACATTGTCTTTTAACCTAAGCTAACTATTTTATTTTCCTTCTCAAAGAGGAAGGCTTAATTTTCATGCTACTTGATCACTTGTGTCTAGTCAGGAAATCCCCTATGCTCACTGTCACCTTTTTAAAAAGAGAGGACAAGTAAGAGATAATAAAGGATTCTGGTGGATTATTTCCTTTGGGTTTCAAGGGCTTCCCTGGTGGCTAAGTGGTAACGAATCTGGCAGCGAATGCAGGAGACCCGAGTTCGATCCCTGAGTCAGGAAAATCCCCTGGAGAAGGAAATGGCAACCTACTCCAGTATTCTTGCCTGGGAAATCCCACAGACAGAGAAGCCTGTTGGGCTACAGTCCATGGGGTCACAAGAGAGTCAGACACGACTGAGTGACGAAACAACACAGTTTGCAAACAGGCTCTTTGCTGTCTCCTCAGTCTCAGCAGCATCAGGGCCTAAGCAGGGGGTGATTCTAACTCTGCTCCATCACAGTTGTTTGATAATAAGTTCCCTGAAGGCATGACTGACAACTTTCTTGATTAAGGCAACACTTTTCTATGTAGAAGAACTAATTTTAGTTTGGGAAACAATTCCTATGATGGGTCCACCTTGCTTCTCCCTTCCGTATCATTAGTACACAGTTTGCATTGTACCTGATCACACATGCCATGAAGCAGCAGGCAGAGCAGATCATTTCATTTTCCTTCACTTATCACATATGCATTAGAAGAACTAAGTCCCATAACTGCCATATTGGACCAGGCACTCCTAAAGAAACAGGAACTATATGGCCTGGGTAACCGAATGGAATGGTATAAATGATGCCACAGTAAGGTGACAAATGGTAGTCAACCACGGCTTGTTCTTCAATCCTAATAAGACCACTCACATCCATGGTTTTCAGAAAAACAGAAAATACTCAAAATAATTCATTTGTATACTCATCCTTAGAAGGAAAAAAAAAAAAAAGGTCTATATCCAAGTCTTCTTAAACAGTCAAGCACTGTGCAAATTTAAGAGAAGTGTAAAAAAAATAGTAGCCTGGCTCTTAAAATATAACCATGTTGTTGTAGAAATGATTAAAATTCAAGATTTTTTTTATACCTCATGTTCCTGTTACTGGTAGAAAAATGAACTAGACTAAGAATTAATCTCAAACAATATGTACTACTCATCCTTCTTGCTATATTTTGTACCTCTTCCTATATTAATCTACCCCCACGCCTGCCTGTTTTTGAATTGAATCTCATTGCTTTCCTTTAGGGGCAGCTGCTGTGGGGAAAGAATTAGAGCTTTTAAAAGAATGTGATTCTTAGAGGAGAAAGGAAACAAAAAGAGTAAATAGTTTACCACTATTGAGAGATCAGTTTCTGGGTTTTTCATAATTGGTTATACAGCCAATACTGTGTCATTATCTCACTCTCTAGGGGAGCAGAAGAAGACAGAGTGAATTAAAAAATAAAACTTGCCAAGACTTTGGCAGCATTAAAAAAATGTTAATAGCTCTACCTCTCTCCACAGTATGGAATAGAACACAGACCTAAATATGCATCTTTTCTGAATTGTTACCTATTTGAACCACAAATCACTGAGCTTACAGTGAAAACCATCAAGGAGGTATCATAGGCCTCGCTAAGGGATCCCATCAGTCACTCACTGCTAAATCAACAACCTGATTCAGTCAGCGAGGTCTTGACACAACTCTGCTGACTTATGTGAGAAGCAAAAAACCTTTCTTTTCATCAAAAACCCAATGACCACAAATGAGTAAGAGGGAGCAAACAACTACAATATAAGACTATAAAGCAGTAAAATGAAACGTTTAGCACTTTTTCTTCAATACAATCAACAGAAATAGAACATTCCTCTTAACTAAATCTAATCTGTTTCTGAAAGTGTGTTGGATGGCAAATTTTCATGTACCGGAGACTATACCCTAAGTAGAAATTGAATAATTCAATTCAAGCCCATCTAAAAGTACCAATTAATTTCCCCAGATATTAAGCATTCTTTAACCTGCATATACAACCCACAAAAAATTTCTAAAAACTTTCTAGTTTCTAAATTAAAAATAAACATACAAAATCATTTAATATTTAATTAAGCTATTAGTGAATATGTTTCTGCATATATTCGGTATTGGATAAAAGTTACACTTTCTTTTTTTACTGCAATGTGCTGTCTGAGGTAAAAAAACAATTATTTGCTTGCAAAAGTAAAAAGAAAAAACAATTATCTGAATGCAAATATTAACTATGAGATTACAAAAAACTAATATCATTTTCATTTTATTTTTTCTCACAAATAGGTAAAAATAACTGTATAGTACATCAGAACATGTGTACAGTCAAATTTATATTTTTTAACTTCTTGTCTTTTGCCTCTCAGCCGTTATCATTCCCATCTTTTCTCCCAAGATAAGAGCTTTTCTAGGCTCACCTACTTTTCACAGGCTTTTCCACTATCTTAAAGATATTTAGATAAAATGAAACCCTTAAATAACATCACCATGAAACACAATCCTGTTGTGAAAACAACTGATTCAAGGACAATAGTTTACTCCATATTCCCTCACCCAGATTAATGTGCAACTTAATGTTTTTGGCCAGAACACACACATAAGTTTCTTTCAATGATATTTCAATGTGAATAGTCAATTTTAGGTTAAAAATTTCCAAGAGATTGCACCAAATATTTAAATGGTGAGAGTTCAAGATATCGAGGGATACATTCACATTATAGATAGTAAAGAGAAAAAAATGAATATAGGGAAGCAAATAATGATGAAAATCAAGTGGGAGTAGAAATTAAAAAAATAAAGGTCAACAGGATAAGAAATGCATAGAAGAGGAAGAGGGATATCCTTTGGGAAACAAATCAGAGTTGAAAGATATCTTAAAGGTCAGTAAAAACACCTCTTAAATTCATAGATTAATAAAATGAGGCTCAGAGATATAAAATTACTTGTTCAAAGAGACACATTTAGCGCAGTTGTCTCAGAATTTAGTCTGACTTATAAACTAGGATTTTTTTCTAGCACATCATAAAGCTTCTCCTTGTTTTTGTTTCATTTGGTTTTGGTTGTAATTCAATAAGCATTTATGTACTGTGTGTAAACACTGTATACTACAGATCTAACAGTGCACAAGACAGACCAAGCCACTGAACTCAAGGAATTTAAATTTAGTTGAGGGGACAAACACTGTACAATCATCATGTGGTTAACAATTATGATAAACACTATTTAAAAAAGCAGTATAGGGTGCTGTGAGAGTACAGAATGAGAGCTATGGACTTAGTCTGGCGCATTACAGCAGCTGAGAGCACGGTTAGTGGTGTGTCAGTGTAAGTATTAGCATTTCAGGCAAATGAAATCATAGGTCCCAAAACCCTTGAGGATTAAAGTGGCTCTGCTCCTCCAACAATCTGAAAAAGTGGACCATAAGGCAGATGCATGGGAAGCAAGGAAGCAAGTAGAGAATTAGGGGATTGCTGAAGTATCAGCTCAGGTGCTAAAGAATCTGCCTGCAATGCAGGAGACCCTGGTTCAATTCCTGGATCAGGAAGAGCTGCTATGTAGAAGGGACAAGCTGCTACCCACTCCAGTATTCTTAGGCTTCCCTTGTGGCTCACCTGGTAAAGAATTTTCCTGCAATCTAGGAGACCTGGGTTAAATCCTTGGGTTGGGAAGATCTCCTGGAGAAGGGAACAGCTACCCACTCCAGTATTTTGGCCTGGAAAATTCAATGGACTGCACAGTCCATAGGGTCGCAAAGAGTCAGACATGACTGAGCAACTTTCACTTCACTTCACTTCACTTCAAGATCACTCAGAGACTTAAGGATGTCAATCTTGATCCAAGGAAGGAAAGGAAGCCCCTGGAAGGTTGTAATAGGTAAGTGACACCACTGACTCGCATTTGTGTGAAGAGGTGAACGGGGATTTCATTTACTTAGATGAAGAATTCTGAAAGATAAGGTTTGAGGGAGAAGCTGATAGATTTAGTTTAGGTTACAACCAGTTTAAAAAAAAAAAAAATCAGTCAAAAGCTTGATTTGCCTAAGTCCAAAACTTCTAACTTTGGTCAAGAGAAGAACCTGGAGTTTCTTCAAAAGGTCCACAAGTGCCTTATACAAATTTCACTTCAAGAAATATATAGAAGCTACTGGGATAAAATGGCAGACTGAACACATATAATTTCAGTCCTTCTCAAAACCCCACAAAACTACAGTAAAGATACATTTATATTTATATGTAGAGACAGCAATAATCCACAATGATAGAGAAAAGAGAGAAGAAATAAGTGAAATTTTAGAAGCTATAAAGAATATATTCAAGTGGTAACTGCCTTAATCAGGCCTGAGAAAACTGAATCCTGAGATAAGGCTGAGAAAAGGTAAGAAACTCCCCAATTTATACCAGAGAATCTTCAAAAAGTTCAGGGATAGGCCAGCAGTAGGTATCTGTCAATGGGAAGAAGAGATGGTCTAAAATAAGAACTAGATAAAGCTGATTGAAGAATCAGAGACCCCATAAACACAGAAAGCAAACTTATGGCTACCAAAGGAGAAAGACGGGAGTGGCGGACGGGATAAATTAGGAAACTGGGAGTAACATATACACATGACTATACAGAAATGAGATAAACAACAAGGACCTACTGTTTAACATAGGGAACTATGCTCAATATTGTCTAATAACCTATACAGGAAAAGAATCTGGAAAAGAATATATATTATATACGTATATATATATTTACAATCACTTTGCTATATACCTGAAACTAGCACAACATTGTAAATCACCTCAATTAAAAAAAATCAGAGTCCTAAGACTCTTTCTCTGATATTTTTTATCAGTAACTATCCCCACATTCCCCTTGCCTGGAAGGGTAAAATAAAAGAGTGGACTAAAGGATGAGTCACAGGTGAGAAAAGCATCCTGAAAACGTACAAGGAATGCTAAGAAATGCTTTCTTCAAAGTTCTCTTCACCTGGTCCATTTGTCTCTCATAACTGGCAGACAGACTTTTACTTACCAGGCAGACAATTACAAAAGCACGCTATGGGAATCAGATCAGCTCAAGAGAAAAGCAGCAGAGATACTAACCAAAGGAGCTCTCCCAGACAACAAGCCCACCCAGGTCACCTTACAGTAGAGCCCTCAGTGGACAAGGCCCAACCTCATCCTGAGATCTTCCAGGCAATTTTCTCATATCCCATTCTTAATCTGGAGCAGACAGACAAAGATTACCAGAGATCAGAGGAAAGCTGTCGACATGAGAAAATAGAGGTCAATACAGAAAAAAAAAAACTTGAAGGAGACATAAGTGATGTAGGAGGAAAAAAAAAAAAACAAACAGCCATCATTATCTCAAAGAGATATGAGAAGAAAATGGCATCCATGAGAGAAAAACAGGATAATTTTCATAAAAAGCAACATTCATAAAACTAAAACAGCTTTTGTCTATTAAAAAAAAATCATAGAAAAAAATGTAAAACAAAACTCAATAATACAAGTGGAAGATAAAGTTCAAAAAATAATCCCAGAAAGTAGAACAAAAAGACAAAGAGATGGAAAAGAAAAAGGAATATTGAATAGTGGTCTTAAAATATACGTACGTATGATGGCAAATAGATGGGGAACAGTGGGAACAGTGGAGACTTTATTTGGGGGGCTTCAAAATCACCACAGATGGTGACTGTAGCCAGGAAATTAAAAGACACTTACTCATTGGAAGGAAAGTTATGACCAACCTAGACAGCATATTAAAAAGCAGAGACATTACTTTGTCAACAAAGGCCAATCTAGCCAAGGCTATGGTTTTTCCAGTAGTCGTGCATGGATGTGAGAGTTGGACTATAAAGAAAGCTGAGTGCCGAAGAATTGATGCTTTTGAACTGTGGTCTTGGAGAAGACTCTTGAGAACGCCTTGAACTGCAAGAAGATCTGACCAGTCCATCCTAAGAGTGATCAGTCCTGGGTGTTCATTGGAAGGACGGATGTTGAAGCTGAAACTCCAGTACTCTGGCCACCTGATGAGAAGGGCTGATTCATTTGAAAACACCCTGATGCTGGGGAAAGATTGAGGGCAGGAGGAGAAGGGGATGACAGAGGATGAGATAGTTTGATGGCATCACTGACTCAATGGACATGAGTTTGGGTAAACTCCGGAAATTGGTGATGAACAGGGAGGCCTAGCGTGCTGTGGTTGCTTCATGGTGTTGCAAAGAGTCAGACACAACTAGTGACTGAACCGAACTGAAGTATGATAAGGAAGTTGGGATGATTGTATATGGCAGCTAAATTCTCATCTACCATTATAGAAAATCAACAAAAAGCTATGAAACTAAAGAATAAAGAAAAGGTAGTATACGAATAATGCTTAGAAATAAAGAGATGTAAATGCCAGAATTGGAGAAGGAAATGGCAATCCACTCCAGTATTCTTGCTTGGAGAATCCTATGGACAGAGAAGCCTGGCAGGCTACAGTCCATGGGGTCTCAAGATTCAGACACAACTTAGCAACTAAACTACCACCACCACCAAATGCCAGAATAAAAAGCTAGAAGAGTCAGAAGTTTAGGCTTCAGATAAAAGGGACAGAGGTAAGGAAAGCCAATAGATTTTGTTAAGAAATGAGCAGACAACCCAAGTGAAAATGGGCAAAGGACATGACTACAACTTCATAAAGAAGCGCATCAAAATGTCCACTTAACATGTAAGAAGTTACCCAGCTTTAATCATCAGGGGAGTGCAAATTAAAACCACAGTGAGATACTACTATACCACCAGAATAGCTACAATGATTGCATAACTGTTGGTAGGATGCAAAGTAACCACAGAAGGGAGTGTGAATTGGTACAACCACCTTGGAAAATTGACAATATTTACTAAAACAGAACATAAAAATACCTAGAAATCCTATTCCCAGATATATACCCAACAGACATGTGGACACATGTTCACCAAAGACACGTGTAAGAATGCACAAGACAGCACTATTTGTAAAAGTGAAAACTAGAAAGAGTCCAAAATGTCCACAAATAGAACGGACACATGGTGATAACTTTTAAAATGGAATATTGTATACCAATGAGAAAGAACAACTACATGTAACACCATATATAAAGCTTACAAATACTGAGCAAGAGAATTCAGACATAAAAGATGTATAACACCTTATAGAAAGTTCAGAAATGTAAAATTCACCTACAATATTAAAGTCAGCCTCCTAGTTACTCTTTGGATATACAGTAACTGAAAAAGGACAGACGTGAACTCCCAGAACACTAATAATGTTCTGCTTCTTCAGCAGTTACTCAGGTACGTAGCCTTTATGCAAATTCATCGAACTATACATTAAGCTATAGGATTGTGCACTTCTGTGTACATTATATTCTGATAAAAATTATCTTTAAAAAGATTCTGGTTCTTCTGTTAGTTGTGCGGCCTCAGACAAATTACTCAACCTCAACCTAAGTAAAGCTCAATTTCTTCATCTTTAAAGTAAAGATGACAGAACTAGTCCCTTAGAGATTTTTGTGAGGTTCAAATGAGGTAACACACATCAAGGGCTTCACAAAGTGCCTCAGACCTACTAAGCACACAATGAAAGTTTGTTAGTATTATTGTTAATCACCTGGGCATTAAAAAGGTGGAAGAAAATACTATATGGTCTCATTTTAAACATATCTAGCTCATGTGGAATATAAATTTAGCTGTGTGTGTGTAGAAATATTTTTTTAAAATAGATTAATAGTAGAAGATAGCTCCAAATGGAGAAGGCAATGGCACCCCACTCCAGTACTCTTGCCTGGAGAATCCCATGGATGGAGGAGCCTGGTGGGCTGCAGTCCATGGGGTCTCAAAGAGTAGGACACGACTGAGCGACTTCACTTTCACTTTTCACTTTCATGTATTGGAGAAGGAAATGGCAACCCACTCCAGTGTTCTTGCCTGGAGAATCCCAGGGACGGGGGAGCCTGGTAGGCTGCCGTCTATGGGGTCGCACAGAGTTGGACACGACTGAAGCGACTTAGCAGCAGCAGCAGCAGCTCCAAACAGTATTTGAAACTATGTTAAGTCTATTTATATTTTCATATGAGTATGTGTGAATGCATGAATTTTTATAAAATCTGAAGGCAAGTAGTAGAAAAGGTCTAAAGGAGCTGCAAGTAGATGCCTGCATGGTACAGAAACTAGCTGCAGCATGCAAGCTAACTTGCTCTTTTGAGTTCAGTCCTTATAGGACACACTTGTAACTATGTCCATCTACTACTTTGATTTAAAATTAAATTTTAACTCTAAAAAATTAATTTTAAAAAAGATCAAATTTTAAAGTAATTTTGTTCAACTAAAAAATATGTAGCTAGGTGCGCCAAAGTAGAAAATGATTGAAGACAAGTTCTAAACTTAAGTTGATCAATATCAAGCTGATGGACAAGAAATAAAACACATCAATACATCCATAATTTAACTTCTCTATCATGGTACAGAGTGTGGGTGGCATAGAAATGCTAACTTTGAGTCCACAGATGCTTAACGGTCTCTATTAATAGTTAGAGAACCACCTGTTACTAGGGAACCACCTATTTTTAACTAGTTCAAGTCTACTTAAAGACCCTAGGAATCAAAAATGAAATGCTGCCTATAAGGCTTTAAATGCATTTGCATATATATATATATATCTGTGTGTCTGTATAAATATATAGCATTTAGAATACTCAGTTGAAACTTAACACTCTTTATATGACTCTCTAAGGTTTTAATTTCCCCCAAAGATAAGGGTAAAGTTCAAGCTTGTTTTAGAAAAGGCAGAGAACCAGAGATCAAATTGCCAACATCTGCTGGATCATCGAAAAAGTAAGAGAGTTCCAGAAAAACATCTATTTCTGCTTTATTGACTATGCCAAAGCCTTTGACTGTGTGGATCACAATAAACTGTGGAAAATTCTTCAAGAGATGGGCATACCAGACCACCTGTCCTGCCTCTTGAGAAACCTGTATGCAGGTCAGGAAGCAACAGTTAGAACTGGACATGGAACAGACTGGTTCCAAACAAGAAAAAGAGTACGTCAAGGCTGTATATTGTCACCCTCCTTATTTAACTTATATGCAGAGTACATCATGAGAAACGTTGGGCTGGAAGAAGCACAAGCTGGAATCAATAACCTCAGATATGCAGATGACACCAACCTTATGGCAGAAAGTGAAGAAAAACTAAAGAGCCTCTTGATGAAAGTGAAAGAGGAGAGTAAAAAAGTTGGCTTAAAGCTCAACATTCAGAAAACGAAGATCATGGCATCCGGTCCCATCACTTCATGGGAAATATATGGGGAAACAGTGGAAACAGTGTCAGACTTTATATTTCTGAGCTCCAAAATCACTGCAGATGGTGACTGCAGCCATGAAATTAAAAGATGCTTACTCCTTGGAAGGAAAGTTATGACCAACCTAGACAGCATATTAAAAAGCAGAGACATTACTTTGTCAACAAAGGTCCATCTAGTCAAGGCTATGGTTTTTCCAATAGTCATGTATGGATGTGAGAGTTGGACTGTGAAGAAAGCTGAGCACTGAAGAATTGATGCTTTTGAACTGTGGTGCTGGAGAAGACTCTTGAGAATCCCTTGGACTGCAAGGAGATCCAACCAGTCCATCCTAAAGGAAATCAATCCTGAATATTCATTGGAAGGACTGATGTTGAAGCTGAAACTCTAATACTTTGGCCACCTGATGCGAAGAGCTCACTCATTTGAAAAGACCCTGATGCTGGGAAAGATTGAGGGCAGGAGGAGAAGGGGATGACAGAGGATGAGATGGTTGGATGGCATCACCGACTCAATGGACGTGGGTTTGGGTGAACTCCGGAAGTTGGTGATGGACAGGGAGGCCTGGCATGCCACAGTTCATGGGGTCACAAAGAGTTGGACACAACTGACTGAACTGAACTGAAGGTAAGGAATACAGTAGTTCAATATACAGGAAAGTGATACTATTAGTGCCTTGGCACATACTGACCTTGGTTAGGATTCTTATATAGAGCTGCTTATCAAAACTCAACCCTGATTTCAGGACATATGAACTGTTTACAAAGGTCTGAGAGAAGAGACTACCAAAGCCAGAAATTTGGCAGTGAGGCTCAGCATCAGGACAAGACCCATGTTCCCAACTCAGGCTCTTTGACTAAGTTAGCACACTAGAATAAGCAGAGAACAATTTCTCAATTTCTGGTTCAAGGAAGAAATTCTGGCTCAATAACTATTAGCTCTTATTAAATCCCACAGACAGAGGAGCCAGGTGGGCTACCTTCCATGGGGTCGCAAAAGATTCGAACATGACTCAGCGACTAAACACCACCACCACTATCACTGTTATTGAGAGGCATATAGGTTGAGTGGTTTACAGACTCTGAGTAAGCCTGACTGATAAGAAATCCCATGGCTTACTAGCCGTGAGACTCTAGCAAACATACCTCACCTCTCAGGCCCTCAGTTTTCTCATTTTTAAAATGGGAATAATATGGTAACCTCACACAGATGTCGTGAGGATTAAGTAAGAAATGTTAAGCATGTAGACAGTGTCTGGCATATTTTAAGACTCCAGTAAATGTTAGCTCTTGTTTTTTTCTTTTTATATCACATGTCTGAAAAAATGGATTTGTTTCATAATCCAATTCAAAACTATTGTTGCTAAAAATATTGAAATAAAATGAGGGGGAAGACAATTTAAACTGTGAGTGATCTTCAAGATTATAGGATATATATAAATAAATTTTTGGAATTTATCCAAATAAATATTTGGAAATATTCTGGAGGAAAAACCAAACTACACAGGTTTGCTCTAACAAAAGGAAACTTCCATCTGTTATCACCCAACACATTTAGGTAGATTGTTGTGCCATGAATCTACATATCATTCTTGATGCAAACTTTACAAAGGAGGAGCCAATAAGCCTATAGCCATTTGGCCATAGAAACAATTACAAACAGAAGTGAATTTAAGAGAAGAAACAAGCCTTCTTTTTTTCTTTTTTTAAGACTGGTTTGGTCAATTTAATGCACATCACTTAAGTCAATCTACCAATTATGTCCCAGATTGAGAGAGAGAGAGACAGAGAGAAAGAAAGAGGGAAAAAAAAAAGTTTTTTAATGGCACTGTTTTAATCTAACCAATTAGTTCAAACACTCAGCTCTACAAGCCTCTTACCACTGCACAGCTGATAGCTAACCCTGAGAAGAGCAATTAATCCTCATCTGTTTCTCTACATGGTTCAATTAATACAAAAACATGTATGTACTTCTCCAAAGCGATCGCAAGAATGTAAAACAAAGAGAAATTTAGAAGGTGATATTCTTTTCTTTTTTGAAAAAGTTTAATCTAAACTCGAAAGATTAAAGGATGGATAGTAAAGCTGTCATCAGTTCTTAGAATTAAAGCCTGAGAGAAAACGTTGTCTCTCTCTTCAGGTGCTTTTCCAAAACTATCTAAACTCCTCTGTAGGGCCATCAACAAGAGATCCATTGTGTGGACCTGTAAATTGTGTGACGTCATTGAAACACAAGCACCAATTGGTATCACAAACAGTCTGTGTTTCCAAGGATACCAGGAACTTTAAATACCCTGCAGTTATACAGAACCCAGGAGCACGACCTTCGTAACAATACCAGGAGCCTGCCCACTTTCTTTTTAGTCACTGTTTCCAGCAGAGAAAAGGCACTGATTTTGCCCCAATAATTACTCCAAATAATATTCTCAAGAACATTCCTCAGTCATTCAACTATTCATTTTTATATTTTCAACATAACAACAAAAAAGAGGATTAAGAATTTCCATAGCCCTATTAATAGAAAGATTCTCAAAAGGCCAGCCTACAGTATCTTTAATGAAACCACATTACAGATTTTTAGAATGCAGTGCACAGACACTTCTGATTGATCCCTAAAGTAATGTTCCTCTGTGTTACGGAATACTCTTTCAGTAACAGAAAAATCACTTCTTCCTTGTGTGCCTTTCCTGGAAAAGTTGTTTTCCCTTACTTAACATTATCCTTAAGCTCACACATATGACTTTAGTATATAAACTTACTTATTCTAACTAGAATAACTACTGCAACATAGAAACACTGGCTAAGTGTGAGGTGATTATAATTAACTATATTATTGTTAAAAGTCAAACAAGTTTATAATCTCTTATAAAGGACTCTTTTAAAAGGTGGTCATATAGAGATGAATTGTTATAAAAGGTCTAAACCTAAGCTCTTCTCTAATATCTATTTATTCAGAGTGAGATCTAAAAATGTATATTATCCTTACATCAGCTTTGTGAAATGTTTCCCATTAATTGCGTGTGCCATTGAGTTCTGAACGGTTCCAGAGTTATTTTTCTATTTAGAGGATAAATATTTTAAGCAAGTATTTCTCTAAATGCAGTCTAGACGCAGACAAGGAAAACTGAACTCACAGAGACCGCCATTAGAGAGTTCCCAAGAGCTATCTGACTAGAATGGCAGCAGCAGGGCGTTCCAAGCTTACAGCTTCAAATGGAACACCACACCATGTGGTTTTTCTCCATTACAGTACCTCACATTTGGACCATTACAATGTCAAGAAAAGGTAAAGAAAGAGTGTTTAGCCAGTTTTGTTTTGTTTTTAATAACATCACTGATGCTAAACCCCTTTCAGTGAAGGTTGTATTCAGTTCAGTTCAGTCGCTCAGTCGTGTCCGACTCTTTGCAACCCCATGAATCGCAGTACGCCAGGCCTCCCTGTCCATTACCAACTCCCGGAGTTCACTCAGACTCACGTCCATCAAGTCAGTGATGCCATCCAGCCATCTCATCCTCTGTCGTCCCCTTCTTCTCCTGCCCCCAATCCCTCCCAGCATCAGAGTCTTTTCCAATGAGTTAACTCTTCGCACGAGGCGGCCAAAGTACTAGAGTTTCAGCTTCAGCATCATTCCCTCCAAAGAAATCCCAGGGCTGATCTCCTTCAGAATGGACTGGTTGTATTAGATGCCTACTTATCTTATTCAAGTTATTAAGTAATGAGTTTATTTTAGGGAGCTTATACATTGCTTGGTACTTTTAAAGATGTATATTACAGTGTTTTAATCCTTAGAAAATTCAGAATCTTGGTGAAGAAAATAATTATTTATACCAGTGATTTCTTTAACCATTCTTAAAACTCTTTTTAGTAAAATTAATATGAAGAATGACATATATAAAGGGTCAACTACATGATCCTCAAAATACAGAAGAGAGATATAAAATCTAATTTTTTTTTAACTTTAGAAAGCCATTGTGAGCTTTATGTAAGTCCCTTAGTGAAGGAGTCTCCAACCTCTGGGATCTAGTGCCTGATGACCTGAGGTAGAGCTGATGTGAGCTGATGTAATAACAGAAATAAAGTGCACAATAAATGCACCTGAATCATCCTGAAACCACCCCCCCACCTCACCCATGGAAAAATTATCTTCCATGAAATGGGTCTCTGGTACCAAAAAGGGTAGGGACTGCTGCCTTAAAGCCTCCAAAAGTAACAAATTCACCTAGTTATCAGTCCTCACACTGCAGTTAACGAGGAAGGGTACAGGAAGGTACCTATTAAATTTAGAGAGGCACTGGCAGAACCTGGAAGCCAAAGAAAGTTTAAAGTACAATTCTCAATGGCAATAATTACAACAGAGAACCAGATTATAGTGCCTTCCAACCATAAAACTGAATTTTGTGAGGGCATATAGTTTTATCAAGTGAAGATTTACACATAGGTGCGTTTCTTTGTCCGTGGACCATGATCGTTAAGATGTCATTAAGCATATCTTGCCTATAATAAATCACAAATAATTCCATCAAAACGGGCATCTACTAAAAGTAATTCTTTACATGGAAACATCTTACCTTATTGTAAAAGGACCTAATTTCATCGATTAAAAACCAGTTTCACTGTTACGCTTTCAAAATGTCAAATCTAGTCAAGAGTTTGAGATGAGTTGCTAAGAAGCTACTCAATAACTCCTGTAATTTCATACTTTCCACCATATCCAAGTAAGAACACAAGGAAGAGTGGGGAAAAAATGGCCAGAAGCCTGAAACAGCAGAGCAAATGGAAGAAGCAATGTCCACTGAAGCACACAGCAAAGAAGGAAATGCCAGGGTGTTACTTCTGGAGTTTATGCAGACTGAATCCTTCTCTAGCATGGCAGACCAAAAACCAACATGCATGTTTTCATAACTATGCCAAGAACAAGCACATGAAGATTATCTGGATCAAGAGGTGAAGCATATGAACCTATACAATCTCTAGCGGTTTACTATGTAGTTACTCTCTCAGGCCAACAAAAACTTAGATAAACAAGAGGGCATACTTATTAATGTACTGGTGATACAGAACTGAGTGTAATGGACACACAATCAGGATCCAAAATTATGATAACTGAAAAACTGTGCTAAATTTAATAAGCTATAATTTACTGATAACATACTGTCTGCATTCTTTGGTGTCCTTTATCAGTCTTTGAGAATGATTTTTAACATAGTATTTATAGTACCATATTGTTGTTATTGTTGTTTAGTCACTAAGTCATGAGTCATGTCTGACTCTTTTGCAATCCCATGCATTGTAGCCTGCGAAGCTCCTCTGTCCATTGGATTTCCCAGGTAAGAATACTGGAGAAGGTTGCCATTTCCTTCTCCAGAGGAATCTTCCCAAGGGCTTGAACCTGTGTCTGCTGCATAACAGGTGGATTCTTTATCACTGATCCAGCTGGGAAGCCTCACTGTACCATATCTCAAGTTGTACTACTGTACCAAAATTCGAGTGAATTTCCTGATGTTGAACATATAGGTTCATGCCAATCTTCCTATTTTGTAGATAATTTCACAACAAATATCACAGCCAAAGTTTTTAAGTATCTGTTTCTTAGAATAAGCTGTAAGAAATGTAATCAATCAAAAGTTTACAGGTTTTAAGTTTCTCATACACATTTGTCAAACAATCCATTAGAAAAATGTATGTACAAATTTATACTCTGAAATGTAGAAGATGAAGACATCCATTTTGACACATCTTGAGGAAAATGCATGTCATTTACATCTATCAATTTGAAAGGCTAGAAAAATGTTAAATCTTAAGTAACTGAGTACTGCTTTAAGTAAATCATTGTGCTAGACGTTAGGGAGAAAGTACAGAGTCCATTGTGACAGACACATAATCAGATATTAGCAATACAATGTGATACACACAAAGAAGAAACAGGTGCTGTGGGTAAAGAGAACAGGGAATAATTATTAAATTTAACAGTTATAGGCATCCAGAAATGGAACAGAAGATAGTATATTCTTATCAGTGATTTAGGACAGAGAGGACAACAACTTGACTTCAACCTTCTTATAAATGATGGTATGTATGACTATTAGGAAACTAGGTCCAAAGTATACTAGATGCCTTTTTTATGTGATCATTTTTAAAATTTTAGAAAGCCACTGGCAGCTAAACAAAGAAGTTTTAAAGTTGTACTTGCATACCTTAAAAAAGTACTGATATATTTTAAAATCACACATATAAATGCAAACCCATTGTCCAACCTTTTGATACAGAGCCAAGCCTTATTTTAGAACGTTAAGTCTCTTGATCCATAGTTCTGCACAGTGCTTTTACACAAACCACACACATTATAAACCAACTATGGCTTACAGTTATTTGATTTTTATTTAATGAAAACTTGAAGACACCAAGAAATAACTGGAACAGAGTCCTTCCAAAATTTTTCCCCAGTTTTTTTAATAGCTGATTCATCAGATTAAGAGCAATTATTTGTAACAACCTCCCTTTATTTAGTCTTTCCAAGATATGAAAATTAAATTTAACAGAAACAACTGTTTGCATTCATATTTCATCAATTTACAAAGCATTAAAATTTAATGTGATTACCATAATAAGAATAAACTAGTGGGTTTGCAAAGAAGCATCATTGGCTCTTGGTAAACTTCCAACTTCACTGAAATGTATGTAAGTGAGAGTGCACATTGGAGAGCAGCCCTACAGCTCCCAATGTACAGTGCACCCTGAATGACAGGTTTCACAGAAGGAATGTGTGAAACCCTTCACTTCTTTTATAAAATGCTCCAGCTCTTTCAGCAAAGCTACTTATTTGGGCTATAGAAAAACTTCAGAGTTATGGGAAAAATAAAGCAAAATCATTTTATTTGTAAGCTAACTTATTCTTTCTTCTTTGGAAGATTCTAAAAAGAAAAAAAAGGCTTCGTGTAAACCAGTAATCAATTATAAAATCTGACAACAAAAGTCAAGTGTTAAACAAAATTTGAAATTCTAATATTCAAAATATTGAAATATAATTCTAATTAACTTAATGAAGAATAAGATTTAGAAAAAGGATCCTACACAATCTACCATTACATTTCTCCTCTCCCTAAAACTAAAATGGAAACCTCTCTATTAAACCCACTTTCTAAAGAACAACTGTCTTTTACAAGTTTACTATCATATGATCTTTCATATTCAGGTTTAAATTTCTACCTGGCAAAAGACATTCTTCATGTCACTGTCACAATTTGATTTACACTGACCAGAAGTCTTAATGAGAACTCTAACAATGTCAACAAAAGACGAAAAATAAAACTGGAAATATAAACATACACGATAAAGACATAGATCTTTCTTGGATTTCTAGCTGTGCTAAAACAAGTTTTACAAATTTATTTTTAAAATAACAAAATTAACTTCTACTATGAAGGCAAAACAAACATCATGTTTCAGGCAATTTGTAAGATCACTAAGTCTAAAATAGAAGATTTAATTTCAGGAACTCAAATCACTAAAACCCTGTTTGTGGGTGTACTCTAAAGTCTAAAAAGCAATATAATGGTTATTAAATAAACGTAACCATTATATTGCTTTTTAGACTTCCATGTAATTTACCTGGGAAGACAGACTCTTTTTTTGCAACAGCTTTATTGAAATATAATACACATAGAATAAAATCCACCCATAATAAAGGGGGTAATTCAATGGTTTGTAGTATATTCACAGAACTGTGTAACCACCATCTCCACTGATTTTAGAACACTTTCTTTATCTCAAAAAAGTTATCATGTTTTAACTATATACTATATATAGTTAAACTGTATATATATTATAACTATATATTCAGAGTCTTATGGTGATTCCCTTGTAAGTAACATGATGCTTTTCTCTTGATGCTTTTAAGATTTTCCCTTTGTCTTTATCTTTTGACAATTTAATTATAACATGTCTCAGTGTGGGTCTCTCTGGATTCCTCTTCTTTGAAACTTCTTGGTTTGCTGGATTTGGATGTCTCTTTCCTCAGGTTATGGAAGTTTTCAAACATTACTTCTTTGAACAAGCTTTCAGTTCTGTCCTCTCTTCTCTCCTCTGGAACCTCTATAATGCACATGTATGTCCACTTGATGGCATCCCATAAGTCTCTTAAGCTGTCTTCAGTCTTTTTCATTCTTTTTTCCACTGTCCTATCTTCCAGTTTGCTGGTCCTTTCTTTTGCTTGATTTAGTCGGATGACGAACCATTCTATTGAATTTACCAATTATTTTATTCTTTAGCTCTGTTACTTCTATTTGGTCTTTTTTTTTAACACTTTCTCTCTCTTTGTCGAATTTCTTAATTTGTTCATGCAATGCTTTCCTGACCTCAGTGAGTGATTTGGTAAATCAATTATATCCATCTCTCAAGATTAGATTCAGGAGACACATCCCCTTGTTTGGAACATAGTCCCCTGTTTCCTGTGAAGAAGGCTGAGTGCCAAAGAATTGATGCTTTTGAACTGTGGTGTTGGAGAAGACTCTTGAGAGTCCCTTGGACTGCAAGGAGATCCAACAAGTCCATTCTCAAAGAGATCAACCCTGGGATTTCTTTGGAAGGAATGATGCTAAAGCTGAAACTCCAGTACTTTTGCCACCTCATGCGAAGAGTTGACTCACTGGAGAAGACTTTGATGATGCTGGGAGGGATTGGGGGCAGAAGGAGAAGGGGACAACCGAGGATGAGATGGCTGAATGGCATCACTGACTCGATGGACGCAACTCTGAGTGAACTCCGGGAGGTGGTGATGGACAGGGAGGCCTGGCGTGCTGCGATTCATGGGGCGCGAAGAGTCGGACACGACTGAGCGACTGAACTGAACTGAACTGTGTTGGTTTTGCACATCACAAAAAACAGTCACCTATCAAGCCACCCCTCGAAGTCTTGACATACTGGTCTTCTGTAAAGAGATAAATCCTGTCAGTCAGCCCCACCTGAACTCCTGGTAGCCTCTCAAACCTTTGTGATTGTCCAAATCACCTTTTTGCTTAGTGACTCCCAGTAATTGAAGGTGTGTCAAAACCCATCAGTATCTTTAAGGTGTGAGAATTGCCCATACAGGCTCCCAGGGACCACAAATTGACAAATCATTTAGCTCGCCTGTGCAGGTTAAAGAGAAATCTTTCAGGGGGTAGCTGGGAGTATCAGGACATTCAATAAATAATCTAAGTCCAACCTGGGAGAAACTGGGAGTTGGGTGTTTTTGTGTACTTTGTGGAGAGCCAGAGTAGTTTCTAGAGGGCTTGTGCACTCAAATAGAATCATCTCTATGTTTCATGTGGTCCTGATGCTAAAAGCTAGGCTTCTGTGTACCAATGCTGAATCAAATCTCTGAGAAAGAGTTTTGGATGAAGTAGAAGAGAAGAAGTAGAAGTCTTTACTGCTCTGCCAGCCAAACTGGGACACAGCAGGCTGGCAGACTGAAAAACTATTGTGTCCCAAACTGGAAAGATGTGATGAGTTTTATAGGAATGGTTCAAAGGTGGGGTTACTGATAAGATTAGGGTATGTGCAGGGCCTGTGCTCCTCTACTCTATTCTCAGATAATCCTAATGAGCTCCTGGCCTCAGGTGGTCTTCTGGAGTCAGAAAAATGCTGACATCTTCCAATTGTTGGGTTTTAATTCCATAAAGAACTTATTTATTATGTAACCTTGAGGCAGAACCAGTACCCTGCCCCAAAGCTGTACCGTTGATTCTTGGCTGTCCTTTCCTCATCTTTGAATCCCTTCCCTTCCTGGATTAGCAACTACTTGAATCTGCCTATTTGGAACTATTTGGAACTCAGGGAAGGTCATGGAAGCTGGAGTCTGTTCCTACAAGAAAAAGACTGCCACAAATCTGTTCAGCATGCAAATGACTACCTGGAGAATCAAGTGCTTATCTGTTTTAGAACACATAATTTAACTCCTTAAATTGTGTGTTTTTCATGAGTAATATTATCACATGGTATAACAGGAAGAGCATGAACTATGAAATCAAGGCAGGACTTGGGAGAAGGCTCAGTTCTACCTTTTCCTCACTTAGATCCTTAAGTCCTTAAAATGTTTTGGAAGAATAATGATCAAAGGCTGCCATGCCCAGCAGCCCTACAGAGTTCTGCTCAGTTACACTCCTGGGGTACTCATGAATGCCAAGCCTGTTCCCAAAGTGTTGATTTATGAGTCAGTCCCTTGGGTGGTACCCATTAACGATTGGGGTACTAGATGAGATGCTGGCAACTTGATTCAATTGTTGGAATGAATGAGCTGGGAGTGGGGGAGGAGGGTGTTCATCAGATCTATCAGGCACCCTGTGGCATCTCAGTTAGCATGCCAGCTGACTAGAAGCTGAAACTTCAGGCAACAACTAGAAAAGTCAATTCCTTCCAGGCAGAAATTGAGAAAGCAACACATTTTTGCCTGACTTTCTGGCTGAACCCCTCACCCCAACTGTGGAGGGCTGGGGGAAGGATAGCTGCAAGAAAAGCTTGGGTGCCCATTTGAAAACTGTTTTTTTTTCTCTCTCTCTTTTTTTTTTTTTTTTTGCTTAATATGGTACTGTGGGATTCATGAATACCAAGTCATGCTGGCAATCAGGGCTAGGTGACACGATGAGACCATCACTCAGGTGGCAATTATAAAAATGGGGATACTAGACAGACAAGACACACTCTTTCCAAGTAGAAATTGGAAACTTTTACCAACATCAAGTCAGTGGGAAACTACAGGGGAAGTATCCACTGGCTTTGTCAGTCTCCCAGGAGGGAACACTCAGCACCTAGACACGTGCTAATTAGAAGTTTAACCCTCAGGCAACATCCTTATAAAGGATGCTGTCAAATCCATTCCAGGGAAAGACTAGGAGATGTGTGTGGTTCTGCCTATTCCCTTTGCAAGGAACCCCAGGGGAATAATTGCAGTGAGTGCTCGATACCCAATCAGCAACTATTTATTTGTTTGCTATACTCCCTGTGGAAGCCTTATTGGCTTTCAGAGCTAGGTGATTTGGGGGCCAGTCCCTCAGTATTAAAAGTTGGGACACCAGTTTTGCGATCAAAATCCTGTCACTCCTCAGAGAGGGGCTGGGAGTTGAGGTTTCCCTCACAACTATATGGTCCTACGTCTGAAATGGGATTTATGGCAAGGATGTATCTCAGCCTTTTCTACCTGTTTATACATATATATTATATATATATATATGTGTGTGTGTATGTGTGTATGTATGTATGTATTTTAGTTGCCTAATATATAAACTGGTACTCAGGTAGTTTTTGGACTTCTCTCAGAAGGAATCACACTGTGCGTAGGTGTGTATTCAGGGAGTCCAATGCAGGAGAGAAATTTAGAACCCCCTATGTTGCTATTTTGTTGATTTCTTTCTCATTATTGTTTTGATTTGCATTTCCTTGATGACTAATGATGTCTAGCATCTTTTATATTTTTTAGAAGTAAAGAGTTCTTTACATATTCTGGATAAAAGCCCAAAATCAGATATTTGATTTTCAAATATTTTCTCCTATTATATGGGGTTGTCTTTTTTTCTTTCACTCTCTCGATGGTTTCCTTTCATGCACCAATGCTTTCTGATTAAGTTCAAATTATGTATTTCCTTTTGTTGCTCATATTTTTTGTGTTATTTCTCAGAATTCTTTGCTAAAATAAGATCAGAAAGATATACCACCATATTAATTTTTCCAAGAGTATTACAGTTCTAGCTTTTATGCAGGTATTTGGTCCAATTATGTATCTGGTGTGAAGTAAGGGTCTGATTTCAATTTCTGTATCAGCCTATCAAGTTGTCCCAGAATCATTTGTTCAAAATACTATTCTTAATGGTAATAAAAACAAAAATAAACAAATGGGACCTATATAACTTAAAAGCTTTTGAAGAGCAAAGGACACTATAAACAAGATGAAAAGACAACCCTCAGAATGGGAGAAAATATTTGCAAATGAAGCAACTGACAAAGGGTTCATCTCCAAAATATACAAACAGTTCATATAGCTCAGTATCAGAAAACAAACAACTCAATCAAAAAATGGGCAGAAGACTAAAGAGACATTTTTCCAGAGAAAACATATAGATGGCTAATAAACACATTTAAAGATGCTCAACATCGCTCATTATTAGAGAAATGCAAATCAAAACTACAATGAGGTATATCACCTCACACCAATCAGAATGGACATTACCAAGAAACCTATAAACAATAAATGCTGGAGAAGATGTGGAGAAAGGGAGCCCTCCTGCACTGTTGCATGAGTGCATGCCAAGTCACTTCAGTCGTGCCTGACTTTGCGACCCTATGGACTGCAGCTCATCAGGCTCCTCTGTTCATGGGATTCTCCAGGCAGGAATACTGAAGTGGGCTGCTGGGCCCTCTTCCCTGCACTGTGGGTGGGAATGTAAATTGATACAGTCACTATGGAGCACAGTATGGGCTTCCCTGGTAGCTCAGTGGTAAAGACTCTGCCTGCCAGTGCAGGAGACACAGGTTTAATCCTTGGGTCAGGAAGATCGCCTGGAGAAGGAAATGACAACCCAGTGCAGGACCCTTGCCTGGGAAATCCCACGGACAAAGGAGCCCAACAGGCTACAACCCATGGGGCTGCAAAAGACTTAGACATGACTTAGTGACTAAACAGTAACAATGGAGACTCCTTAAAAAACTAGGAATAAAACTACATATGACCCAGCAATCCCAGTACTGGGCGTATACCCTGAGAAAACCGCAATTCAAAAATATACGTGTACCCCAATGTTCACTGAAGCACTATTTAGAATAGCCAGGACATGGAAGCAACCCAGATGTCCATCACAGATAAATGGACAAAGAAGACTTGGTACATATATACAATGTAATATTATTCAGCCATAAGAAGAATAAATTTGAGTCAGTGGTAGTGAGGTAGATGCACCTAGAAGTTGTTATACAGAGTGAAATAAGTTAGAAAGACAAAAACAAATATCGCATATTAACACAAACATATTTGGAATCTAGAAAAACAGATTCTATTTTTGGATCTATCTGCAGGGAACGAATGGAGATAAAGAAGTAGAGAATGGACCTGTGGACACAGCAGGGGAAGGAGGTGGGGGATGAACTGGGAGAGTGGCACTGACCCGTATGCACTATCGTGTGTAAAACAGATAGCCAGTGGGGAGCTGCTGTGCAACACAGGAAGCCCAGCCTGGCACTCTGTGACAGCGCAGGAGGGTGGAACGGGAGGGGGGAGCGAGGCTCCAAAGAGAGAGGACATATGTGCAATTACAGCTGATTCATGTTGCTGTATGGTAGAAACCAACACAACACTGTAAAGCTATTATCCTTCAACTAAAAAAAAAAAAAATACTATTCTTCCCCTACACTGAATGGTCTTAGCACCCTTGTCAAAAAAAATACTATTCTTCCCCTACACTGAATGGTCTTAGCACCCTTGTCAAAAAAACAGTTGACCTTAAACTCATGATTCTCCTGACTTCAATTCTATTCCATTGACATATATATCTTTGTCCCTGAGCTAGTAACATGCTGTCTTGATTATTGTTGTTTTGTAATAAGTTGTAAAATTGGGCAGTATGAATCCTCCCACTTTGCTACGTTTCAAGACTGTTGTGCATATTCTGATTCTCAGAATTCCATATAGATTTTAGATTCAGCTTATTATTTCTATAAGGATGTCAGCTGGGATTCTGATAGGGATTGCACTGAATCCACAGATCAGTTTAGGGAGTACTGCCATCTTAACAATATTAAGTCTTTTAATTCATGAACATGAGACTTTTTTTTTTGATTTATTGAGGTCTTCCTTAATTTCTTACAATACTGTTTTGAAGATTTTCAGGGTAAAAGTTCTGCACTTCTTTTGTCAGATTGATTCCTAAGTATTTCATTCTTTTTTTTTTTTTTGGTGCTACTGAGAATGGAGTTCTTAATTTCATTTCTGGATTACTCAATGCAAGTAGATGGAAATATCACTGATTTTTGTTTATTTATCTTGGATCCTACAATCTTGCTGAACTCATTTAACAAGATTTTAGTGGATTTCTTAAGATATTATACTTAAACATTTCATTTTCAAAGAGAGATATATATTTCCTTCCCGAACTAGACGGCTTTTGCTTCCTTGTGCTGACTTCAAGTAAAATGTCAAGTTGAGAGGATGTCATACTGGAGTAGGACTCAAGTCCTTATAAGGAGAAGGAGATTTGAAGACCCAGAAGAGACACGCCAAAAGACCATGTGACGATGAAAAAAGAGATTGTAGTGATGAAGCTAAAGCCAAAGAATGCCAACAGTCAGCTGAAGCTAGGAAAAATATTGAAACAAATTCTCCTTGACACCTAGATTTCAGAGCCTCCTGTGTTTAAGCTACCCAGTTTACAGTAATTTGTTGCAGCAGCTCTAGGAAACCAACACAGAGACTATCATGGTAATCCAGGCAAGATCAAAGATAAACTGGGACCACTGTGTGGTAGAAGAAATAAAGCAAGGTCATATTAGAGAAATATGTAAGTGGTAGAAAATACCTGACTTGACGATGAACTGGATTTGGTGACAGAAAGGGAAAACAAAGTGTTATGGAAGAACCCTTGGTTTCTGGACTACCAAACTAGATGGTAGATTTCGTAATATTTCTTGGGATTTGATCATTTTTCTAAATATGATTATAAACTTTTTGCCTTTAACTTTTACCTAAAAATTCCTTCTTGTGCTTTCTGGGCCAATGTTTGTGTTCTAATCTTAATAATTAACAGAGTAGTTAATTCCTCTTTCTACGCAGTGTTTCAGAGATCTGTAATGGAGGGGAATAGACTAAGAGAAACTGACTGTCAGTTCCTAAACATCGCATCAAAAAGTTCTTTTAAAAATAAAATATAATATTAATTTTCTAATCTTAATGTGACTATAAACTTTAAAACATAGAGCTTACTTTTTATTTAAATATCAATGTTCATACTGCCATCTCACTGGGATAAGATATTCTCATTCTAATATTCTCCTCCAGGTATAAGTGAATAGCAAGATCCCAGGGTGAGTGTACTATTTAAATATTCATAACCTATACATTTATTATTCAAATTTTACATTTATAATGCAATAATTCATGAATTTAGAATATAATTTTTCACTTAATCTTATTTTCACATCTTAAATTTCTTTCAAGTCCTCAGAATAACTCTTGAAATGACAATCATTCAGGCTAAACCTTGAAGTGAATTATAAGGAAAAAAAGCCACCTAAAATAATTTTTACAAGTTTCCATTATTTTACTCTCTTGAATAACAAAACTTTTAACCTTTATTTTTAAAAATATAAACTAGCACTGATATTGGAGTACAGTGAGAAATCAATTTGGCAAATTTATTACCTTTTCTGATCTGACTATCTGACTCTTTGAACCTGATAAAAATACTTGGCTAAAACTACTTATTTAAAATAGACAAAAATCTTACATATGATTTCATTTCATATACTGCCTCTACCTGCCATCACTATCAGCTATATCATTAATGATAATGTAAGAATAAAGTAAACAGTTACATTAAAGTTTTTCATATTAGAAAGTAAACATGAGGAAAAGAATTCCCTTATCTTTTTCCATGCACATAGTAGCCAACAGATCAATAATTTACTGAATTAAATTCATTAAAATATAATTCTATTGTGGTAGGAGAAGAGACTAAATGTTCTCTTACGTTACTTTTTAGGCATATTTTATTGCCATTATAATTAATCAACCAATCATTCTTTTGTCCCTACTTTCATCCTTTTTCATTTCTTCGAAGAGTCAAGTCTACATTATAATTAAAACTAAGTACAAAAATGAGAAATTACTCTTCAGTTGTTACCTATAATTCATACATCCAATTCATACATACATATATGTGTGTGTGTGTGTATATTTCTAACATAATGTGGCAAGGAGAATCTGTTTTTAAATGGTGAAGAAAACACAAAAGAAAATGTTCTAACAGAAGTATCATCACCCACACGTTATACATATATAGTAACTTTGGATTACTAGTTATGCTGATTAAAAACTGTATACATATTTAATGAGCAAGTGAATGTCAGTGCAGAGATGAATAGAAGTTATAAGTTTATATAGCACCTCTCTCCTACAGATCTCAAAGCATTTCCAAAAATTGTTTTTACCATCTTTCAAGAAGTGAGCAGATGGCAAGATTCTTTTAGCTTTAGACTGCAAAATTTATACACAAAAAGGTTAAGCAGTTTCCCAAAGAGTCCAAGTGAGTCAGGAACAAAAAAGAAATAGAACCCCAAACTCCTGATTCTTAAATTCATGCTGAAGTTATTAGACCTCACTTAACCCTTACTTTTTCTGATCTTAGGATTTTACAAAATAATGTTAGTAATAACACCAGCAAACATAATACTTACTAAGTACTAGCCACTGACTGTACTAAGAGATTATATGCATAATCTCATTTAAGCCTCATAGCATCCCTGTGAGGCTGGAAGTATAATTACTGCCATATTACACAAAAAGAAATTGAGGCACAGAGAATTTGAATAAACTGCACACTGTTAGTAAGTAGTAATTTCGGGATATGAACAAAGTAGTCTGACTCTGTAGCCCACAATCATAATCATAATGCTATGCAACAGAAGCGATACCCACAGGAGTCAGGAGATTTGGAATCTCGTTATTCTAGGTTTTGTACTTACTAGCAATTTGGTCATCACTGGAATGACCACATGTCCCAGATTATACCTGTTGTCCCAAAGTAACTGCTAACAATGCCCCCTTTCAATCTTCAAAAGCATCTCTGTTTAGATTATAAATTATAAGGTTATCTTAGTATTAGATATGTCTTTAATATTTTACTCGTGTAAAATAAAGACAAAATAAAGGGCTTTTAAAGTCTTTCTAAATTCTAAACTAATATAATAAAATAATAAAGTGTAAGGGCACAAACATATAGGAAGGTTTTTGTTTATATAAAGTATTCATTGTAGTCCTCACAGTTCTAAATTTTTATAGAGAAATAAGTTTACCCAAAACAAAAATGTTTACTAGCTAACTAACTCCTTACAAAACTCAATATCCACTTGAACAGTATCCATCCCTAAATCTTTGTTAATCACTATTGAATACACTATGAGTGCAAAATAACTGCACAGTCAAACTGCTAATCTTGCACAAAAGAGAAGACAGGATTTCACAAAGCTGATGAGAGCTATGTTGGCAAATATCTCGGATCCCAAATAAAAGTTCTTACAAGAAAGGATACAAAAGATTTGTATTATTTAACAAGTGCAAAAAAATGACATAGATAATCACAGGTTAGGCACTCTAAACAAAAATGTGACTAACAAAGGATTTAGAATGAATCTTGGACCAGACAAGATGGCACAGTCTCATTTCTTCCTGCTGTTTCCTGTTATTAATAAATACACTATAAACTTTGAAACTTCAAAACTTCTGAAAATGGAAAGAAGGCTGACTTGTTAGGTGTCCTCAAACTGGAATACTTCTGAGATTAGTTTCAAGGTTCAAGTATGTACCAAAAGGGGTAGCATGAGAAATAGGAGAAAGACTACAGGAACTGGATCAAGCTCTAAGTTGGTACCAACCTGGTAAATATAGACAGTCTAGTTTTCATATTGCAGTGACGACAGCATAGGGCACCATGGAAAAGTGCAGGCCCAGGAAGAAGAAATGGAAGAACTCCTAATGGACAAGATGTGCCCTATGGAGGCTCTGGTATGGGATATTCCCAAATCTCTGGGGTGCGGAACTAAGGATAAGTAGAAGGACTGTTTTGGCTTAGTTGTATGAAATAGATAATTCTAATTTTCACTGAATTGACAGAACATCTTACAGTCCCAGGTTCAACAAAAGAAGGTGACCCAGACCTTTCCCCAAACCTAATAAAAGAAAGTGGCCTAGGTAGCCTCATTCATTTCAACGACACTAGGCAAGCTCAACAGCACTGGCAAGGGGGTACTGATAGGGAGGAGGTCTCAACCTAGGAAATGTTCTCCTTAGCCTCGAGACAGAAGGATCCCACCACAGCAGCCCAGCCCAGAAAGTTTCTTTGTACCCATGGCCTGGAGATTTCCTTCCCCCTTCTAGAAGCACAGATGGCCTATTCTAGGGAAGCTCATTCCACTCCTCCCAACTAGCACTTGCAGGGACCAGTAAGAGGCCCAGATAAAGCAAGCAGACCAAAATAGTGCTGCAAAGAACTTGAAAATTAAATTGTCATAGGAACCATGACCCTCAATGGTAGGCCTATAACTACATGATAAACCTAAATAGGTTAACTGCTGGTTAAAATAAAAGATATAAATAGGACCCAGAGTCTCCTAATAAAGCAGCCAAATGTTCAAGATTCAATTAAAAAAAAAAAAAGTCATCCATCATACCAAGAAACAGGAATACTAAAACTTGAATATAAAAAGAAAATCAACTGAGATGAATCAGATGTTGAAATTATCCGAGAAGGAATTTAAAGTAGACATCATAAAATACTTTGCAAACAATTAAAAATTCTTAGAACAAATTAAGAAAGCAAAATTCTCTCTAAAAAAACACAAGGAAATTACAGAACTGAAAAATACAGCAACAAATAAAAAATCTCACTAGACTAGCTCAATAGTAGAATGGATACAACAGAAGACAGAATCAGCAAACTTGAGAACAGATGAACATAATTTACTGAATACAAACAACAGACATAAAATAGGAAAAAATAATTTAAAAGTAATAAAGACCTGTAAGACTACATCAAAAGATCTAATATCCATATCATTAGGGTCCCAAGTGAGGACAGAAGAATAGGGATAAAAGAATATTTGAAGAAACAATGGCTGAAGACCTCCCAAAGGACAGGCGAAGACAAAAGCCTATAGATTCAAGAGGTTACATGAATCCAAACAGGATAAATTGAAAAAAAAAAAATCCAAGATAAGACACATCATAATTAAACTTCTGAAAACTAAAGACAAAGAAGAAATACTGAAAGTGCCCAGAGAAAAATTACTATTATCTATAGGAGAACACCAATTAAAATGACAGTGGACTCTCATCTGAAACGATAGAGACCAGAAGGAAGTAGGACAAATTTTTCAAGTGCTGAAAGTAAAGAACTGTCAATTGCAAATTCTATTTCTGGTGAAACTATCCTTCAGAAATGAAAGGGAAATAAACTCATTTCTCACAGATGAAAGAAAACTGAAAATCACTAGCATACCTATCTTTCAAGAGTGGCAAAAGAGGGTTCTTCAAACAGAAAGGAAATGTTGAAAGAAAGAATTTTAGAGTGCTGGGAAATAAGAAAAAATGGAAAATACAGAAATATGAAGATGTATAATATTCTATCCTCATGAGTTTTATAAATATTTATAATTGAAACAAAAATTATGATACCATCTGATACACAAGACAATGATATTTTAAAGTGGAGGGGCCTAAATGGAAGTAAGATTTCCACACTTTACTCACTCAAAGTGGCAAAATATTGATACCAGTAAACTGCGATGTTACATATGAATATTGCAACACTTCTAGAGAAGTGGTCCCCAAACTTTGTTGGCACCAGGGGCTGGTTTCACCGAAGACAATTTTCCACAGACCATGGGATGGCAGAAGGATTCTGTTTTGCTTGTTGCTCACCTCCTGCTGTGTAGCTGGTTCCTAACAGGCCATGAACTTGTACTGGTCCATGGCCTGGGGGTTGTAAACCCCTGTTCTAGAGCAACCACTAAGAAAACTATGCAAAGGGATACACTCAAAAACACCATGAACAAATCAAGAAACAAATCTGTGGGTGAAATAAGGCAGTCATTCTGGTGCTTGAATAGTGCTCAATGAGTCAGTGACCAGTTGAACTGAGGAGACAGCTAAAAGTAAACACCATAACAGAAGAACATAAAATCTTCATATGGAAAGAACTTTCCAAACTAAGTAGTCCAACTGTAGCCTCTGCATGTACCTCTCTGTATATGTATATATGTGATGGGGTGGAGGGTAGAACTCATCTGTGCTATTATCTGCATTTAGCAGTTAACCAAACGAAGACCAAAGCTGCCCAAGATACTGCAGTGATAACTTAGGAGGCTGCCTGCCATCCTCTCACTTTTCTCAGTGCAACCCTTGGTCATCCTTCTCTGGCAGAGGAAGTGAAGGTATTAATAAAGTTTACTGAATCTCACTCACCATCAAATCTCAACTTATTCTAGTTAATATACACATGCTGCTAAGTCACTTCAGTCATGTCTGACTCTGTGTGACCCCATAGACGACAGCCCACCAGGCTCCCCTGTCCCTGGGATTCTCGACTGTCCAACTCTTCATGACCCCATGGACTGCAGCCTACCGGGCTCCTCCATCCATGGGATTTTCCAGGCAAGAGTAATGGAGTGGGGTGCCATCAGCTTCTCCAAATATATAAACATAGAAGGATAGAAATATTAGATTGATGAAGGATTCAGGTCTAACTATCAGGGCCTCCCACTTCTCACCTCTAAATCCACAGCCATCTTAAAAGAGAAAAGAAATACAGTATACTAACACATATATATGGAATTTAGGAAGATGGCAATGATGACCCAGTGTGCAGGACAGCAAAAAAGACACAGATGTGTATAGCGGACTTTTGGACTCAGAGGGAGAGGGAGAGGGTGTGATGATTTGGGAGAATGGCATTGAAACATGTATAATATCATGTAAGAATCGAAATGCCAGTCTATGTCTGATGCAGGATATGACACGCTTGGGGCTGACGCGCGGGGATGACCCAGAGAGATGTTGTGGGGAGGGGGGTGGGAGGGGGGCTCATGTTTGGGAACGCATGTACACCTGTGGTGGATTCATGTCAATCTATGCCAAAACCAATACAGAATTGTAAAGTAAAAATTAAAAATAAATAAATAAATTTAAAAATATATATATAAACTGATGGCTTATAAAAAAAAAAAAAAAGAGAAAAGAGCTGCTTCCTGGAAATATAATACTTATCTCCACATAAAAGTAGTTCTCCTCATATATAAAGTGAACTTGCTACTTTCTCCACAATGTACTTATTGTTAAATGACACATGTGAAAGGGTTTGAGAGCTACAAGGAACCCTTAAAATACATAGTACTTTTGTTGCAATACAGCTATGAGATTTTTTGATATCTGCACATAGAATATTTAATACATACTCAACACTCTGCATTTTATGGACTTCCCTTGTGGCTCAGCAGGTAAGGAGTCTGCCTGCAATGCAGGAGACCTGGGTTCGATCCTTGTGTTGGCAAGTTCCCCTGGGGAAGGAAATGGCAACGCAGTCCAGTATACTTGCCTGGAAAATCCCATGGAGAGAGGAGCCTGGCAGGCTATAGTTCATGGGATCAAAAAGATTCGGAGATGACTGAGCAACTTCACTTCTCTCTATATACATTTTACACCAAGAACAAACAAGATTTATATCAATAATACTCCTTTAAGTAACTGTTAGTCACTCAGCGTGTCTGACTGTTACCAATCCCCTGAACTATAGCCTTTGAGACACCTCTGTTAATGGGATTTCCCAGGCAAGAATATTGCAGTGGGTTTGCTATTCCCTCCTCCAGGGGATCTTCCTGGCCCAGGAATTGAACTTGAGTCTCCTGCACTGTAGGTAAATTCTTTACTATCTGAGCCAATATAAGTTCTAAATAATAAATACACAGCACTTTGGAAGGAAACATGACTATCAACACCTACATATACTGGTGTATTCATAAATTCATCCTACTTTAAAATTTTATTTTAAAATTGCAAATTATTTATTCTTTCTCCATAATTTTTCTTTGTGCTTTATGTCCTACATTTTAATTTTAAAACAGTTTTACTAAATTAGAACAATGTAGCAACGGGATATAACAGAAGAGCTTAGTTTTCCAATAAATTGAAATAGGTATAAATTTTTAAACGAGCCTTGAAAGAACTGACAAATTCTTCTAATGATTTTGTTTATAACACTGTAGTAATCGTGCAGAGAAAGCAAAATTTGAAAAAGGATGTCATAACTTGTTATCACACAATTTTGTTCAGAAAAAAGACTCTAAACAAAAGTTTACATTTAGATCTTTAACAACTAGTGCATAATTGCCATTAAAATCTAAATTTTGATGAAAAGATTAAAAAGTTATTTTCATAAATTTAGATTTCCTATTTTATCAAAATAAAATTCTCAGCCATCTTCTAGCTCCCCCTCCATACACATACATATGGATTATTTAGTATGAAATTTTGGCAACTGCTTTACACAATTTATTTTAAGTGATATTTTTCCAATACTACCTACTCTTGGATAAAAGTTTCCTTGGATCTAATATTCAAAGTAGTCTAATGTTGAAAAGAAAAACATCTAAAACTAACAAAAGTAGCTCTATTAATACTGTTTAAATGAATATTCCGTATTGGTCAAAAAAAAAAAAAAAAAAAACAACCTGTGATGAACACTGAGCTGCAGAAGAGATGGGATTCACAAGAAAATATTAAGCTCCTTTTGGCTGAACTAAATGATACATTTTAGAATTCCACAGAGAACAGGGACCAGAAAACATTATTCAAAGATATACAGTTTCAATCTAGGGACCAACAGCAAATTCTGAGGCATAACTGTCAATCCAATAAATTGGAATAAAGGCTAAAGAGGATTAATAAACTAGTTACAATCACAACTTCTACTAGCAACCAACACCTGTTCACTGTGGACAACAGGTGTTCATAAAATATTAGGGAAAGGCCAAACCCTAAAGTTAAATCACAGGAAGAAAAGGAACTCAACCACTGATACTAAATATGAAATAATCAAATAGAGAAATTTGAGTCAAATATTTTGTTGTTATTACAGACTATTCCAGGTTCCAAAATATGAAGAAATATTTATTTAAAATGTTTAAACTGAAAAACATTTTAATGTCATTTGTCTCTTTTTAATAAACTAAGAAGAGATCTTTATTATATTAAGGGCACAACACCTCCATCCAGCTCAAGGACCAATAATATTATAAGAAGGCTTATTTTTAAAAACCCTTGGCTTAGGATACTGTTAAGAGAATGGAGGTAAACAAAACTTAAATGCTAGAATGTCAGTGCCTATTCTTCACATATGAGAAACATCACACAATCATAAAGCAGGCTTCTTACTCTGAAATTCTGGCAAGTTATACCGTGAAATAGATGTGTTCTACTAGGTACAGCTCTGAGCAGTCCCTTGGGGAGAGAGTAATGTCTAAACACTTAGATCAAAAATATTCATTATAAGTTGCTTAAGATACTATTAATACTACCTAGGAATATTAAACATGGTTTTCTGGAAGAAAGCTTAAAGAATGGAATCACAAAGTATGCATGACAGCTATCATTGTTTTACCTATACCTAATCTCTTGTTCCTTGGAAGGAAAGTTATGACCAACCTAGATAGCATATTCAAAAGCAGAGACATTACTTTGCCAACAAAGGTCTGTCTAGTCAAGGCTATGGTTTTTCCATGTATCGATGTGAAAGTTGGACTGTGAAGAAAGCTGAGCACCGAAGAATTGATGCTTTTGAACTGTGGTGTTGGAGAAGACTCTTGAGAGTCCCTTGGACGGCAAGGAGATCCAACCAGTCCATTCTAAAGATCAGTCCTGGGTGTTCATTGGAAGGATTGATGCTAAAGCTGAAACTCCAATACTTTGGCCACCTGATGCAAAGAGTTGACTCATTGGAAAAGACTCTGATGCTGGGAGGGATTGGGGGCAGGAGGAGAAGGGGACGACAGAGGATGAGATGGCTGGATGGCATCACCAACTTGATGGACATGGGTTTGGGTGTACTCTGGGAGTTGGTGATGGGCAGGGAGGCCTGGCATGCTGCAATTCATGGGGTGGCAAAGAGTTGGACATGACTGAGCGACTGAACTGAACTGAATCTTGTATATTATTCTGTCAATAGTATACAATTTTCACTAGTTACAATGCATGTAGGGTATATAAAGCACTGTACTAAACATATACCAAGCACAGACTCTGTATCTCTTTAAAAAAAAAAAAAAAGTTGGATCTTAGAATAAACCCACAAATGCTGACAACAACTCATATGTTCTAACCACCAGATACCACTCTTCTCCAGAACAACAAACCACACACATAGCTTTCAAAAATACCCTTTATTTTCACCACAGTTACGGTTATATACTGTGCTAAGTTATAAATGAATTGGTATCCCTTAAGTTTCAAACTACTGTGACATTTTGGTGGCAATGTCTAAAAACATGGGCACAACACAGGATTTCTGTTTTGTAAAGGCAAATGAATAAATTATCATCTTCAAAACCAGAAATGATAAACTAAGAGAAAAAAAATACTAAGGATATCTCGATGAGAAAATTCACAAGAGAATGACAGGAAAAATGCCTGTGGTTTACTGACTAAAGCTCAGTCACTAAGAACCTGTATACTCACATGGATAAGGTTTCATAATCATATATTCAGTCATTACTCATCTTACTCCTCTCTTTGCTTCCTCACAAAGATATATCGGCCTTGGGCGTGAGAAATTTAATGAAAACTGCCTCAGGCAGATAAAAATATGACAATCATCCTGGCAATGAAGACAAATCGCCATGTTCACTACAGTTAAGCTGCTGCTGCTGCTGCTGCTAAGTCACTTCAGTCGTGTCCGACTCTGTGTGATCCCATAGACGGCAGCCCACCAGGCTCCCGCATCCCCGGGATTCTCCAGGCAAGAACATTGGAGTGGGTTGCCATTTCCGTCTCCAATGCATGAAAGTGAAAGGTGAAAGTGAAGTCGCTCAGTCGTATCCGACTCTTAGCGACCCCCATGGACTGCAGCCTACCAGGCTCCTCCAACCATTAAGCTACCAGTAGGAAACTCTAGATCACAGGAAACTAAAAACATATTTATGTTTTTATTACAGGTGTAGGAAATTGCCAATTACTGCATGTATTCAAGTAAACCTAAAATCTTATAAATACCTTATACAAATATTTACTAAGTAAATATATAAATATGAAACACAAATAAAACGGCAAAACTATTGCATGTTTAGACTACAAGATGGAAAACTTAATGTGGGAGACCTGGGTTCGATCCTTTGGTTGGGAAGATCCCCTGAAGGGAAAGGCTACCCACTCTAGTATTCTGGCCTGGAGAATTCCATGGATTGTATATAGTCCATGGGGTCACAACCTTGAAAAAATGCTAACTAAAAGAGGCCTTACAGAAAAAGCCATCTATTGAATGATTCCACTGATATAAAATCTAAAGGCAAATTTATAGACACAAAGCACATTAGTGGTTATCTACAGCAGGAGGAGAAAGGGGCAAATTGGAAAGTGACTGCTAATAGGTACAGGGTTTCTTTTCAGTGTTAAAAAATTGAGCAGTGTCGTTGCAAAACACTGTGAATATACTAAAAACAACTAAATTGTACAAAAGGGCAAGTATTGTATAATTCCACTTATATGAAATGCCTAGTCAAATTCATTGAGACAGAAAGGAGAACGGTATGTGTTCAGGGGCTGGGGAGAGAAAAGAATGAGGAGGTATTTATTAATGGATACAGAGTTTCAGTTTGGAAAGATGAACTACTATGAGATCAACGGTGATGATGGGTATACAATGCAAATGTACTTAATTCTACTGAACTCCAAATTTTAAGATATTTAAAAATAAATAAAATATTTAAAATCTTATAATGGTAAACTTTATGGTATGTATATATTACCATAATTAAAAAAAAACAATTGAGCTGTCATTTTAAATGAGGAATTCGTATGTTATGTGGATTATATCTCAATAAAGCTATTAAATATTGATAAATACGATATGCATGAACAAATGGCACCCCACTCCAGTACTCTTGCCTGGAAAATCCCATGGACAGAGGAGCCTGGTAGGCTGTGGTCCATGGGGTCACTATGAGTTGGGCACGGCTGAGCAACTTCACTTTCACTTTTCAATTTCCTGCATTGGGGAAGGAAATGGCAACCCACTCCAGTGTTCTTGCCTGGAGAATCCCAGAGACAGAGGAGTCTGGTGGGGTGCAGTCCATGGGGTTGCACAGAGTTGGACACGACTGAAGCGACTTAGCAGCAGCAGCAGCAGCAGCAGCAGCGTGTTAACTTCAAGTCTATAATCATAAAAGTTGAGTGGCTCTGCTAACAGATTCTGGTTAGCCTGGAGTTAGATGGCCAGATGTGCCAAGGTCAGGGTGCTAGTCTTGACACACTCATTACCCTCACACTACAACCTCCACTACTCAGAGGATTGACTGCATCCTCTCCAGTGAGGTCAATGTTCATGTATGTTTTCATATGGGACCTGGTCTCTGCTTTGGAACTCAAGCCCCTTTATTCCTCAGTGTTCTCTGGACAGCTATTTCCACATTCTTGCAAACCACTCAAACATCACAGGCTCAAAGAGGACTGCAAAACGGAGGGTGAGAACAGCAGCTTGGAGTCAGAGAGACCTGGAACCACCATTACTAGCTGTGTAATCTAAGGGAAGTAACTTAAATTTTCTGAACTTCTACTTCCTTACTTTTAAAATGAGAATAATTACCTCACAAGATTATTCAGAGGATTAAACCAGATAAATACATAGAAAATTCCCAGAGGCTGGAAAACTGAGCATATAGAAAATACTCAGCACATGTCTATTCCCTTCCCCTATGAACTTGTTCTACTTCTTTATTCTCAAACTTGGTTAATGGGGTCACTGTGTTCTAAATCTACAAAACCTATTATAGATTCCTATTTGCCTTCTGAATTATTCTTCGAATTGTCAATCTACATCAAAAAAGAATTTTTAAGTCTCTACCCTCAATCATTATCAATACTTTAATTCAGGCTTTTATCACATCTCACTCTGGCACAATTTAATTGAATCTCTCCATCACAGTCCTCCCTCCATGCTAACATGAAATTATCTTCCTAAAATACAAAGCTTATCTCCTGCTTTAAAATCTCTATTAAAACTTTAGCTTGGTACTTGGCAGAGAACTTTCAAACACTGACCCTCCATTCACTTTTCATTTCCAGTCACATCTATTCATCTCTAAACCCTCTACACGTTTTACTTTGTGAACTTCTTACCATTCCCTAGATGCACTCCTGGCCTTCACACTGTTCTGTCTAGAACACCTCTAACTCCTTTATTAACATAGGAGGCTTTTCATTAATCCAAATCTCTTTCAAATGACATCTTCTCAGGGACTGCTATTTATCTGTTTACATGTCTGCCTCTTCACTATGTTGTAAACTAGTGTGGAGTGTGAATAATGGGCTATATTCCTTTCTGTATCATCCTCAACAGCTGGTGATGAAGAAAAATGGAGTCCATAAAAAAAGGAAGATCTGGATCCAGGTACTTTAAGGTATCAGACCCCAAGATAAAAAGTCACAGGTTAATTTTGCTCCAACCTAAATGCCAGAGACGCCTAATGTTTGCTGCAAGCCACAACATAAAGTTCCAAAAGTGAAATAAACTATTAATCATAATATTTAAAATGAAATCTTCTGATTTTTTTTTCTCTTTTTCCTTTACTTTGCTTATTAAGACATCATCGGAAAACCATGAGCAACCAAAAACCAAGGAATTACTTTATAGGCTTGAGGAACAAAAAATGACCCCACTGCAACTACAACAAAAAAAAATGTTTTACTTGGATGACTAGGCAAGTTTTAGAATGGCTATTGAGAATTCTACTAGTTCTCGGCATAGGTGCAAAACTAGAATCTCTGATGTTGGAAACTGAGACTAACAACAAATTCTAACACTGAGAGACAGGTAGAAATTACATACCTATGAATAGATAAATCCTAGAAGGAAATGGCAACCCACTCCAGTATTCTTGCCTGGAAAATCCCATGGATGGAGGAGCCTGGTTGGCTACTGTCCATGGGGTGGCAAAGAGTTGGACACAACCAAGTGACTTCACTTATTCTATATTTAGAGATAGCCCAGGTTAGCTACACCTAAGATTATTAGGTGTAGCCTAAAAAACTATTTCAAATCCTAAAAGATGAAGCTGTTAAAGTGCTGTACTCAATATGCCAGTAAATTTGGAAAACTCATCAGTGGCCACAGGACTGGAAAAGGTCAGTTCTCATTCCAATCCAAAGAAGGGTAATGCCAAAGAATGTTCAAACTACCACACGATTGCACTTTTTCACATGCTAGCAAAGTAATGCTCAAATTCTCCAAGCTAGGCTTCAATAGAACACGAACCAAGAACTCCCAGATGTTAAAGCTGGATTTAGAAAAGGCAGAGGAACCAGATCAAATTGCCAACAGCCATTGGATCATCAAAAAAGCAAGAGAGTTCCAGAAAAACATCTACTTCTGGTTGACCACACTAAAGCCTTTGACTGTGTGGATCACAATAAACTGTGGAAAATTCTTCAAGAGATGGGAATACCACAACTCCTTAACAGTCTTCTGAGAAACCTGTATGCAGGTCCAGAAACAACAGTTAGAACTGGACATGGAACAACAGATGGGTTCAAAATTGGGAAAGAAGTACATCAAGACTGTATATTGTCACCTTGCTTATTTAACTTATATGCAGAGTACATTGTGCAAAATGTCAGGCTGGATGAAGCACAAGCTGGAATCAAGATTGCCGGGAGAAATATCAATAACCTCAGATATGCAGATGATACCACCCTCATGGCAGAAAGTGAAGAGGAAGTAAAGAGAATCTTGATGAAAGTGAAGGAGGAGTGAAAAAGTTGGCTTAAAGCTCAACATTCAAAAAACTAAGATCGTGGCATCTGGCCCCATCATTTCATGGCAAATAGATGGGGAAACAATGGAAACAGTGATTTTGGAAATCACTGCAGATGGTGACTGCAGCCATGAAATTAAGATACTCACTCCTTGGAAGAAAAGCTATGACAAACCTAGACAGTGTCTTAAAAAGCAGAGACGTTATAGTCAAAGCTTTCCAATAGTTATGTATGGATGTGCAACCCGGACCATAAAGAAGGCTGAGCACCAAATTCACGCATTTGAGCAAGGCGATCAAACCAGTCCATCCTAAAGGAAATCAACCCTGAATTATTCACTGGAAGGACTGATGCTGAAGCTGAAGTGCCAATACTTTGGCCACCTGATGTGAAGAGCCAACTCATTAGAAAAGACTCTGAGGCTAGGAAAGATTGATGGCAGGAGGAGAAGGGGACGACAGAGGAGGAGATGGTTGGATGGCATCACCAACTCAATGGACATGAGTCTGAGCAAGCTCCAGGAGATGGTGAAGGACAGGGAAGCCTGGCGTGCTGCATGCAGTTCATGGGGTTGCAAAGAGTCAGACACAACCGAGTGACTGACCAACAACTCAAATTTCTAGAAAATGAGCATGAAAAAAGATACTGGCAGCCAGGAGAGGGTGAGATAACAGCTGAATAATCTTTTTCTTTTTGGAAAATGCACTAGGATACTTTAGATAAATAAACAAACAGCCGGGAAATTTTATTTCTTAGTATATTGGCTCTCTCACATAAATTTATTGATTTATTTAATAACGATGAAATTAAGCTAAATTACTTTAAGAAAATCAAACCAGTTGTTTGTTAAGGAAAGTCTTTGCATATAAAGCACATATTTTTTTCATTTTATTATTCAGATTGCTCAGAAATTACATAACCACATGGGAAGAACAAAATTTGATCATTCAAGCATGAGAAAAAAAGGACAAGAAAATTCTACTTTCAATAATAGATTCGCTGGGAAAAAAAAGAATGTATGTATATGTGTAACTGAATCACTTTGTTGTATAGCATTAATTAACACAACACTGTAAATCAGCTATACTTCAATAAAAAATACTTTTTAAAAAAATAATAAATTAATTGAAGATTTTCATACAAATTATATGAATAAAATAAATGAAAATATTCAAGTAAGTTCCTTTTATTGACTATACCTAATAATTATCTGAATTTATATCAATTAATTTACTTACTAATACAAATTCAGCTAATTATTAGGTATAATCAATAAGTATGAGGCAAAAATAAATACAAATCTGATTTATGTTGGAGGTTATTTTACTCAGCACATATACTGAAAATCCATGTGAAAATAATCTAAAAGTTGAAAGCACTAAAATAAAACAGAATGCAGTCAAACAATTATCAATAATAGTGAATGCAAAATATTAAATTATCTTTTTTTAAAAAATCACTAAATAATTAGTGAATGAATGAATTTACTAGAGATAATTTTGAAAGTATTTTATCACTCTAATATTCAGCAAAAGATTACATTTTATTGAAGGGGCTAAAATGGAATACATACTTCACTCAAAATAAGATTTTCAAAAAACTAGTGTGCAACCTCAAAGACAGAAACAAAGTTACAGATGACTTACCAAAAAAAAAAGCCTGCTAGCACACCTCAGCAAAAAATACTTCAGACTAGGTGCTGAGCACACATGGGTTATCTTAGATAGTCAATGCTAGTGAAATAATGGAAAAAGAATGATTAAAAAAAAAAGCTCAATAGATGACAATAAGGCATTTAATACAATTCAGTATTCAACTTAAATTGATACTCTAAAATATCAAATATAAAAGTTCTTAATGTAAGAAAAACCATATTTAAATCTAGAGTCAAAATCATATTTTCTGTAATAATACTAGTTATTTACTCTAAATACTTATATAATAACAGGAGTTACCAGTGGTTGTTGCTAAACATTTAACACTGCAGCTCCTGAAACATATCCCTCCACGCCTACCCCAACCACCACCCTTCTTTGATTTGTAATATTTCTGGACTTTCAACAGTCCAACCATGGCTAATTTTAAGCTATCACTGCAATGTCACTATGGGAATTGGGAATAGATGCACAAAACTGGCTTCTGCTTGGTTGGCTTCAACACACCACTGGGTATTAACTTCTACTGAGTTCTTACTACCTGACAAGCCCATGCTATGGACACAACACATCCTCTTTCATTTAATCTTCACAACAGCCTACAAAGAATGTATCGCTCAGTCTTACAAATGAGGAAACTGAGGCTTAGAGAGAGAGAGAGAGAGAGAAAGTAATTTGCTGAATTAACTAATGAGTGGTAGAGACAGAATTTTCAAATGCTTTAATCACTTTAATTATCATTCTTCATTCACGACCTATTATCAGTAAGGGGTTATGCATGGCCTGATTTGTAAGTTAATCAATCGTTCATCTTCTTATTTGTACTGCAATAAATATCCGTAAAACCACAATTCAACCCTCAGTGAAAATAACGCCAGTAACTTACATCAACCTATGTACTCCTTCCCTGCATATCTCAGTTCTCCCCAGCAAAGGTAGATACTGAAGTTGGTGTCAATCATTCTCTTTAAGGGCCTCCCTTAATCATTCTCTTTGAAGCCATGTTTAAATCCCAAATATCTCTAAAGAAAACCTCTGATTCTTGACAACTGTATTATGTTTCTTTTTAATAATCTTTCAATACAAAAAAATATCCTTACTTTAAATATGAGCACGGTCAGGCTCAAAAAAGTCAAATATAAACTTACAAAGAATTACTTGGCAAATAAATAGATGACATAAAAAGAGTTTTAAAAAAGGTCTTTTATGTCTTTAATGAAAAGACCAATCTTTTCATTAAAATATTCTGCTTCTAAAATAAGGTGATTTTAAATAGCAGATAATCAATCAGTAATAAACTATAGCTCAGTACAAATATCAAGGTACTTCCTTATCATCTTTAAAATTAACTAATATATGCAATAAAAACAGGGCCCAATCACAAGTATAAAAATGTTTGAAGGTTTTTTCTTATCAGTGAAAAAAATTAAAGAAGTCAAGAACAAATGGAAGTTTGTAGACACAAACACGCTCTTGGGTGGGACAACTACATACTGTAAAAACTGTGATTGTTCCGTTGATTAAACAACAAATCAGAATTTCAAGTATTCCCATAACCTGAGGACATATTTTGTGGCTTAGTTGCTAAGTCGTATCTGACTCTTGCAACCCCATGGACGTAGCCCACCAGGCTCCTCTGTCCATGGGATTTTCCAGGCAAGGATACTGGAGTGGGGTGCCATTCCCTTCTCCAGGGGATCTTCCAGACCCAGGAATTAAACCTGGGTCTCCTGCATCACAGGCAGATTCTTGCACTGCAGGCAGATTCTTTACCAACTAAGTTATGAGGAAGTCCCAAGAACACATTTAGAAAATAACATTTAGACAAAATTGATTTATAAACATATAATTAAGACTGGAACATTTTTTAAGTCTAATACAAAAAGATTTCAGGGTGTATCTTCACGAACATACAGTATTATTATTACTTTAAAGCTATCATTAATTGAGCTCTTACTAAAAAGTAGTTAAAGTGCTTGACACACACTATTTGATTTAATCCCTATAACAATTTCATGATGTTTGAAATACTATCTCTAGTTTATTTAACTTTCATAATTGGAGAAAAGACTATTTCATTTTGGAGGAAAAAACATCTTATTGCTTTTAGAAATAGAAAAATCTGTGAAATAAGAGAAACTGCAGAGAACATTTAAAATAGACATAAAGCCACTCCAAATACTTTAAACAAAAACACTACCATAAAAGAAAATTACAAGCCAGCATCTTTGATGAATACAGACGCAAAGATTCTCAACAAAACATTAGCAAACCGAATCCAACAACACTTAAAAAAGACCATACACCATGATCAAGTTGGATTCATCCCAGGGTCAAAAGGATGGTTCAACACACACAAATCAATTAATGTGTCACACCACATCAACAAAAGAAAAGACAAAAATCACATGATTGACTCAATAGATACAGAAAAAGCATTTGATAAAATTCAACATCCACTCATAATTTAAAACTCTTAGAGAAAAGGGTATAGAAGGAACGTATCTCAATATAATAAAAGTTATTTATGACAAACCCACAGCCAACATAATACTCAACAGTAAAAAGTTGAAAGCCTTTTTGCTAAAATCTGGAACAAGACAAGGATGTCTACCCTCACACTTCTATTCAACAGAGCATTGAAAGTCCTAGCCACAGCAAGAAAAAAGTAATAAATAAATAAATAAATAAATAAGAAAAAAGTAATAAAAGGCATCAAAATTGGAAGAAAAGAGGTAAAATTATCATTATATGGAGATGACATTCTATATGTAGAAAACCCTAATGTTTCCACACAGAAACCACTAGAATTGATAAATGAATTCAGCAAGGTAGCAGGATACAAGATTAACATGTAGAAATCTGTTGTATTTCCTTACACTAAAACTGAAATATCAAAAAGAGAAAGTAAAGAATCCCTTTTAAAGTCACGTTGAAAAAATAAAATATTTAGGAATCAATCTGACCAAGGAATGAATGACTTATAATGCTGAGAACTACAAAACACTGCTTATGGAAACTGAAAATGATTCAAAAAATGGAACAACACTCCATGCTCTTGGATT
This sequence comes from Oryx dammah, assembly GCF_014754425.2. Classification (NCBI taxonomy): domain Eukaryota; kingdom Metazoa; phylum Chordata; class Mammalia; order Artiodactyla; family Bovidae; genus Oryx; species Oryx dammah. The sequence goes on from NW_024070205.1 coordinate 21,290,902, forward strand.
GGAAGAATTAATATTGTTAAAATGGCTATACAACCCAAAGAATTCTATAGATTTAACACTATCTCTATCAAAATACCCATGCCATTTTCCACAGAATTAGAACAAAAAAATCCCAAAATTTGTATGGAGCTGTAAAGACCCAGAATTGCCAAAGCAATCCTGAGAAAAAAGAACAAAAGTATAGGCATAACCCTCCCAGACTTAGACAATGCTATAAAGTTATAGTAATCAAAGCAGTGTGGTATTGGCAGCAAAACAGACATATAGATCAAAAGAACAGAATACAGAATACAGAAAGAAATCCAGATACCTATGGGCAATTAACCTTTGACAGAAGAGTTAAGAATATATAATGAAGAAAAAATAGTCTGTTCAGCAAGTGGTATTGGAAATGCTGGACAGCCACACGTAAATCAATGAAGTTAGAACACACCCTTAACACCATACACAATAAACAATTCAAAATGGCTTAAAGACTTAAATATAAGACATGATGCCATAAAACTCCTAGAAGAAAACATAGGCAAAATATTCTCTGACATAAATTGTACCAATGCTTTAAGTTAGTCTCCCAAGGCAATAGAAATAAAAGCAAAAATAAACAAATGGGATCTAATCAAGCTTGCAAATTTTTCCACAGCAAAGGAAATAATTAATAAAATGAAAAGACAACCTATGGGAGAAAGTATTCACAAACGATGCAACCAAAAAGGGCTTAATATCCAAAATATACAAACAGCTCATACAACTCAATAACAAAAAAAAAAAAACAAACAACCCAATCAAAAAATGGGTAGAAGACCTAAATAGATATTTATCCAAAGAAGATATACAGATGGCAACTTGGCAAATGAAAAGATGCTCAACATCACTAGTTATTAGAGAAATGCAAATCAAAACTACAATGAGGTACCGACTCACAGTGGTCAAAACGTGATCATCATTCAAGCCTACAGATAAGAAATGCTGGAGAGGGTGTGGAGAAAAGGGAACCCTCCAACACTGCTGGCAGGACATAAATTGGTGCAGTCACTGGAAAACAATACTGAGGTTCCTTAAAAGACTAAAAATAGAGCCACCATATGATCCAACAATCCCACTCCTGGGCACATACCCAGAAAAGACAAAAACTCTATTTCAAAAAGATACACACACCCCAATGTTCACAGCAGTATTATTTACAATAGCCAAGACATGGAAGCAAACTGAACGTCCACCAACAGATAAATGGATAAGGAAGATGTAGTGTGTGTGTAGTGATCAATCCACTGTGTGGAATACTATTAAGCCATGAAAAAGAATGAAATAATGCCGTCTGCAGCAACAAGGATAGACCCAGGTATGATCATACGAAGAGACATAAGTCAGAAAGAGAAAGACAAACACCGTATGATATTACTTACATATGGAATCTATACGATAACAAATAAACTTATTTACAAAACAGAAACACACCCACAGACAAAGAAAGCAAACTTATGATTACCAAAGGGGAAAGGGAGTAGAGGAAAAGTCTGGGATTAGCAGATACAAACTACTACTTATAGAACACGGACTACTCTATAGCACAGGGAATTATACTCAATATCCTGCAATAAACCACAATAGAAAAGAATATGAAAAAGAATATATATATCTGAAATCACTCTGCTTTATACCAGAAACTAACATTGTAAATCAACTATACTTCTACTTAAAATTTTTAATTAAAAAAAAAATTAAATATATACTGAAATCACATAAGAGAGAAATTTGTTACAACCGTTATTAATGTTACAAATAATTTGTTTAGTTCTATATCTCATTTCACACAACTAAATCTATCTCAGATAGAATATAATTAATCATTTCCAAAATAAATTTTTAAAATGATGAACTATAAAATATATTTGTACTAATGTTAAGATAAGTTTTCTACATAATCAAGAAACAAAGATGGATTACAAGCATGCTTTCAGGTTTGAATAAGTCTTTTAAATTGCTGAAATTTTATTTGAAAACCAAAATATTTGGGATAAATGTAAATGATTTTAAAACCTACAATGCAGAATAACTGAAAAAAAAAATACTGCTACATCTACTCAGATTCCACTTGATAGTCAAAAGAAACAAAAGAGAGTCTACTTGTAAAATAATCAAATATTATATCACAAATATAAGCTATTTTATAGAAAAATGTGCCACTTCACTAATAAAAATATAATCATAATGTTATATACCTATTAAACTAATAATCATAAAACCTGGGCTTCCCTGGTGGTCCAGTGGTTAAGAATCCAATGCAGGGGACATGGGTTTGATCCCTGGTGCAGGAAGATCCCATATGTTGTGAGGCAACTAAGCCCAAGCAGCACAACTACTGAGCCTCACGCCACAACTACTGAAGCCTGTGCACCTGGAGCCCGTGCTTTGCAACAAAAGAAGCCACCACAATCAGAAGCCCACGCACTGCATGAACAGTAGCTCCCGGCTGCCATAACTAGAGAAAGGCCTGCACACAGCAACAAGACCCAGAGCAGTCAAAAATAAATAAAAATAAGTGTTTTAAAAACGATAAAAAGTCTTTATTAATTAAGTATATAATAAGCACTGGGCATCTTGTTTCATTTACTATTTATAATAAGCCTGTAAAAGTGAAGTCGCTCAGTCGCGTCCCGACTCTTTGAGGTCCCGTGGACTGTAGCCTATCAGGCTCCTCTGTCCATGGGATTCTCCAGGCAAGAGTACTGGAGTGGGTTGCCATTTCCTTCTCCAGGGGATCTTCCCTGACCCAGGGATCAAACCCTGGTCTCCTGCATTGTGGGTAGACGCTTTAACCTCTGAGCCACCAGGGAAGCCCTTATAATAAGCCTACTAGATAGTTATCATCATCCCACACTTTACTGATGAGAAAATGAAAGCTCAGAAAGGTTATGTGAAACCTTCTCAGGCATATAACTAGACAGCAGCACGTGTAAAATCCTGAAGCCACTAGTCCAACCTCAAAGATCTTTCCCTTTTCCTCACTCTGTGCTATGAGTCAAACACAAAACTATAATAAACTAAAGCTTAATTACCAATCTGGTAAAGTCATGGGAGAAAATTTTACTCATAAATTGTTGTAGACATTATTAATGTTTTATAGCTTTTAAGCAGAAAATCTTATAATATATATAACAAGATACAAGACAATCGTATTCCACAGTATAATCATTCCTGGTATACCCTCAAAGAAATAATACAAACCAGGAAAAGGTGGGTAAGGCATGTACCCATAAAGAAAAATTGTGATGGAAAAAATATATAAACAACTGATGTGTCCAGTAGAGCCTTCTTCTACATTTCAGTATAATAGATTACCAGAGTGTCCAACATCCTCAACATTTTCATTAATGGTCAGCAGATGGGAATGTAAATGAAATAGTCTTAAAAGAAAAGGAGGAAGATAACTTACACCATTCATAACCATTTCAAAAATAAACACACATAAAATGAGAAAAATAAGATAAATTTAAAGTGATATGGCCTATTTTTCTCTAAAGTTACTTAACATTACAACAAATTATTTTAAGTTTGAGCATATATGCTAATACATTGCATTAATGGCCTCATTATTTATGAGACCTTTGTTTCCTGGTGATATGGAATGAACTGTGTCACCCTAAAGTTTATTTATATGTTGAAACCCTAGGCCCCAGTGTGACTGTGAGCCTTTAAGGAAGTACTTAAGGTTAAATGAAGTCAGAAGGGTGGTATGTGTGTTTGTTGCTCAGTCATGTCCGACTCTGTATGACCCCATGGACTGCAGTCCACCCGGCTCCTCTGTCCATGTGGGGTCCTAACCTAATAGGACTGATGTCCCTATAAAGAAAGAGACTATAGAGCCACCTGTGCTCAGAGAAAAGCCCAAGTGAGAAGATAATAAGACAGCCCTGACTAAAGCTGGAGAAGCCTCAGAAGAATGCTACCTGACCACACACACGTGTGTGTGAGTGTGTGCACTTGCCCGCCCAGTCCTGGGATTGCTGACTCATATGGTAGTTTTATTCCTAGTTTTTTAAGGAATCTCCATTGTTGTTGTTTAGTCGCTAAGTCATGTTCGACTCTGCAACCCCATGGACTATAATCGGTTCATGGAATTTTTCAGGCAAGAATATTGAAGCGGTTTCCATTTACTACTCTGGGGGATCTTCCTAACCCAGAGATTGAACCTGCATCTCTTCCATCTCCTGCATTGACAGGCAGATTCTTTACCACCAGGCCACGTGGGAAGCCCAACAGTTATGAAGACTATATGGTATCTTTTTCATTTGATCTGTTTAGTTAATCCTCTTTTATTGGTGCTTCAATTTACTTCCACTACTGCAAGCATGGCGACATCATTAGACATGGGCCCAAAAGAGCTGGAACTATTTTTAGCTATAAGAAACACAAGTCTTTTTTTTTTTTTTAATAATGTATCATTTGATCTATATATTGTAGCAGGTAAAGGAATATATATTATACAGCTGGAGGGTTAAACAGTACAGTAGTAAGCTTTTATCTCTTCAATTTGGTATTGATCCTGAGTACATATATTTCAGGGCTTCCCAGGTGGAGTTAGTGGTAAAGAATCCACCTGTCAATGCAGGATACTTAACAGACATGGATTCAATCCCCTGGTCAGGAAGATCCTCTGAAGGAGGGCATGACAATCCACTCCAGCGTTCTGGAGTTCCCAGTTATTCTCCATTACCCCGGAGAATCCCATGGCCAGAGGAGCCTGGCAGGCTACACTCCATAGCATCACAAAGAGACAGACACGACTGAAGTGACTTAGCACACATGCACGCATGATATATTTCATTGCTTTAAGCATAAGATTCTGTATTTTTAGATACAAGGAATCTAAAAATTTTCTGCTATTAGTAGATACAAGGAATTATTACTTGCTTATGCTCAGAACACGCGTACGCTCAGAAAAAGTTCAGGCTCACAGAATTTAAGAAGAGAACATCACAATTTATTTACATTTTGTAATTATAGTGAATTCAATAATTGGGTATCCTCTTTCTCTTTATTGTTTTTTAAAATTATTATCTATCCCCATATTTTTACTTTCTTAATAGAAATAATATCAAATATATACTGAATATAGTAAATCAACCATACTTCAATAAAAAGGGAAAAAACATTTTGACTGCAAAAAATGAAAACTCAATGTAAATATATATATATTAATTACTAAACAACTGCTATGTGCCAAACACTACTTTAAATGCTTTAAATACATGCTGTATTATTTAATGCCTCTCATATATTGAGTTCATATGGAACAAGAAAAGTAACAAACACTAGTTGGGTTTCAAATTTTAAAATATATCAATTTTCTTAAAGACATCTATATTCTAATAATCCCACACCTTGCCACAATACAATAATAGCAACTGTGATAAAAACAAGTTCTACTCACGTAGCATTTGTGAACAAATACTACATAAATTATAATTTACATATTTTCAAATTTCACTTTGTAAGAAAGAAATTTCTATGCCACAAAAGTGTAAAGAGAAATTCAGAGATTAAATTTCACAAGTGCAAACTGGCGTAAGATAGAAGCAGAATTCAGATCTCCTGGGTCAACTGTATTCTTTCCCCCCTGGAGAATGAGAAATAAAGAAAGGTTTACAAGTGCAGAAGTTTAGAAAACCACTTGGGTAGACTCTAGGCTGGGCAGAAGCTATAGTCCAAAGAGAAAAAGAAATCTCTACCCAGGTGGCTCAGCAGTAAAGAATCCATCTGGCAATGAGCCTGCTACTGAAGGAGAAGTGGGTTCAATCCCCTGGAGAAGGAAATGGCAACCCACTCCAGTATTCTTGCCTGGGAAATCCCATGGACGGAGGAGCCTGGCAGGATACAGTCCATGGGGTTGCAAGAGCAGGACACTAATAAGGGACTAAACAACACACAAGAATTAGCTCCAGTTTTGGCATTAAACAGTATCCTTCTGTTTTAGGAGCTTGACTCTCCACCTGTGAAGCACTCAGGAAATACCATACACAGTAACTAATCAATAAAAACTGCTGATCTGACAGGTAGGAACACTATGTACTGTGCTTTACCTCTAGGACTTGAAATCCCTTAGCATAGTACCTTTCACTCCAAATATGTCTCTATTTGCATAATTATTGCATGATTAGAATGTATAATATATTATGACATAATAAATATAAAATGTTTATATCACTTTAGTTTAGTCACTCAGTTGTGTCTGACTTTTTGCGACCCCACGGACTGTAGTCAACCAGGCTCCTCCGTCTATGGGATTTTCCAGGCAAGAATACTGGAGTGGGTTGCCATTTCTTTCTCCAGAGGATATTCCCGATCCAGGGATCGAACCCAGGTCTCCCATGTTGTAGGCAGATGCTTTACTGTCTGAGCCACGAGGGAAGTCACTTTAAGCAGACCATAAATGTGTAAAAAGCTAGGAAACATTCTCAGATGATCTCACATATATGTGGGCTGCCAACAGGTTGGTGAAGTTGCTAAAAACTGAAAGTTAACTACAAAAGTCCAAAAAGGATTGTAAATACAAATATCAAAAAACAAAAACCCTATAGATTTCTTTTATCAAATGTATACACATTAACTACTGGGAGGCACTGATTCTAAGAATTTCCTTTAAACTCTTATCCTTTGATGCTCCTTTACTTAGATCATCCTATGATCACCTGGCAAGGAACAGACATACTAGTATCCAAGGAAATGCAATAACTTAGTCTCTAAAATATTTTAACAGGATGTTAATAGAGGCACATCAAGAAAGACTTTACTTTCAGTAATTATCTATAAACCAAGAGTAAGAAGAAAATATATTTCCTTAATAGTAAAATTAAAACACACTGGGCAAAGGAAAATCTAAAGGGAAAACAAGGTTTAGGAGACATACTGAATTTTTGGCACAAATACACTTGGAAAATTACTCAATTTTTCACTGACATTATTTTTAAAGAAATTAAACTGTATTCTAGTATGAAAATTATTCAACAATTTCCACAATTTTAGAAAGAATTCAAACTTCTGCTGATGTGGTCAATCTCATAATTAGAGATAAGATAAAGTTTTCTAACGGAAAGAGCATATCCAAAAATGACCTCAACTCAATAGAAATATTATCAGTATATTAAGATTTTCAAAAAAAAAAAAAAAAAAACAAAAAAAAAATCAAACACAAGTCTTAACTCATAATTAAAGTAGTTTGTCAGGTAAGCTCAGTCACATCCAAAGCAATCAGATAAAAATTTTAAGGTTTCTTTTGGTAGCTTAAAACACTATCATCAATATAAAACATTTTAAAATATAAACAAATCCTGAGTTTATTTTAAATGTTGACGATTCTGTTACCTGAAATGAATCAAACACAAATTTCTATTTTGTAGCCTAAATATTCAAGATTTGCATCTTTTCCTTCCATTTTCAAATTGTGTATTACCAAGACATGAGCAGATCAGAAGTCCCACCTATTAAAAGCTATCAATACAATCCAGCTCTAAATAGCTCCAATAACATTTGTCAATTTTTATGAAGCAATAATAGAAGGAATTCTCTTTTAACTCTCAACTTTGTCAGGAGATGATTTGATACTTTCTCCCTCTAAACTGCATTTAATGTACAAAAGTAGATCAATGGGATTAAAAAGGGTAAAAGATAAAACAAAACAAATAATTTTACACAGGCCCCAAAATGAAGAGTTCAGAATATAACATAATAAAAAAATTCCTTCTAAATCAATTTTTTACTATCAATTACTATCATTCATTGAGCTTCTAGAGTTTAATACTTTTTTAAAATTGCACTAATTAAGTAAATTATTTTATAATGAGCAAAGAGGATGTTTTATTCATTATAAAACACAAATAATTAAAATCCCTCTTCCCCCTTATTCATCACAATATACCTTCTCTTACTGGCTCACTGGTTGACTCTCCTTTTAGACTCAGCATCCTGGAAAAGCCATTGGAAAGAGTAGAGAAAATGCCACGGATGAAATATCCCTGCTGCTCAGACTCCACTGACCCCACTGAAGTCGGCCACCGTCTAATAAATCTGACACTGGAGCGGGGTTCTGGCTCTGAGAGAGATCTGCTGAATGGAACCCGAAGTGACCGAGTGTTTACCAGGTTCTGCTTCTCCATGGATGTTCCAAGGACTTCATTGCCAGAGGAAGAAATATTATCCCCAACCATCTTTGGCAGGACCGCTTGTTGTGGTGGTTCATCCAAGTCTCCTTTATTATTTTCCAATTGCTCCTTTTTGCCCCCTTTCAACCTTAAGCTGGGGTGTGTTTGCCACCGATAAGCACCCAGTGGCTTTCCTAGACTGGAAACAGCCTGTTCATTTTTCTTCCTCTTGCTTTTCACTGGACCACGCCATGGATAACTCTTTAAGCTTGTTCCTGTCTCTGAGTGTGCATAAGCAGGTTCTGACAAAGATCTTCGATAGCCTGGAGGACGCGGTGATGTCTGTCTCTTAAAGATGCTCATCCTCCATGACTCCATGTTTTAACAACTTCTTGAAACTTCGAATTTTTTGCTCTGCAGTCTTTGCAGTTGAACCACACTTGTCCGTGCAGTCCAAAACATTCAACTGCTTAAACAGCTTTCTTTGTGTGGCTTTGAACCACAGCAGATGTTGCTGCTTAAGAACTGGTGTCATGTTATTACCCCCATTTTCCCAGATCTCCAAAATTTCAGCAAGCACCCAAAAACCTCCTGTATGAAGCAAATTATCTTCAGAATACAGCAAAAGAAGATCATCTCACTTCCTGTAGTAGGTTACATTTCTGCCCGGAGTTTTCAGGAAATGGTTTTTTTAAAAAAAATGAGAAGTGAAATAAAAGCAACAAAAAAACCCCCACAGACACCTTTGGGGACCAATAGCAGTTAAGTGTTCACTATGTGAATGATATTGGGTTAAAAACAGATTGTGAAAGTACTCAAGCTGACTTACACACTTTCCAGAAGAAGAAGAAAAACCTTGCCTAAAAGCCTGCTCTCTAAATGACAGCTCTTCAGGATAGTTTTTAAAGTTGGCATTTCAAGAAAATTCTTGCTATTTACACCACAACTTCTCTCAAAGTTAATATTGTTTTAAAACCAATAGGTAAAGTTTTGTGCAAGAGGCACTGCAAAGATGAGGGGAAAAGGACAAAAGAATGCCAAAATATAAAGCCATTTTTAACGTGAACACACTAGGGAGAATTTTAAAAGCACAAGTGGACAGAAAAAAAGAAAAGGGATAGTGGATACTTGCTATGAACTATAGCAAAGGAAAAGGAAAATCTTAAGGCAACATCTTGTGGGAACTGGAACACAGGAAAGTACATACTTAAATGATTTCTAAAAGGGAAAAGTTTGCTTTATAAATCTAATTGGGATAAGCTGTATGGAAAAATATTCCCTATCTATTCAACCAAAAAAAATTCCTTTATTCCTCTTTGTGCTATTTACAACCTAAAAAAAAAAAAAAAAAAAGAAGAAGAAGAGCTGACTACTTAAAATGTTATTAAAGCACAGTACCTTATACTGAACCAAGATCATGAATGCCAAGTTTTTTTGCTGGTTAATTTTTTTTCAACTGTCAGCTCATAAACTCCTGAAAATAGGGGTTTCAAATGGAAAGCCTGACAGACTTAAGACCATCAATAAAAGAGATAAAACATGGCAATCAGATCACTTTGCAAGCTGCATAAAAAATGATGATTTCATGTGGAAAACTAAAAAACCATCCATTTGTAGAATATGTACAATGAAAAAACAGTTCTTAACTGTCTCTTTCTTATTATTGCCAAACAGTAAAGTTAGTAACATATCTATTCTTTGAAACATATTAAAATGTTCTAGTTATTTCCATTATCATAAAATAATGATCTCATCTTCATTTGTTTATATAGTCTCTAAATTTACACATTTCTGTACTAAGTAAGTGTTGAAGTACTCAGCTTTCCCAAAAGTATAATAAATCAAATTAGAGTATATTACAATCATAAAATTTTCTCTTGGCTTAAAAAAGACACTTAGAAATGTGAATCTGCAGAAAGAGAAAAACAGTAAACATTAAGTTCTAATCCCTACTTATGACACATCACACAATCCACCAAAACTGATCTGTGGTGGAAAATAAACCTAAATGTAAAATATAAACTGATAAAGCTTATAAAGGAGATCACAAGAGAATATTTTTGTGAACTGAGGATAGGCAAAAATTTCTTGGGATTAAAAAATGTAATAACTGGATATCCCTGGTGGTCCAGTGCTTAGGAATCCACCTGCCAATGCAGGGGACACTAGTTTGATCCCTGATCTGGGAAGATTCCACAGGCCACAAGGCAACTAAGTCCAAGCACCACAACTACTGGATCGGCATTCTAGAGCCCGTGAACCACAGCTACAGAGCCTGTGCACCTACAGCCTGTCCTCTGCAACAACAGAAGCCATGGCAAAAGGAAGCCCACACACCACAACAAAGAATAGCCCCTGCTTGCCACAACTGAAAGCCCGGACGCAGCAACGAAGACCTAGTGCAGCCAAAAATAAAATAAAACAAATTTTATAAAAAGCAGTAACCATGATAGGAAAACATTAATAACTATGAATTCATAAAAATTAAAACCTGAACAAGTCTAGAAGACAATCAATAAGCAAGCTACAAAACGGGAGAACATATTCACAATACAAATGTCTTACAATCTGTACTACAAAATATAAAGAGCTCCTATAGCTTATTGATTGGAGAAGGAAATGGCAACCCACTCCGTATTCTTGCCTGGAGAATCCCATGGATGGAGGAGCCTGGTGGGCTATACAGTCCACGGGGTCACAAAAGAGTCAGGACACGAATAGGGAAAGAGAGTTGAACAGACCCTTCATGAAGAAAGTTATATGAATGGTCAATAAGCATAGTGGGAAATGTACTCAACATCATTAGGACTGAGAGAAACACAAATTAAAGCCAATAATGAGATATCATTCACTAAAATAGCTAACACTTAAATGGCTAATAACACCAGATGCTGGTGAGAATGTGGAGCAACCAGAAATCTCATAATCAATCACAAAGTCATGAAATGATACAACTGCTATGGAACAAATTTGACAATTTTATTTTTATAAGATAAACATACATTTATCCAATGCACAGCAGTTCCACTCATAAGCATTTACTCAAGAGAAATGAAAATACACAAACCTGTACTTCATGTTCACAGCAGCTTTATTTATGATAGCCTTAAACTGAAAACAACCCAAATGTCTATCACAGCAGACTGGATAAACAAACTGTGATGGTTTCAAACACTGTATACAACTCAGCTATAAAAAGAATAAACTACTAATAACAAAACAATGTGAATGAAAACCACAGATATTATGCCAACAAAAGAAACTAAACACAAAAGAGCACATGCTGTATGATTCCATTTCTACAGAGTTCTAAAATAGGCTGAACTAATTTTTAACAGGGGGGAAAAAAATCAAGAAAGCAGTTGTCAGTGGTAGAAAGCATTATTAACAAGAAAGGGCACCAGGAAACTTTCTAGGGTTAAGGAAATTTTCTTAACCTTGATATACATGTGAATATGGGTATATTTGTCAAGACTCATCCAATTGTTCTCAAGATTTATGCATTTTCCCATAATTAAGTTTTACCTTTAAAGAACTGCAAATACTACAGTTAGTAGGCTTACTTATCTAATATAATGAGTTAGCAATTCTGAAAGCACTTTCTGTGTATTTAAGACTTGAGAAAAGGAGTAAATGCATTGAAGATAATGAATGAATATGGATGAATAAATACATACAGACAGACATACCAATACTGGAACAAACCAATACTATACACCTCCAGATATGTTGACTTGTGAAAGCATAGCTTGTGATTTATTCCTGTAAAAAAAAAATGCATAACCTAAATCTAATCACAAGCAGCATCAGATAACCTTGAATTAAAGAAGATCTACGAAATAACTATATCATTTGCTTCAAAAGTGTCCAGGTCAAGAAAGTCAGAGAAAAGCTATGGAACTATTGTAATTCAAAGGAGACTAAGGAGAAACAATGAAAAGTAAAGCATAATTTTGGATCTGATCCTAAAATGGGGAGAAAAAGCTATAAAAAACATTATTGGGATAACTGACAAAATCTGAATATGGACTATGGATTAGATAATAGAATATTAACATTAAGATCTCTCATTTTCATTATGAAAGAGAATGTTATTATTCTTAGGAAATTCCCACTGAAGTATTTCGGGATCTTAGAGGCATTATGTTTCCAATTTACCCTCAAATGATTCAGAGAAAAACTACCCATATAAAGGTATATGAAATATGACCAAACAAACAGGGCAAACTGTACATAAATATTGAATCTAGGTAAAGGAACCAGAAATCAAATTGCCAACATCTGCTGGATCATGGAAAAGCAAGAGTTTCAGAAAAACATCTATTTCTGCTTTATTGACTATGCCAAAGCCTTTGACTGTGTGGATCACAATACACTGTGGAAATTCTGAAAGAGATGGGAATACCAGACCATCCGACTTGCCTCTTGAGAAACCTATATGCAGGTCAGGAAGCAACAGTTATTACTGGACATGGAACAACAGACTGGTTCCAAACAAGAAAAGGAGTACGTCAAGGCTGTATATTGTCACCCTGCTTATTTAACTTATATGCAGAGTACATTATGAGAAACGCCAGGCTGGAGGAAGCACAAGCTGGAATCAAGATTGCTGGGAGGAATATCAATAACCTCAGATATGTAGATGACACCATCCTTATGGCAGAAAGTGAAGAGGAACTAAAGAGCCTCTTGATGAAAGTGAAAGAGGAGAGGGAAAAAGTTGGCTTAAAGCTCAACATTCAGAAAACGAAGATCATGGCACCTGGTCCCATCACTTCTTGGGAAATAGATGGGGAAACAGTGGAAACAGTGTCAGTCTTTATTTTGGGGGGCTCGAAAATCACTGCAGATTGTCACTGCAGCCATGAAATTTTCAAAACATGCTTACTCCTTGGAAGGAAAGTTATGACCAACCTAGACAGCATATTCAAAAGCAGAGACATTACTTTGCCAACAAAGGTCCATCTAGTCAAGGCTATGGTTTTTCCTGTGGTCATGTATGGATGTGAGAGTTGGACTGTGAAGAAGGCTGAGCGCCGAAGAACTGATGCTTTTGAACTGTGGTGTAGGAGAACACTCTTGAGAGTCCCTTGGACTGCAAGGAGATCCAACCAGTCCATTCTGAAGGAGATCAGCCCTGGGATTTCTTTGGAAGGAATGATGCTGAAGCTGAAACTCCAGTACTTTGGCCACCTCATGCGAAGAGTTGACTCATTGGAAAAGACTCTGATGCTGGGAGGGATTGGGGGCAGGAGGAGAAGGGGACGACAGAGGATGAGATGGCTGGATGGCATCACGGACTCGATGGACGTGAGTCTGAGTGAACTCCGGGAATTGGTGATGGACAGGGAAGCCTGGCGTGCTGCGATTCATGGGGTCGCAAAGAGTCGGACACGACTGAGCGACTGAACTGAACTGAACTGAAAGGGTCCCTGGTAGCTTAGTGGTAAAGAATCTGCCTGAAATGCAGGAGATGCAGGAGACACAAGAGACAGAGGTTTGACTTCTGTGTCGGGAAGATCTCCTGGAGAAGGAAATGGCAACCCACTCCAGTGTTCCTGCCTGCAAAATTCCACAGACAGAGGAGCCTGGCGGGTTACAGTCAGGGCGGTCACAAAGAGTTGGAGATGACTGAGCGCTTGTGCACGTGCGCACACACACACACACAGACACACCCACACAAAGGGTATATAGAAGTTTCTTGTATGCTTGCAAATATTCTATAGGCTTGAAATTACTTCAAAAGAAGACATTACACCCGTATTTTTTTTTAAATTTCAAAACTACTTCCTTTGGGTCTATAACAGATATTTTATTATTAATACTGTAATGGTCCCTATTTCAGAGTATCTTTTGGGTAATACTAATAAGAAAATATCTAGTTTCACAGGTTTCATGAGAGGGAAGTTAATCTAGATCACCCTATTAAAACACCTCAGTAAAAATTAAAACTACGATTTTGAGAAAAGTTGCACTATAGGAGTAGAACTTAAGCCCCATAATTAACACTGTAAAGTTCAGAGACTCGGTGTTAAATGAGAAAATACTTTTACACACTAAATAGGTAAGGTAAATATAATTATACTAGTTTCTAAACTCATCAACCCAATTCTTTCAAGGAGCTACTACAATTCTTAGCATAAACTTCCCTATTTAAAGGAATATGGAAGTGGAAAATATTAAACAGCACAGAAAAAGATTCAAGCAAAATCAGAAAGCAAAAGAAATATAGAGTGAGGAAGTGACAGTCACTAAGTAGGGATAATCAAAGAAATTAAGAAATTCACCTCTTTTAGAGTTGGCTAAAGTTGGACTTGCCAAATGTTTCAAATTATCTTCTATCATTATGATAGCCTAATATCATTTGTTAGCTATTTCTCTAAGTTTTGTCTTTCACCTGAATTTAACATGATCACCTGACACACTGCATTTTCTAAATTTTATCAAATGTATACAACAAATTTATAATTTTTAAGAAAATATTCCAAGTTCTTTAATTTTTTAATTAGAAACTATGACACTACTACCACTGAACTACCACATTCATTACGAATCCTAATATAAAAATTGGCTGCTGATTAAAGTGTCATAACAAGAACATTACTGCCACCTCAAGTATCAGCTAATTATTATTCATTTCCTTAATATATAATTTGCAATATTCAAAGCACAGCTTTAAGAATTACTCTAGTTGCTTACCCAAAAGAAACATCTGAATTCTCTAAATAAATATACAAGTACTTATATTGGTATGGAGCCATTTTTAAAATGGTTATTCAGTACCTGCCATGTATCAGGCACTGAACTAAGACGAGAGGAACAAAAAAGAATAACATACACACTGTCCCTGCCCTCCTGAAACTGCCAGCTAACCAGGAAGGACTGATACTAAGAAAGGGAGTCTACGGAATGCTCAGGAAGTGTGATGCAAGGAAATTTTTAACATGTCTAATTTGAATGCAGAGTTCCAAAAATAGCAAGGAGAGATAAGAAAGCCTTCCTCAGTGATCAGTGCAAAGAAATAGAGGAAAACAATAGAATGGGAAAGAATAGAGATCTCTGCAAGAAAATCAGAGATACCAAGGGAACATTTCATGCAAAGATGGGCTCAATAAAGGACAGAAATGGTATGGACCTAACAGAAGCAGAAGATACTAAGAAGTGGCAAGAATACACAGAAGAACTGTGCAAAAGATCTCCACAACCCAGATAATCACGATGGTGTAATCACTCACCTAGAGCCAGACATCCTGGAATGTGAAGTCAAGTGGGCCTTAGAAAGCATCACTATGAACAAAGCTAGTGGAAGTGATGGAATTCCATGTCAGCTATTTCAAATCCTGAAAGATGATGCTGTGAAAGTGCTGCACTCAATATGCTGGCAAATTTGGAAAACTCAGCAGTGGCCACAGGACTGGAAAAGGTCAGTTTTCATTCCAATCCCAAAGAAAGGCAATGCCAAAGAATGCTCAAACTACCACACAATTGCACTCATCTCACACGCTAGTAAAGTAATGCTCAGAATTCTCCAAGCCAGGCTTCAGCAATACGTGAACCGTGAACTTCCAGATGTTCAAGCTGGTTTTAGAAAAGGCAGAGGAACCAGAGATCAAATTGTCAACATCTGCTGGATCATGGAAAAAGCAAGAGAGTTCCAGAAAAACATCTATTTCTGCTTTATTGACTATGCCAAAGCCTTTGACTGTGTGGATCACAATACACTGTGGAAAATTCTGAAAGAGATGGGAATACCAGACCACCTGACCTGCCTCTTGAGAAACCTGTATGCAGGTCAGGAAGCAACAGTTAGAACTGGATATGGAACAACAGACTGGTTCCAAATAGGAAAAGGAGTACGTCAAGGCTATATATTGTCACCCTGCTTATTTAACTTCTATGCAGAGTACCTTATGAGAAACGCCAGGCTGGAGGAAGCACAAGCTGGAATCAAGATTGCTGGGAGAAATATCAATAACCTCAGATATGTAGATGACACCACCCTTATAGCAGAAAGTGAAGAAGGACTAAAGAGCCTCCTGATGAAAGTGAAAGAGGAGAGTGAAAAAGTTGGCTTAAAGCTCAACATTCAGAAAACGAAGATCATGGCATCCGGTCCCATCACTTCATGGGAAATAGATGGGGAAACAGTGGAAACAGTGGCTGACTTTATTTTTCTGGGCTCCAGAATCACTGCAGATGGTGAAATTAAAAGATGCTTACTCCTTGGAAGGAAAGTTATGACCAACCTAGACAGCATATTAAAAAGCAGAGACGTTAGTTTGTCAACAAAGGTCTGTCTAGTCAAGGCTATGGTTTTTCCAGGAATCATGTATGGATGTGAGAGTTGGACTATAAAAAAAGTTGAGCGCAGAAGAATTGATGCTTTTGAACTGTGGTGTTGGAGAAGACTCTTGAGAGTCCCTTGGATTGCAAGGAGATCCAACCACTCCATCCTAAAGGAGATCAGGCCTGGTTTTTCATTGGAAGGACTGATGCTGAAACTGAAACTCCAATACTTTGGCTACCTGATGTGAAGAGCTGACTCACTGAAAAAGACCCTGATGCTAGGGAAGATTGAGGGCAGGAGGAGAAAGGGGCGACAGAGGATGAGATGGCTGGATTGCATCCCCGACTCAATGAACATGGGTTTGGGTGAACTCCAGGTGTTGGTGATGGACAGAGGAGCCTGGTGTGCTGCGGTTCATGGAGTCGCAAAGAGTCAGACACGTCCGAGCAAATGAACTGAACTGAACTGAAGGCACAAGGGATAGAACCAATTTCTTTCCAGATTCTCTTTTCTTGAGATTCTACTGTTATACTCAATTCTACTATGTCGTGTGACATACATTTCTAAAAATCATCACACTTTACAAAATTGCATAATAAAATTTCAAGGTTTTGAGGAAGGTGGGTTTGGGAAGAAACATTTAGAAACAATGACACATAAAAAAAGATAAAAACTGTAGACCATTTTGCACATGTTAAATGGTTAAGAAAAGCCTAATTGCTAAAATAAATACATCATGTTACTTCAAAAAAACTCTGAAGTTTGCCTGTAGAAGTGGGCATCAGAAGGGTTGTGGATTTTTCGTTTTTGTGACATGATGGAAGGAGGGTTATCTGAAATCTAAATGACAGTTCTAACGCTTAAGTGGATGGATGTGGTGCGTAACAAGTGTGGGGAATTGAGGTGGCTGGTAGCTGGTCAAGACATATGCCTTTCAATATTTCCTACAGTATCATGCTTTACTTGGATACAGTTTTTGCTATGCAGCTAAAATTTCTCAACAAATGGCACATAAGCAAACACAAAATTCATGCAACGCTCCAACTGTTCCCTACTATCCATCACATGATACACATTCTGTTTTCAAAAGAAGCGTGACATAAAATAAATTTCAATTTAAAAATTTTTTGAAAAACACCTAAAACATAAAATAATAATTATTTTCTTTTTAAAACACCAAAAATAAAGCATGATAATACAGCTGACTATATCTTCTCTTTTCCGTAATACTGGTATGGTATTAAAAAAAAAAAAAAAAAACAGGTAAAAATATCAACAGGAGACCTTACCATTGGAAGGCACAATAAATGCACAGGGTTTGAAAAAGTTCTTGAACTTAGTATATTCCAGTCTTTAGTTCAAACTTTTCACTTTTTTCTTTTCTTTCTCCTCAGAAAGATCAGAACAATAACAACCAAAGGCTCAAACTCAAGATGTGGGCACAAACGACCACGCATAAAGATAATGCGACGGATCTGCTTCCAGGCCAATGCTTCTCGTGCTGTAGGGTATGAATGAAGCACCAGGAGACTGAATTAAAATGTAGATTTTGCTTTAGTACACATGGGTGAGAGCCTGAAATTCTACATTTCTAACAAGCTGTAAGTGATACGTATGCTACTGATTCACGGGACAAATTGTGACTAACAAGCTGTAGACAGATTTTTCAATAAAAGGACTAAAGGAATTCTCAAGGCTCCCATGAGATTCAGTCAAGTTCTCCAAAATAAAAACATCGTATTGGGATTAGAGGATAAAGTGAGAATATCTGCTTGAAATATTCTGTGCAAGTGAGTATGTAGATCACATAGAGACTTTGCCCATGGTCGTGTGCAGAGAATTAAAGATACAGCAATCCTAGCCAAACCTCTTCCTTGGAGACAGCAAAGACCATCTACAGCATATAAATAAAGCACAATTAAAAATTCAACAATCTTCTGCATTTTAAGAACTGCAGCATTTTTTTTTAAATGGAAGGAAGCAAGGGAGGGGGATGCAAATGACCATCTATAGGAGGATGCCCCAATAAATCACAGTACATACCATGCAAAAACAACCACATATATTTAAATGTGCTAGAAACACACACATTTTTAAAGAGTGATTGCCTGTAGGGAGTACAAAGAGATATCACCTTAGATCTTTATGGTTTTATTTTTTAATTATGAGTATATACTAGAGTCACAGTAAGAAAAAAAACTTAAAACAGAAATTTAGGTGGTAAGAAGTCTAAGGGATAAGGTATAAAAGCAATATATACTATAAAAAGTAGATCATGATCCCACTTTTACTGAAGATTATCATTAATATGTCAGTGTACATAAGACAGAATTTACGTAGAGAGAAATTCTGTTCCTATTTCTTTTAAATATTTTCTTTTTAAAAATAATGAAATTTGTTATTTTTGTTGCTAACAGATTTTTGTTTTCATATTATTAATTTCTTCTTTTTGAATGCACAAAGTTTAAATAAGTATATTTTTTAAATCTATACAGAGCAAAAATGGAAACATTTAATATCAACCCACAGAATCAGAATTAGAGAACAGAGAACTAAACAAGACATCACAGATTATCCTAACCAACACTTACATATAATCAAATGAGGGCAGAGAAAAGAACTTGTCCATGACTAGTCAACAGCAAAAACAAACAAACAAACAAAAAGAATACACGGGTATCCTAATTTCTAATTCAGGATTCTATATAACCTCTTTAAATTAGCATTTTCCAACTACGATTCACAGAATACAGCTGAGAAATTTAGGCTTACGGGGCATAACTGTGACATTGAGTCCAGATATTTTATTGTTATCTAGTTTAAATGCTAAATTCTTTACTTTTTAAAGATTAAAATAGGATATCAGTTTCTCATTAAAATGGCTTTTCAGATTTCTTTCAACTAAGGGAAGCAAGCAGAGATGAAAAGGCAAAACCTGAGCTTTCTCAGTTTACAAATACTAGTCTGCCACCACTTCCTATCTTTTAAGACACACCTTTTCCACACCGAAATTCTATCCTATAAATCTCACATGCTCTTATGTAACAGAAGATACGACATAATACAACTAACAAAGAGTTCAGGAGTTCTGTTACTGGAACAACAGAGTACATACCTCTTAGATCAACTAATGAAAAGCTTTAAAAATAGGATTAATTTCTATAAACCAGAAGAAGACATCTTTCAAAAATACAAAGTCTTTGTTTATTCAAAGCTAAGTAATTAATAACAAAACATCCCCTTCCCATCTCCTATCACTGGAGCACATCTGCTTCCCGATGAAACACTTCCTGTGGCAAAAACTACCTCCTTTCTAAGTAAGAGAACTCAAAGACACACCTGACACGCACACAACTGCTTCTCATTCAAGCAAGATACGCCTAGAGGAGCTAAATAAAGATTATTAATAGACAACTCTCAGAATTTATTTTTTAAATAAAATGTTTTAAAATAAAAACCAGAACACAGATGACTTCTATCATTAAAGTCTTTTCAAAAATAAAAGCTTCTGGTTTTCCTCTAAACATCTCCGATCACAACTTCTCTGTCTCCTGTGAGATTCACTCTTCTCTATCTAGTCTCTGAATGTTAGGAGTTCATCAAACTGGGTGCCAGGCACGCCATCACCATATTCTCACCATCCATATCATCCTTCACAGTAACCACAGCAACTTATACCTCCAGTTCAGACCTGATCTCCTTGACCAACATATTCATGTATTCAATTAGACATTTTGTGGCCTCTCAAATTCAAAATGTATCAAACCTAACCCATGATCTTTCCTTTAAAAATCTGTTCTCATTCCAGTGTTGCTAATTCTAATAAAAATAACATCCACTCCACTGTCCCAGTACCAAATCTTAGTCATCTCCCTCTCTTACCATTCAATATCAAATCCATGAACCTCGCCGATCTTTCCTAAGTATTTTTAATCTACTTCTCACCACTTCCTCTAAATTAACTATCATTTCTCAGCTGGATTATCCTAAATTTATCTATCTACATCTACTACAGTCCCCTGTAAATCATTATTCCTACTATAGTGAGAATAATTTTTTCCAAATACAAGTTTACTGCATACTACCTTTCAATTGCTTCCCACTGCTCTATAAAACGAACACAAAACATAGCAAAATTCCTCAGCATAGCCTGGTCCCTACCCTACGCCATCCCTTCAGCCTCCTGTGAATCCTTTCAGCCCTTCATACCAACACTCTCCTTCCCCATGGCACGGCTTTTGCCCACAATGTTTCCTCTACATGGAAGGAATTTTCTCCCTTCATCAACTGCCTATTCACGCTTCAGGTTTCAAGTGTTACTACTTCCTGAGAGTGCCTTTCCTGACTACCCTGACTAGGTCAAATCTTTTTTTATAGGCTTTTACAGTCCCAAGCATCTCCCTATTACAGTTATAGCTATTTTTGGACATTTCCTTGTGAGATTATTAATCAGTGATTATTTCAACCACAAAACTATAATTCCCATGCCCATTTTATTGTCTATAGAGTCCTCAGTACCTGACATATGATAGGCACTCAATAAATATTTGTTGAATTAATTAATAAAAATCTGAGAAAGACCTAAAATAAAAGCACCTGACTTCAGGATAGTAGTAACAAGGGTCAGTAATAATGAGTTTAACATTATCTCTCATACCAAGAAGATCACATTAAAACACATATGATGAGGGAGAAGGACAAGGGAGGAAAGACAGTCACCAGGGAGTTATCTTTCTTGAACCAAGTGACTATCTGTTTCTTCAAGGATATGGAAAGAGAGGAGTATTAACAGAGGAAAATAAAAGAATTATGTCAAATGAGATGAGAGCAAGAAAGAGGCAAGAAATATTGCTTCAATTGTTAAGATTTTCTTCCCCCAGAAATGTCGATTTAGTTGACAGAAACTACTACCTAGCTTTTCTAGATTTTCTTTAAAAATTATTTCTAAGAAAAAAATCTGGCATCACTGGAGAACATCTTGAAGAAGCATAAAGAGGTAACTACCAGCACTTAACAAATCTCATACCTTCTTCAATGAGTACAAACTTAGAAAATGAACAACATTCTGATAACTTGAAATAAGTATCAGCATATTATCAATATATCTGATAAATGACAAAGCAGCCTGTACTAAAGTAGACTTAGTTCAGTGCCAAAACTGGGGTTGCTAAAGGAACGAATTAGAAATATTTCTTTATTATAAGGTATTGCACTACTTGGGAAACAATTCAGTATCATTTGAAAGTGGACTTGGATTAATTGCTAACATATATTACAAATTCTAGGGCAATCACTTAAAAACTTTATTAAAAGGTAAAGAAAAAAATAGAATCACGTAAAATGATCAATTAAAATCAAAAAAGACAAAAAGGAATAGAAGACAAATACAGAAACAAAGAACAAGAGTAACAAACAAATAACATGGGCAACAAACAGAAAACAGTAACAAATATAATAGATATTAATCCAACTATATCAATAATCCCTTTAAACATAAATGGTCCAAATATACCAATTAAAGACAGAGATTATCAGTGGGGATCAAAACACAAGCCCCAGCTGTATGTTGCCTACAAGAAATCTGCTTTACATATAAAGATACAAATACATTAAAAGTAAAGGGGTTGAAAAAGATGTAACATGCTAACACATATAACATGCTAATCAAAAGAAACCTTAAGTAGCTATACTAATTTCAGATAGGGTAGAATTCAGAGTAAGAGAAAAAATCAGGAATAGATAAAGGCTTATGTCTGCCCGCAATGCGGGAGACCCAGGTTTGATCCCTGGGTTGGGAAGATCCCCTGGAGAAGGAAATGGCAACCCACTCCAGTATTCTTGCCTGGAGAATCCCATGGACAGAGGAGCTTGGTGGGCTACAGTCCACAGGGTCGCCAAGAGTCGGACACGACTGAGCGACTTCACTTCACTTTCACTTTATGTAATAATAAAAGAACCAATTCCCTAAGAAAATTGAGAATCCTTAATGTATATGTACCTAACAGCAAAGTGTCAAATTATGTGAGTTTAAAAACTACAGAGAAACAGACGAATCTCCTATTATAGCTGGAGATTTCAACCACACCTCTATGAGAAAGGGACAGTTCAGTAGGCAGAAAATCAGTAAGGACACAGCTGAACTCCACAGCACCTTCAGTCATCAACTGGATAAGTAACAACTAAGAGCACCACTCTAGACAACTACTACCTTTTAATGAGTAATTTTATTAAGTACAGTTGGCTTTTTATGTTAGACCTTGAAACTTTAGGAGCAAAGAAAAACTGTTAAAAGTCAGTTTGGAGATAAGCAAATGAGTCAAGGACTATCATACAAACAGCCGGAAAGCGGCAGCTTTGAAACTGTTCCTTCTGGTTGTGTTACATATGCCTTGAAATAAAATAAAAAATCAGAAGCAAATTTAACAAAAGAAATAAACTTTTAGAAAAAGAAACAGAATTTCATCAGTAATATAATGCAGTTACCTAGAAATATCAATTAATAAGATGCTCTGGTTAAGTTGACTTTAGGTTTAACTGAGAATTGAGAACCTTTGTCTGAAATTGTTTACTTTTTACATTTTTTTTTTCTAACAGGCATTAGTTAATTTTATGGTCTCAGTGAATAGACACTTTATTTAATTATTTCAGGCTTCCCCGGTAGCTCAGCAGTAAAGAATCCACCTGCCAATGCCTACCAATGCAAGAGACACAGGTTCAGTCCCTGAGTCAGGAAGATCTCCTGGAGAAGGAAATGGCAACCCACTCCAATATTCTTTCCCAGAAAATTCCATGGACAGAGGAGCCTGGTGGACTACAGTTGGACACAACTAAGCGACTGAGCAAGGAAGCATGAAGAAAGATCTACAGAAAGAAACAACAGTCAGTTTTCCCAGCTTTCAAGGATGAGAAGCTTTTCAGGCCAAGGGGATAGTGTTTGAGGGTAGAAGAAAGACAAAGAATTCTTAGCAAAGAGAACAGTACAGACAAAGATATGAAGACATGAAACATTTCAGGCACAGATTAGCATCCAGAGTACAAGGAGAAAGGTAACAGGAGACAACACTACTGTAGAGGTAGATAGAGGGAAGACTAGGGAGTCTCTTGTTCGCTAAAGAATTGGACTTCATCTTTTAAATAATGAAGTGAAGTCAAAGTCGCTCAGCCATGTCCGATGCTTTGCAATCCCATGGACTATACACTCCATGGAATTCTCCAGACCAGAATACTGGAGTGGGTGGCCTTTCCACTTCTCCAGGGGATCTTCCCAAAACAGGAATCAAACCCAGGTCTCCTGCATTGCAGGCAGGTTCTTTACCAGGTGAGCCACAAGGGAAGCCCAGGAATACTGGACTAGGTACCCTATCCCTCTCCAGCGGATCTTCCTGACCCAGAAATGGAACCGGGGTCTCCTGCATTGCAGGGAGATTCTTTACCAACTGAGCTATTAGGGAAAAAAGTAAATAATGAGAGCTACTAAAAAAGTTTACGTGAACTAGCAATGTGATGTTTTGCTAAATCTTATAGCTTGAATTTTATTGTCCTACATGTTCCAGCAATGGTCAAAGTTAGATGGCAAGGGATATGGCTCAATGGAAGGAGACTTGCTAGGAAATAACTAGAAGTAAAATAATGAGAAACTGAACTGAGACAACAGAGTTAATGATTCGATTCCTGGCTCCAGGACCCACTAAATATTTCATGTATCAAACAACAAACCAGATGGTGAGGAAGTACCTAGATGAGACAGCAATCCAGAGGAGTGCAACTGGCACTGGAAGTAGCTTCTACTTTGGGGCCTTTGTTACCCAAAGCAGGTTCTGAGAAACTGAGGTATGTGGTCAGCAAGCAAAGGGTCTAAATAGATAAAGGGTCAGAGACCAAGGAAAGACAGGGTTGGAACCAAAGTTACCAATTCCCTTCTCTTTAGCCCACTTTGGACTGGACTCTAAAAGAAAAATCACCCTAGGACTAAAGTGAATTACAAGTATATCAGATTTGTAAAAAGCTTGACTTTTAGTCTTTTAGATTAGCTAATTAAAATCTCAAATGAAATTGGTATGATTATTCCAGTTTGTTAGAACCTTTAGTGTTTGGCAGGATAACAAAAATCTTACTGAGAGAAAAATAACATTATCCCAAGTCTCAAATGATTTCTAGAAGTAAATTTTCAAACAGATCCACTATTCTTTATCTAAATCTTCAGGCTAAATGTGATGAGAATTGAGAAGATTTCACATTTTAGAAAAATAATATGGTACATATACCATATTGTCATATCATCAGTGGGGTAAGGGGCATTACCCTGTTATCAATCGGATGCAAACCGTACAAACATTTACACTAAGTTGAATACAACTAAACAGCTTTGTGTCACTTCACAACAGGTTAGGACAATAAATGAGTTATGAAACAGCTTTTAGTTGCAGAGCTTTCTGGATTTTAGAACTGTAAAGGACTGTAATGCTACAGAACGCTCAGTACATAATCAAAGATAACAGGGCACGTAAGAAGGCAATTAATCATAAGTACAAACAAGTAAAAGCAACAGGCAATAAAAACACACACATCTATCAGAAACATTAACAGAAATATATACTTGAGCTGCAATGTCAAGTCTGTATAATTCTATAGTTACAACATGTAGGACAATAAAATTCAAGCTATAAGATTTAGCAAAACATCACAAATTATAAAAATGTCATAGTAAATCAGAAAAAGAACTAAAGAGAAGTTGCAAAACTAGAAAAATCATTTGATACTACTGAAGAGAGAATTATGTCAGAGGAAACTATCTAGAATAAAGCATGGAAATACAAAAACATACAAAATATAAAAATACAGAAAATATTCAGGAGTAAAAATATAGGAGTAAAGAGACTTAGAAGTTACAAAGAGAATGTGTAATATGTTAAATTGGAACCCCCCAAAAGAAAAGATGAATGAAAAGAGAGACTGCTTGAAAAGTAATGACTAAGGATTTTCCATATTTGATGAAAGATGTCAATCCACAGCTTTAAGAAGCCTGAGAATTTCAAACAAATAATTTTTTTTTTAACCCAAGAAACAGAGATGAAGAAAAATAACTTTGAGCTTTAAAATAAATAATAAGTCCTCTTATTACCACTCTCAGAATGATTCATGCAGATATGTATTCTTCTTCATTAAAGAAAAATAAGATGCTATAGGAAAAAAAAAAAGCATTTTTTAAACTTAGCCTTTATTTGGCTTATAAAATTTCCCGAGAACATTGGGTCCAATAGTAAAAGTCTTATTACTCCTGTCTTGATTTTTACCATTAAAAGTATATTAGCAAAACAGTTGAAACACTTGTACAACTCTATTTTATGTAACTTCATTAAGACTTCAATCATAGTTCTGATATGATGTATATGGTCAGATATCAAATGTTACAGAGGACACATAGTAAAAACCCACCCTCACCCACCTGTCCCACAGTGTTTTTTCAACAATATGACTTCTTTCTTGTAACCTTCAAGAACTAAATATTGCACACCCAGAATTTAGACCGGTATCTCCTTTTTATTTTGTTCAGGTGATAACACAATACAAAAAACTATCTAAGACTTTTCTATTATTTCCAACATACCTTGTCAATTATTCGATATTAGAATGACCAGTTATCTCAGTGTAGAAAAAAAAGTAATTGTATTATAAGAAAGAGCTGCTGTGAATTCAAATTAGCCACAAAAAAAAGAAGATTAAAAACAAAGCCTCAAAAATAAATAAATAAATAAAAACAAAGCCTCAAAAATACTGCTTGAAAAACAGAGCTGGGAAAATGTCCTAAAAATGACAGAAAAAGAGGTGCAGAAAAATCAGGGGGGAAAAGATATGTAGGTCAATCTGTAAGATCTAACATTTGATTAACAAGAAGCAAAGAAAGAATGAATGAGAAAACTGATGGGAGGATACCCTTATATAAAAGAAACAGAAAGAATTTCCCAGAACTGAAATACAAGTCTTTAGATGAAAAGAATCCACCGATTATTGAATGAAAAAGAACCAACCAGTGCACATCACTGAAATATTTCAGAATGGTGGGAATAAAGAAATGAGCTTAAAACTCTATCTAGAAGAGAAGGGATAAAAATGCCAACCACAAAAGTATAAAAAAAATGAGAAAGCACTGGATTTCTCAGGAGTCACACTGAATACCTTCAAGATATTAAAGTGTTATTAGACCAGAATGACATGCAAGGATTCGAAGCTACATGATGATATGCCTCAGCAAAATGAGAATTCAGGAAAGAGGAATACATGAGATCCAGGACATAGGGTATCTAATACAGAAAAGCAATTAGCAGAAGTCCCCCAACTAGGTCATAAAGCAGATCTAGAGAGTACCAACAGAGACAGGAGGTGGTGGATACAAAGCTCCAAGAGAAGTATCTCCAGAGAAAACAAAATGTGCATGCAAGTGGGGGATATAAAAGTATATCAGTTCAGTTCAGTCACTCAGTCGTGTCCGACTCTCTGCGACCCCATGGGCTACAGCATGCCAGGCTTCCATGTCCATCACCAACTCCTGGAGCTTGCTCAAACTCATGTCCATCAAGTCAGTGATGCCGTCCAACCATCTCATTCTCTGTCATCCCCTTCTCTTCCTGCCTTCAATCTTTCCCAGCATCAGGGTCTTTTCCAGTGAGTCAGTTCTTAAAAAGCACTCAACAGATTGGCATACTTGGGGAAAAAATGAGGACATGATAACAGAAATCAATGCAAGAAGAAAGACAATTCAAAGTTTAAGGGAAAACAGAATAAGTATATCAGAAAGGAGTATAATCAAAGTACAGTCTCATGTTAAAAGAAAAAACTGCTTTTTCCAATCTGACTGAATAGTATACTACAGCCATTTGGGGGATGCTATAGTGAAAGTGGGTGAGGTAAGAGTCCTAATGTCTCCTCAGAAGAAGAATTAAATGTATAATATCAAGAAGAAAATATTTTCATGTTACTTTGCAAGGCAACCCAGAGTAAATCATTTAAATAATTTAAAACTAGTTGCCCTAGAAATGAGAAGGCAGGGGAGGAGGGGAGTGTTGTTTTTCATTATAAGCCTTATAAGTTATTAAAACACATGCACACATTAGTCTGTTTAGCAACAAGAAAATCATCTATCCCACCACTCACTCAATGAACATTTTAGTTTATTCTCCTGGTATTTTTTAATGCATTAAAAATATGTATATGTTTACTTTCTTATGATCAAAATCTTAATATTGGACTTACCAGGTGATCCAGGGGTTAAGAATCCACCTGCCAATGCAGGGGACATGGGACAACTTCTTCGACCCTTGGTCCGGGAAGATTCCACATGACATGGGGCAACTAAGCCCGTATACTACAACTACTGAGCCTGCTCACCTAGAGCCTGTGCTCCATGACAAAAGAAGCCACTGCAATGAAAAGCCTGTGCCCCATTAACCTGAGAGTAGCCCTAACTCGCCGCAACCAGAGAAAGCCGGCACACAGCAGTGAAGACCTGTGCACCCAAAACCAAATTTAAATAAATAATTATTTCTTAAAAATCAGAGTGTTTTTATATAACACATTTATAACCATCATTAAAATGTTTTGAGATCATTAATTTTATTCTCTGCATTATATGGCACTGAATGGATCACCATAATTTATTATGTGATAATAAACAGCCCTTCCTTTGATGATGGACATTTAATTGTTCCATAATTTTCATTGGTGTGTCTTTGATCTTAAAAAGTAACACTGTGACAAACAACTTAGTAAAGATCTTTGTCTAAATCTTGACTTTTCTGGAGTAGATTCTAGAAATAGAATTAATGGTTCAAGGGCTTTTACCAAAGAATAGTGACTAGGATGGGTTCTGAAATTGAAAAAGAAGATAATGGTGAACTGCCAAGAACATGGATGGGCCTTATACCCAGACAACTTCCTGTGTCCAGTATTAGTGCCATTCCTTGTGTGTGCATGTGCTCAGTTGCTCAGGGAAAGTGTTAGTTGCTCAGGCGTATCTGACTCTTTGCAGCCCCATGAACTATAGCCCACGAAGTTCCTCTGTCCATGGAATTTTCCAGGCAAGAAACTAGAGCAGGTTGCCATTTCCTACTCCAGGGGATCTTCCCAACCCAGGGGTTGAACCCACATCCCTTGCATCTCCTGCATTGGCCAGCAGATTCTTTACCGCTAGCACCACCCGAGGAAGTTCTATTCCTTATTAGCTGTGTAACTTTGCTCAAGCTTCTCATTTGACCTCTTTCTTCATCTCTAAAATAAAAATAATACTTCTCTCAGAGTTTTTGTACACACTGAGACAGCATACCAAGTGCCAAATATCACACAAACCTACTGTCGATTACTCTTAGCTGACAATTTGATCAAGTAGAAAGAGAAAGGCTAAATACTGGAGAGAGAAAAGCACTGGAGCAGCAAGGCCTAGTAGTGAATGGGAAGGGAATACTAGAGATAAAGTACAGTTTAGCCATTTGGTCTCTAAAATGAGATCTTAAAGAACAGAACAGAATGCTACTCCTCTTTCCTCTCTAGCTTTATATATTTCTATCTTTCCTCGAACTTTCATCTAAGCTGGCCTGCTTAGTATACAAGACTATAAAGGGAACAGAGTTCACAGAGCAAGAGAAATACACTGATGAGACTTTTATACATAAGGGAAGGGCAAACGAACAAGGTTGGAAGGAACAGTCAGAAACACAAAACTAGGACAGAAACATCAAAGAAACCTGACAATAAAGAACTTCAAGGATAGTATGGTCAACAGTGTGAAACAGAAGACAATAATTTTCAATACGTAGAAGCTGCTATTAGATTTATCAACTAAGACCTCTATGATTTCAATAAAATGTTAAGTATGGATGCCAGGTTCCAATAATCTAGGAAGTAACTCTGTTTCTGGGCTTTAAATCATTCAGGACAGAAATCACTTTATGAAAAATTCTCTAAGATCTAATACACACACACTCACAAAATAGTCATTCAGTCATGAACATGAACCCATTTTTCTGAATGACAAAAGAAGTTCTAAATAACTGGCTTAGTCACTAATTGACTTGTATATATTTGACTATAAATATTTTAACTAGTAATTCTAATATTTCTTTTCTTTTTTTCATCACGGATATATGTTAGGCCAAGAATGAATTTGGCCAGGAATGAATTTGGAAGCCTTTATGTATTTCCCCAATTATGAAGGACAATTATATTCCATCTTCTGGAACAACATACGTGATAAATGTCAACTGTTATTAGTCCAGTGGCTAAGCCTCCATATTCCTAATGCAGGGAGCCCAGGTTCTGTCACTGGTCAGGGAACTAGATCCCACATGCTGTAACTAAGAGCTCACATACCACAATGAAGATCCTGCATGCCGCAACCAAGACCTGGCACAGCCAAATAAATGAAAAATTTTAATAGCAAATGATTTGTCTTTAACTTGAAAAACATTTTGTAAACTAACTGGAAAAACCCATGAAACAATTTCATAAAGGGCTTTGATTATTTCTGGATAGGACATAGAATAATTTAATCAAATCTTAAAAGTCTAGGTGTCTCAAAATACAGTGTTGTCCTTTTTAACTTGTGCAAATTTTCAATATTTGTGGTTTAAGAACCACCTCCTCCAACTTTTTACCTCCATCAAGAAACAAGTAGCTTTCTTCTGGAGATCATTTTAAAATATGCAAAAATCTTCCAGTCTATAGTTCCCCCTTAGGAGGATACGGTAATCTACATGTGCTTGAAGAACGGAGTCAAATTATCAGCGGTACAGAGAGGGAAAGTGTTAGTAGAAAGCTACATGTGCTTAGCGCAGGGTCTGGCTCCCTCTTGTCAGCCTCCTGGTGGCTGAAGATTGAATTTTTGCCTCCAAAAAAATTACAGGAGTCTCTGTATTAGAACTTGTAGACCTTCATATATTTAAGATTATACGTAGCTGTAGTTCCTTTATTTTCACCACTGTAAAGCATATTCCATTGTATGAATTTATCATCATTCACTTAACAAATCTACCAACAATGGACGTTTGAATTGTCTCCAAGTTTTTGCTGTTAGGAACTTTCTTATACATATGTATTGGTACACGTACTCAAGAATTTCTGTAGGGTAAATATGTGGAAATGGAATTGCTGGGGAATAGGCTAGAGCATGTTTAACTTTAGAAGATAAAGCCAAAATATTTTTTAAAGTGCCACACCAATTTACAGTCCCATAAGAAGAATTAAATAAGAATTCCTATTACTCTATATCTCCTTCAATATTAATTCTAAATGTTTAGTGATCTGATGGTATGTGACAGAGCTTCCTTGTATTTTAAGCTGCATTTTCCTAATTAGGTACTACAATTTGTGATTCCTCTTTTGTGAGATGCTATTTGAAGTCATTATTCATTTTCTACTGGGTGGTTTGTCTTTCTCTTATTAACTTATAGGTGTTCTTTATTTTAGATATTAATCCTTTGTTTTATACACTGCAAATATCTTCTCTCACTTTTGACTTTTCTTTGACTTCTCCTTCTCTTTGTAGTGCTATTAGGTATTTTTAAACAGAGTTTTAATGAGTGTGAATGGCCCCCAAATTTGCAAAGCAATAGATTTTTAGGTATATATGATACCACTGACAACTATTTACTTTTTTTTCTAATCAGTGAAAACAAGTACCACAAGGGGAGAAAAGGCTTCTGAGAATTAAACAGTCTACTTTATTTCTTAAATTAAAAGCCTATCATATTTTACTTCCTTCATTTTTTTCATTGAGTATGGTTACACTGATATCCTCAAATAGTTATGAGATCTAGAACTGTCTAAGTCTTTAGTCTGAGGGTAGTGAATTTATATCTTTAATATGCTACAGAATCCTAAGATCTACATAAGCCCCTCGAAAACTGTGGACAATATATATTAATAGTACGGAAAATATTAACATACATATGTGAATAGTATGAATTGAGGGGAAAATGTCAGTAATCTATTTTTTTATGATCACAGCCTTGGAATAATGATTCCAAAATATATAATTCAGAGTCCACTATAATCAGCTTATTTTTTTTCTGGATATGTAAGTGTTAAACTTTCAAGAGTTTTATACAGAAAATAATGTGTAGCTTGGTGAATAATTTGGTTTTCATGTCAGAAAAAATGATTCATCTTTTACAGCAATTTTATGAGAGGGAAAATAGCAAGTATGCTAAAGAATAATACACACTACTTGTTGAATACTTAACATCTTACATTAATTCTTTTTAATTCTCACAGCACCTTATAAAGTAGGTATTATTCCCACTTGATAGATGAAGAAAATGAGGCTAATTCCCAAAGCTACACAGTTAAGTACCAGAGTCATAGTTATTAAATGGAAGAGCAATATTTAACAAGAGGCAGAGCAATAATGCAACACAAACCTAGTAACTCTTAACCCTTGTAATAATCAAAGCTGCATATTATTGAAAAGATCACTTACAATCAGCTGTTCAAATGCACTTAATTAAATAACAAATATTCAATGACCTAATGAACTTTTACTATAAGGAAAGTAGTGTACTGACTGCTGGCAAACTAGAAGTGGTCTGGATTACAGGGCAGAATACAAGCTTACAGTCAAAAAAAGATGAGGTCTAGCTGGTCCCACTCACAACTGTCTAACTGGCTGATCCTAAGCAAATCACTTGGCCTTACTTTACTCAAATAAAAAAGAGATTACACTGAAATTGAATTCTGTATGTGTGACTGTGTGGATCAAAATAAACTCTGGAAAATTCTGAAAGAGATGGGAATATCAGATCACCTGACCTGCCTCTTGAGAAATCTGTATGCAGGTCAGGAAGCAACAGTTAGAATTGGACATGGAACAACAGACTGGTTCCAAATAGGAAAAAGAGTACGTCAAGGCTGTATATTGTCACCCTGTTTATTTAACTTATATGCAGAGTACATCATGAGAAACGCTGGGCTGGAGGAAGCACAAGCTGGAATCAAGATTGCCGGGAGAAATATCAATAACCTCAGATATGTAGATGACACCACCCTTGTGGCAGAAACTGAAGACAAGAACTAAAGAGCCTCTTGATGAAAGTGAAAGAGGAGAGGAAAAAAGTTGGGTTAAAGCTCAACATTCAGAAAATGAAGATCATGGCATCTGGTCCCATCACTTCATGGCAAACAGATGGGGAAACAGTGGCTGACTACTTTTCTGGGCTCCAAAATCACTGCAGATGGTGACTGCAACCATGAAATTAAAAGACGCTTACTCCTTGAAAGGAAAGTTATGACCAACCTAGACAGCGTATTAAAAAGCAGAGACATCACTTTGTCAATAAGATCCCTCTAATCAAGGCTATGGTTTTTCCAGTGGTCATGTATGGATGTGAGAGTTGGACTACAAAGAAAGCTGAGCGCAGAAGAATTGATGCTTTTGAATTGTGGTGTTGGAGAAGACTCTTGAGAGTCCCTTGGGCTGCAAGGAGATCCAACCACTCCATCCTAAAGGAGATCAGTCCTGGGTGTTCACTGGAAGGACTAATGTTGAAGCTGAAACTCCAATACTTTGGCCACCTGATGCAAAGAGCTGACTCATTGGAAAAGACTCTGATGCTGGGAAAGATTGAAGGCAGGAGGAGAAGGGGATGACAGAGGATGAGATGGTGGGATGGCATCACCGACCAAAGGACATAGGTTTGGGTGAACTCTGGGAGTTGGTGATGGACAGGGAGGCCGGGAGTGCTGTGGTTCGCGGGGTCGCAAAGAGTCGGACACGACTGAGCGACTGAACTGATACACAATATTGTAGAGATGGACTTCCCTGGTGGCTCAATGGTAAAGAATCCACCTGCCAATGCAGGAGACATGGGTTTGATCCCTGGGTTGGGAAGATCCTCTGGAGAAAGGAATGGTGGCAACCCACTCCAGTATTCTTGCCTGGGAAATCCCACGGACCGAGGAGCCTGACAAGTTATAGTCTATGGGGCCACAAAAGGGTCGGACACAACTTAGTGACTAAACAACATATGTATACATGTAACTGATTCACTCTGCTATACAGCGGAAACTAACATTTTAAAGCAGCTATACACCAATAAAAATCAATTTTAAAAAAAGGATAGAAAAGAGGGTCTATGGCATTTATCGTGGACTTCAACATTCGCTTGATAACACGACCTGTGCTTATCCTATGAACCATATTTAAAGAACACTACACAGCTGGCAGGTGGCGTTAAAACACAACACAAGATTCACCAGTCAACATTTGTGCAAGATAATCAATAAAGGTCATTGCCACATGAATCCACTCAGATTTATGTCATGGCAGAATAATCTGAAATGGTTGGGATGGGTTCCCTCAAATGTGATCCAGACTTAAATATTTTTCTTTCATTGCTTCTTGTTTAGTTGCAGAAATTTGATCCCACCAACAGTCTTTATTCCTTTAAAAAATAATTTCCCTGATTCTCAAGTTGTGACTCAGTCTGGCTGTGCCTGTTTGCCTCCTGCCAAGGATCAGCTTTTCTGTGGGAACTGGAAATGTGCGCATACCCAAGAAGTGATGCAAGATCTGAGCTTTCCGTGGGGCAGTGCCAGCATCCTAGGACTTCAGGCTGCATTTCTTCCCTCTACTAAACCAGTCTCTCAGAGATGGAATGCGAAGGAAATAGCTGTGCAGCCTCAGAGGGGGAAGTCCTGGAAATTACCCACTCACTTGCCTACTTAGTCACAATTTCAAGGCAGAAGACTGTATGCCTCTAAATTCCTTGCCATTTTCATCTCCTGTAGATTGGAGGCCAAATTTAAATTTGCCCATCTGTTGATGGGTTTGCTTAAGCTAGGTCAATATAGTCTATCATCTATCTACTCATTAATCTCTGAATTACTGATTTCATTAAAGAAAATATTAAGTCCACTTCAATAAAGATGTGTCATCTATAAACACTTTTAATTTTAAAGTAATCTAGACATATCTAAAATTTCTTAATTCATGAATCAATTACACTGTTGAATGCATCTTACTTTATATTTTAGTTTTATGTATTTTTGACTTATACACCAGAGTTTAATCTGCTGTGAAAGAAAGTGCTGTACTCAATATGACAGCAAATTTGGAA
Source organism: Oryx dammah (assembly GCF_014754425.2). Classification (NCBI taxonomy): domain Eukaryota; kingdom Metazoa; phylum Chordata; class Mammalia; order Artiodactyla; family Bovidae; genus Oryx; species Oryx dammah. Next base: position 21,325,431 of record NW_024070205.1, read on the forward strand.
AACTCAGCAGTGGCCACAGGACTGGAAAAGGTCAGTTTTCATTCCAATCCCAAAGAAAGGCAATGTCAGAAAATGTTCAAACTACGGCAAAATTGCACTCATCTCACATGCTAGTAAAGTGATCCTTAAAATTCTCCAGGCCAGGCTTCAGCAATACGTTAACCATGAACTTCCAGATGTTCAAACTGGTTTTAGAAAAGGCAGAGGAACCAGAGTTCAAATTGCCAACATCCAATGGATCATAAAAAAAGCAAGAGAGTTCCAGAAAAACATCTATTTCTGCTTTATTGACTATGCCAAAGCCTTTGACTGTGTGGATCACAATAAACTGTGGAAAATTTTGAAAGAGATGGGAATACCAGACCACCTGACCTGCCTCTTGAGAAATCTGTATGCAGGTCAGGGAGCAACAGTTAGAACTGGACATGGAACAGACTGGTTCCAAATAGGAAAAGGAGTACGTCAAGGCTGTATATTGTCACCCTGCTTATTTAACTTCTATGCAGAGTACATCATGAGAAACGCTGGACTGGAAGAAACACAAGCTGGAATCAAGATTGCTGGGAAAAATATCAATAACCTCAGATATGCAGAGGACACCACCCTTATGGCAGAAAGTGAAGAGGAACTAAAAAGCCTCTTGATGAAAGTGAAAGAGGAGAGTGAAAAAGTTGGGATAAAGCTCAACATTCAGAAAATGAAGATCACGGCATCCGGTCCCATCACTTCATGGGAAATAGATGGGGAAACAGTGGAAACAGTGTCAGACTTTATTTTGGGGGCTCCAAAATCACTCCAGATGGTGAGTGCAGCCATGAAATTAAAAGATGCTTACTCCTTGGAAGAAAAGTTATGACCAACCTAGACAGCATATCCAAAAGCAGAGACATTACTTTGCCAACAAAGGTCCGTCTAGTCAAGGCTATGGTTTTTCCTGTGGTCATGTATGGATGTGAGAGTTGGACTGTGAAGAAGGCTGAGCGCCGAAGAATTGATGCTTTTGAACTGTGGTGTTGGAGAAGACTCTTGAGAGTCCCTTGGACTGCAAGGAGATCCAACCAGTCCATTCTGAAGGAGATCAGCCCTGGGATTTCACTGGAAGGACTGATGCTAAAGCTCAAACTCCAGTACTTTGACCACCTCATGCGAAGAGTTGACTCACTGGAAAAGACTCTGATGCTGGGAGGGATTGGAGGCAAGAGGAGAAGGGGACGACAGAGGATGAGATGGCTGGATGGCATCACTGACTCGATGGGCGTGAGTCTTAGTGAACTCCAGGAGTTGGTGATGGACAGAGAGGCCTGGCTTGCTGCGATTCATGGGGTCACAAACAGTAGGACATGACTGAGCGACTTGAACTGAACTGAACAGTTGTAAGTAGTAAAAAAGGAAATTTTATTTCCAATAATTTCTGTTGAAATCAGTCCTACTTAAAGCTTAGTTTTCAGACCTCTGGTGGTCCACAAACTTTTTGCAGTGAGACTCTGTAAGATGAATACAAAAATAGAGACTAAGTGTTTAGAAAGCTTTATAGAAATTTGACAGAGTAATTTTATATCTATTAAATCTAATAAAAATTACAGCTTGGTTTTTTATTTCATTTCTCTAGTTATTTGTTTTTGTTGTATTTTGCTAAAGTACTGGTTCACAACAGATTGACAAAAATTTTTTAACAGAGATAGTCTTGAGTCATGCTATTATTAAATACATCTAATTCTAACTATAACTCTCGAGTTGTTCCCTCTTTTAAGCTTCTTTCTGGATTTAGAGGGAACTCAAAAAGCTTATCCCCTGACTTCAGGAAGAACCTCATATATCAGTTAGATGATGATCCATTTTAATTAAGAATCATGCTAACAATTCAACTATGCTGACTGAACTCCATAAGCATCTTAGTGGAGTGAGGAACAGCTGGTTCACATTCTTCCCACATGTTATCAAAAGTAGAAGCAACTAGTTGGTGATAGAATACTGTGCTATTTCATTTTTCTAACACTTGAAGCCATTAATCCTTACACCACATCCTTCCAGCCATGCACCTCTTCAGAATCATCTTTATTTAACGCACACAAGCATACATAGAAAAAAAGACATGTTTGATTCAGATATAAATTCAAATAAAGACAGGTCTTCACTATCTAAAAACGTATGCTGTGAAATGGTAAACACACAGTGAACATTCATTCCTGCTATAAAAAGGGTTTTTTCTCTTTCCCCCGGCCATGAAACCAAAATAAATTTTAATATGCAAACAATCATGTACTGAAAGCATGTAAACTCAGAAAGGAAACCTCAAGTCAGTTTTTCACCGAAGTCATTAGACCATATACTCTTTGTTCTTTACTATGCAAACAGCAATTCATTCTAATTGATGATGGATTCTCTCCTGGCAATCTTGGCAGTTGCTGCTTTCTTTTTAGATTGCAATGAATCAAGTCACCAATTTGATTTATAAAATACCAAAAGGTTTGACAGTATACAAAGTAGAATTTGATGTAATGTAAAGCCACACAAATATTTAAGATACTTTTATATGAGACTTCACACAATTTCTTCCTTCTCTTCTAATTAATAAAATTATCCTATGGTTTTACAAAATTCTGGATATGTATAAGTACCTTCAGCTCTTTTGGTGCCTATTTTGGAGATATTAAAAATACAGACACACACATAGGAAAGCCCAATATTTGTCTAAGATGAGATGAAAGAAAAAATGGGTTAGACTCACTTCTTTGCTATCTGTCCATCAAGGAGGAATTACACTGTGTAGCAAGGTTTCTCAAATCTATTGTAGACCAAACGATAATTCTTTGACTGTGTGTTTGGTAGCGCATGCTGGGGGAGAACTGCTCTGTGAACTGAGGATGTTGAACAGCATCCCTGGCCTCTGTCCACTAGATACCTGAAGCTACCTGAAGCTAACCTCACTCCCTAGTCACAACAATCAAAAATGTTTCCAGACACTCTCCCCAGATCAGAACCGAGTGACAATACAGAAAAATAGTTCCAAACTTTTTTCCCCAACGTACTGTCAGTTTAAAAAAAAAAACAAACTGAGCATGCATCTCTATCTAGCTAAATTTATTTATAAATTACATATACAGACTATTGTACTAATGTTACATATAGTGTAAAACATAAATTTAAGCAGAATGAGACTGTAAAAATATCAGTGAATTGCTGATACTTTGAGACCAGGACCCAGAGGATTATTTTTTGTACTCCCCAAGGATGTACACACTACCACCACCCCTTTTTTTTTTTGGCTGCACCCCACAGCAGGTAGAATCTTAGTTCCTCCACCAGGGGCTGAACCGAGCCCCCTGCATTGGAAGTGCAGAGTCTTAACCACTGAACTGCCAGGGAAGTCCCCACACCAAACTTTTAAGACAGCTGGTATAGATTATATTCACAGACATGAGATCTGTTTCTTTACTGGCTTGGTTACTGATTTATACTGAGACTTCCAGACTATCAGAATTAATATAACTCTAATATATAGCATAAATGATGACCTTTGTTGAAAAATGAAAGAATTCTAAAGCTTCCAAGAGAGTATATTAATTAATTTCTTGATATTATTAAGAAGTATGATCTTAAGACCAATGACTTTGGATGAATTCTCTGGTTGACTATGATCCTTCCTCCTTCTGTATCGGATACTTGTACATATTATTAGTTCCAAAAAAATGATGGAGGGATGCAGTATTCCTATCACTTCCCACAAAGTCCCACAATCCTTATCTTCAAATTGACTCTACTACTGGACTAGGAATGAGTTAGTACATCCTTACATAACAATCGTTTTTCATAAAAATATGTGGGGTATATGTACCAGGAAACATAAGAACTATAGTTACAGCTACTGTAAAAAGTCTCTTATTTATGTCATAATATAATACGATATACCCACATGGCTTTGGAGACTATCGTGAATCGTTTATTTATGGTGGCCCACGGTTGATAGTGATGTTTTGGTATCTGTGTAATGATTCCATTCTTTACAAAGGCAACATAAACCAACATTGGAAGTGGATGACAATAATCATGGTTACTGTCTATGGTTATGACCTTTATTTTTGATGCTTCAACAACCATGTGGGTCTTTCTTTTACAATTGGTGCTTATGAATTTTGTCCCATATTAAGAAAACTTAGTAGTCCTATCTATGAATAAAAACAGAAAAAACATCTGAGGACTAGGGGGTATAAAATTGAGAAATTAGGTATTTTTAGTGGTTTGTAGGCTTCCCTGATGGAGAAGGCAATGGCACCCCACTCCGTATTCTTGCCTGGAAAATCCCATGGGCTGAGGAGCCCTGGTAGGCTGCAGTCCATGGGGTTGCTAAGAGTCAGACAGACTGAGTGACTTCACTTTCACTTTTCACTTTCATGCATTGGAGAAGGAAATGGCAACCCACTCCAGTGTTCTTGCCTGGAGAATCCTAGGGACGAGGGAGCCTGGTGGGCTGCCGTCTATGGGGTCGCACAGAGTCGGACACGACTGAAGCGACTTAGCAGCAGCAGCAGCAGTAGTAGGCTTCCCTGATGGCTCAGGTGGTAAAGAATCTGCCTGCAATGTGGGACCTCTGGGTCTGATCCCTGGTCAGGAAGATCCCATGGAGAGGGGAATGGCAACCCACTCCAGTATTCTTGCCTGGCAAATTTTATGGACAGAGGCTACAGTCCATGGGATTGCAAAGAGTCAGACACGACTGAGCGACTAACATACCACACCACAGAGTCCTTCACCTTAAAACAATGCAATTTAGTTCATATTTAGGCTAATATAAAGATATTTGTAAATAGTGAGTATAATTTACCTTTTAAACAGTAATACTCCATAAATGTTTGTTGAATTAGAATCAAGCACATAATCAGAATGTAGGTTTAAGGATTTTACTATCTCTAGATCTATTTAAACATGCTTTGTGACGGGAAATATTTTAAATAATCTGTGAAGTAAAATTATTTTAGTGGTAGACTTTCTGGTGACATAATTAATTGTGCTAACAATGAAACTATAGTCATTCATTTCCTGCCATGACCAAGTAACTCATATTGAACTTGCCCTCCTACTGTATGTAAACAACGGGAAAACCAGACACAATATATGAAACAAGACTTTTCAGACATTAGAAAACAGGAAACACAGGACTGTGATCCACAGGAAAAGGAAAACATATCAGATAAATCTTAGGATAATCCTGGGTTTTAAGCTGGAGGCATTTTCTGAATATTGGCACAGGGAAAGGAAGAACACAATGGTCTCACTGAATTTGAGGAGACAGAAATGGGAGCTCAGGGAGACTGAGGCTGATTAAAGAAAAGGAAATTACACAGAGAAAGAGATCCAGAAATCTGCATGGGGATCCCTTTGAGTGACTGGTTGCATAATTAAGCTGCATGTGTGGAGGATTAAACTTTATGACTACTGGCCAAGAAAGCTGCTAGGCAGCTATCAAGTGGAAAATCCTCACAACGCAGGACTGGAAGACATTCGAGATCCCTGAAGTCAAAGAAGAAATCTTGTTTAATACCCAAAGCATTTACAGATATCCCTGAAGAGTATGCATTGGTAGCAGGACTAAATTAGCCCAAGGAAAAAAAGCCTACTTTAGACCCATCCTAACACAGCTTTAACTCAAGCCTCAAAACTAAGAAGCTGATTCTCAATAAATGTAAGTGAAATGAAAGTGAAGTCGCTCAGTTGTGTCCGACTCTTACTCAATCACAATTAGAGGAAGACAACAAAAAGCAAAAAATCAACAATGTAAAATTCACACTGTCCAAAATTCAATCAATAGTTACTACCCATGTTCAGAAGTAGGACAATGTGAAACATAATCAGTAGGAAAATTAGTCAGGAGTTACAATACCAGAAATGAAAGAGATGATGGACTTAACAGACAGACATTATAAAAGAACTATTAAAATATGTTTAAGGATTTGAAGGAAAACAAGATAAGAGGCAAAGAAATGGAAGATATCTTTTAAAAGACTGGATGGAATTTATGAAACTGAAAAATATAATATCTCAAATGAAAATTTTACTTGATGGATAGAAGAGTAGACCAGATTCCACAAAAGAAAATATCAGTGAACATAAAGAGAAAGAAATTCAAAATATACCAAGTGGAAAACAGATGTGGGAGATGAGGCTGAAAATAACGACCAGCAGTCTGTGGGATGATGTCAAGCAATTCCTGAAGGCGAGAATAATAGGGGATGGGACGGAAATAAAGTTGAAGAAATAAATCTGAAATTTGTAAAAATCTGAACTGAAAATCTATAAAACAACACACCCCAAGCAGGATAAAGCCAGGGAAACCTCATCAAGACATATAATACAGTTGACCCTTGAAAACCATGGGGCTGGGGTGGGGGCCGCTTAGAGGTACCACACTGCCACAGAGAACTTTACAGCTGGCCTTCCTCACTCCTGGTTCCACATCACTAATTCAACTGACTGTAGATCTTAGTTCATATTTATTAAAAACAATCCACATACAAGTCGACCCTTGCAGTTCAATCCTGTGTTATTCAAGGGTCAACTGTAATTAAATTGCTAGAAACTAGTTATACAAAGAAAAATAATAAAGTCAGCCAGTGGGTTGAAGGCGTTAACATGAAAAGGAACAAATATGAGAGTAACTTGATTACTCATAAGAAAATAAATTAGGCTTCAAGATGATGGAACATTTTCATGAGCAGAAAAAAAACTGTCATACTGAATTCTGTATTGGGGGGGGGGAATCTTCAAAAATGAAAGGGAAATGAAGACATTTGGGGAAACAGAGTTGAGTGAATTCACCACCACTTAGAGCTTACTTAAGGGTAAAACAAGCAGAAGAGGGAAAAAACAGAAATCAATGGAACTGAAAATGGGAAAACAATAGAGAAATATCAACAAAACCAGAAGCTAGCTCTTTGAAAAAATCAGTAAAAATTTCTAAATCTCTACCGCGGCTAACCAAAAATAAGACACAAATTAGCAATAACAGGGGAAAAAAAAAGAGAATCATAATTACTGATCACACAGACATTACAAGGATAATAAATGATATTATAAACAACTCCGCCCACAAAATTGACAATTTAAGAGAAATAGTTTCTGAAAATCGCAACTTATCAAAACTCACACAAAAATTTAAAAACCTTAATAATCTTACATCTATTACAGAAAATGAATAATGTAATAGGAAAGAAAAAATCTGATTCCATCTTGGATCTGTTTCTTTTACTTTAACCTTTGAATTCTACTGCTTTTGCTACAAGTTAATCACTGAAAGGATGTTGCCTGTAACTTAAAGTATACATAATGGCCTGTCTCCAGGGGACTCTGCTTCCCATGCCTAAACCTTGAACTAAAATACCTTTGTTTTAGTTCACAGGAAACATCCTGACCAGGACCACCTGTAAATGGCTCCATGCAAGAAGAAATTAACACACTGGCGTGGAGTGAGGGGCCACTGAGGGCACTGTGGAGTCTGGCTGGAACCAGGAAATATTTGCAACAACTTATGATCTTTTTTACTTTATCTCCTCACCTCTCCCTCTTTGCTCTATAAAAGCAAGTAGCATCCAAACCTGGGCAAGATGGTTACCTGGGACAGTAGTCCACCATCTTCTCAATCTGCTGGCTTTTCTAATGAAGTCATTATTCCTTACCCCAACACTTGTCTCTCGATTTATTGGCCTGTGGTAGGGAAAAAGCAGTACAAGCTTGGACTGAGTAACATAATTAATAATTAAAAAAAAAAAAGAACCAGGCCCAGACACCATTAGTGTTAGATTCTACCAAACATATAAGGAAAAAGCAACGCTAATACTTTATAATCTCTTCCAGAAAAGCAGAGAAATCACCTTCTAACTCATTCTATGAACTGAGAATTTTCCTATTACCAAAATCAAATAGAGACGTCACAAGGAAAAAAAAAATCTACAATCTCTCATAAACATTGACATAAAAATTCTCAACAAAATATTAGCAAATCAAATTTAATAATGTATAAAAAGAATTACACACCACAACCAAGGAGGATTCCAAGCAGGCAAGACTGGTTTAACAACCAACATAATCCTGTATAGCACAGGGAACTCTCCCCCATGTCACACAGCAGACTGGATGGCAGCAGAGCTTGGGGAAGAATGGATATATGTGTATGTACAGCTGAGTCCCTTTGCTGTCCACCTAAAACTATGACAATATTGTTAATCAGTAATATTCACCAATATAAAATAAAAAGTTGAAAATAACAGCCAAGGTAATCTACCATATGAACAGGATAAAGAAGGAAAACATAAAACCATCGGAGAACAAAAAGACTTGGAAAATCCATATAGTATTTTAAATCAACTATACTTCAATTAAAAAAAGGGAAAAAAATTAACACTTATGAATTTTTAAAAATCTTTCACCCAATTTCCTCAACTTCATAAAGAACATCTACAAAAGAACTTACACAGCTAGTATATTTAATGGTGAGAAACTGGACACTTTTTCCCTATAATTGGAAATAAGACAAGGAAGTTCTCTCTACCACTATTAGTCAACACCCTACTAAAAGCTGTAACTAGTGCACTAAGATAGGTAAAGACACTTTTTATTTCTTTAAAGTAAAAAGCCATCTAGATCAGAAAGAAAGGAAGAAATAAAACAGCCTTTATTTTCAGATGACATGGATATCTGTGGACAAAAACACCCAAAAATCTACCAAAAAATTTCTTGGAACTGTAATAACTACAGCAAGGTCACAGGATACAAAGTTAAACAACAATTGCTTCCCTATAACAACAAGAAACAATTGTAATTAGAAATTTTTAAAATATCATCTATAACAGCATATCATCCTCTTCTAAAAAACAACAGAAATACTTCGTTAAAAAGTCTGTATAGAATCTATATGCAAAAACTACAAAATGTTGTTGAAAAAACTCAAGATGTAAATAAATGAGGAGCTATTCCATATACTGGAAGATTCATTACTGAAAAAGAGTCATTTCTACAAACTTGATCTATATATTAGGTTGGCCAAAAGTTCATTCAGATTTTTCTATAACATCTTAGAAAAAACCTGAACAAACTTTTTGGCCAACCCAATATATCAACATAACCTTAACCAAATTCCTAGCAAATTATTTTGTGGATACTGACAAACTGTTTTAAGGCTTTATAAAGTGGAAAAAGTCTAAGAATAACCAACATAATACTGAAAAAGAACAAAGATGAAGGATCACATTGCCAGATCTTAAGACTAACTATAAAGCTGCAGAAATCAGGACACCGTGGTATTGGCAAAAGAACAGACAAATAGATCAATGAAACAGAACAGACAGCCAAAAACAGACCCACACATATATAGATAACTGATTTTGACAATATCAAAAAGGCAGAGCAACAAAGGATAAGTCTTACAACAAATCAGATGTCTATATGTAACACAATGAACCCAGACACAGATCTCATACCTTTCACAAAAATTAACTAAATATAAAACACAGACACAAATGTAAAATGCAAAATTATATAACTTATAGAAGAAAACAAAAAAAAAATCTACGTGACCTGGTATTTGATGCTTCATTTTTAGATACTGCATCAAAAACACACAATCCACGGAAGAAAAAATTGAGTAGGAAACTTGAGCTTTGCAAAAGATACTGCTAAGTACAAAAACAAAACCCATATTTTCTGCCAAGAAAATATTTGTAAAACACATATCTGATAAAAGATTGATCTTCAAAATACACAAAGAATAATTAAAATTCAACAGTAAGAAAACAACCTATTAAACAATGGTAAAAGATCTGAAAAGATACCTCATCAAAAAAATACACAAATAGTAAATACACATATGAAAACGATGATAAATATCATATGTCATTGGGGAAATTCAAATTAAAACATCAATAAGACAGCAGATACAAACTATTATATTCAAAACAGATAAACAACAAGGTCCCACTGTATAGCACAAGGAACTATATTCAATGCCTTGTAATAAACTATAATAAAAAAGAATATGAATATATATGTGTATAATGGAACCACTGGATTTTACACCAGAAACTAATACAACATTGTAAATTAATACCTCAATAAAAAAATTTTAATTAAAAAAAAAAGACAGTAAGATATGACAATGCACCTATTTGAATAGCTAAAATCCAAAACACTGACAGTACCAAGAGCTGGAGAGAATAAAGAGCAGCAAGAATTCTCATTCACTACTGGTAAAAATGAAAAATAGTACAGATGCTGTGAAATACAGTTCAGCAATTTCTTGAAAAGCTAAACATAGTCTTACATAGTCATATGACCAAGCAATCACGCCCCTAGGTATTTACACAACTGTTTGAAACTTACATCCACACAAAAACCTGCACACAGATGAGCACAGCAGCGTTATTTACAATCATTACAAGAAGCAATCGAAATGTCCTGCAGTAGGTGTGGCTATTTAATAAGCTATTAAACAAAAGAAAGGAATGAGCTATCAAGACACATAAAAACATGAACTCTTAAATATATATTATTAGGTGAACAAAGTCAGTTTGAGAATCCTACATAATACCTATGATTTCAACTGCATGACACTCTGGAGAAGGCAAAACCATAGACACGGTAAACAGAGCAATAGCCGCCAGGGTAGGAAGAGACAGAGGTGTCAAATAGGTGAAGTAGAGGGAATGTTCTCATGCAGCAGAACTCCTCTGGATGGTACTGCAACTGGGGATACATGACACTATACGTTTGTCAACATACAGAATCTTATAGCATAAAAGATTGCATCTTAAAGGATATAAACTAAAAATAAATCATTCAGGAAGTCTGGGGATCCCAGGATTGAAAGCAGAATGCGATAAAAACAAACTACTTCTCATACGAATGTGTGAAACAATCTCACTGAAGGTGATGGGGGTAGCAAGTGCTACAGTAAGGAACTTTGGAGTCTCTAAGAGGAAAAAGAAACTATATAAAAGCACTCTAGGTGATGAAGTTATTTCCCACAGAGATGTGGATTAACAACTCTAAAACCCATAGACATGTACACTGAAACTGAACAAATAAGTAAATGGGTGTTGGACTATGAGAGCCAGGTTTCTCATTGCTGGAGTGAGAAATTACAGATAAACCATGGCAGGAAGGTAGAATGATCCATGTGGTAACAGGTAAGAGTTAGAGACATCAGTATGAACTTATGTTTTAGCTTATACAGCTACAGATGGTCACATTTAAAAATATTTATTGATATGTGCATATACACGGGTCAGTATACACACATATATTTCCTTCCTCTGTCAACTTAAGGTTAGAAACAACAGTGAAAGTGAAGTTGCTCAGTCGTGTCCGACTCTTTGCGACCCGTGTACTGTAGCCCACCAAGCTCCTCTGTCCATGGGATTCTCCAGGCAAGAATACTGGAGTGGGTTGCCATTTCCTTCTCCAGGGGATCTTCCCAACCCAGGGATCGAACCCAGGTCTCCCACATTGCAGGCAGACGCTTTAACTTAGTATAAACAATAACAACCAGTGCTCAGATCTGGAGTCCTATTACCATTCTCCAGTAAAAGAAACCAACACTGTTTGGAGAAATAGCTGACTCCAGGGCTGGAGTAGCAAACATGTAAGATGGGCCTGTAGCATCTTGTACTGCCAGGAAGTAAGGAATGTTTTCAAACTGAAGCACAATGATGGGGACTGTCCAAAGGAGCAAGAGCCAGCTAAAATACAGTGTGAAAAAGAGGGGAAAAGAATGACTTCACAGTGTAGAAACTTGACAAATGCTAGCACAGTTCAGTGATCAAGGCCAACATCAATAGTGTTATGTTCCTAAACATAATACCTGAAACAGTAGAACTACTAGATGAAAACAGCTAAAAAGCTTCTTGACATTGGTCTGGGCAATGATTTGGGGTATATGATGCCAAAATCACAATGAAAGCAAAATATACAAATGAGATCACATCAAATTAAAACGCTTTCACACAGCAAAGAAACAATAGAAAGGTAACCTAAAAATGGGAGAAAATATTTGCAAATCTTGTACCTCATAAAGGGCTAATATCCAAAATACATAAGGAACTTCAACAACTCAACAGCTAAAAATAAAATAACTTAATATAAAAAATGGATAAAAGCCCTGAATAAGCATTTTTCCAAAGAAGACATACAAAAGGCCAAAAAATGTACAAGAAGGTGCTCAACATCACTAACCATCAGGGAACTACAAATCAAAACCACAGTGAAGTATCACCTCACATTTGTTAGAATAACTATAGCCAAAAAAAGAAAGAGAAAGATAAGTGTTGATGAGAATGTGGAGAAAAGGGAACTCTTGGGCACCTGTTGGTGGGGATGTAAATTGGTATAGCTTTATGGAAAACAGGATGGAGGTACCTCAAAAAATTAAAAATAGAACTACCATATGATCCAGCAATCTCACTTCTGGGTATATAGCCAAAGAAAATAAAACCTGGATCTCGAAGAGATATCTGCACTTCCATCTTTAGCATTATTCACAATCGCCGAGACACAGAAACAATCTAAGTGTCAACAGATAAATGGAGAAAGAAAATGTGAGATACACACACACACATATATATACATACACACACATACATATACAATGGAATACTATTTGGCCTTTATAAAGGAGGAAATCCTACTATTTGCAACAACATAAATGAACGTGGAAGACATCATGCTGATTAAGTCAGACAGAGACACAAATACTGTGTGATCTCTCTATATATAGTCTAAAATAGACACACAGTAGAATGCGGTTGCCAGAGATTAGAGGGCAGAGAAAAGGGAGATAATTGAACCAGTACAAAGACTCAGTTATGCAAGATGAATAAACTCAACTCATCAAATGTACAGTGTACTATGACTACGAGTTAATAATACTGTTCGGTAAACCCAAAATTTTTAAGACAGCAGATCTTAAATTCCCAACTCACACACACACACAAAACTATGCGAGGTGATAGGCATGTAAAATAGCTTGACTGTGGTGATCATTTCACAATTTGTATCAAACATCAAGTTATACACCTTAAATATCTATGATCTTGGTCAGTTATACCTCAATAAAGCTTTAAAAACAGTGTTATGTTGATAGTATGTACACGTGACATGATCTAATGAAAATGGCACTTTACCTTTGTATCTCTCCCCAGAACACTTTTAACCCAAGTCTAATCATGGAAAAAATGATACATGAATCTCAACAGAAGCACCTAACCATTACTCCCTAGAACTGTCAGGGTCATCAAAAGCAAGGAAAGCCTAAAAATAAAAAAAAGGAAAAGAAAGCAAAACGAAATTTACTTGATAGGGAAAGAAAAGAAACAACAAAAACAAGGAAAGCCCAAAAACTGTTACGGCCAAGAAATACCTAAAGAAATAAAGACAACTAAATGTAATGGGGTATCCTGGAGAGGATCTTGGAACTGAAAAAGTACATTTAGTAAAAACTAAGGAAATACTTTCATTCCAATCCCAAAGAAAGGCAATGCCAAAGAATGCTCAAACTACCACACAATTGCACTCATCTCACACGCTAGTAAAGTAATGCTCAGAATTCTCCAAGCCAGGCTTCAGCAATACGTGAACCGTGAACTTCCAGATGTTCAAGCTGGTTTTAGAAAAGGCAGAGGAACCAGAGATCAAATTGCCAACATCTGCTGGATCATCGAAAAAGCAAGAGAGTTCCAGAAAAACATCTATTTCTGCTTTATCGACTATGCCAAAGCCTTTGACTGTGTGGATCACAATCAACTGTGGAAAATTGTGAGAGATGGGAATACCAGACCATCTGATCTGCCTCTTGAGAAATCTATATGCAGGTCAGGAAGCAACAGTTAGAATTGGACATGGAACAACAGACTGGTTCCAAATAGGAAAAGGAGTACGTCAAGGCTGTATATTGTCACCCTGCTTATTTAACTTCTATGCAGAGTACATCATGAGAAACGCTGGGCTGGAAGAAGCACAAGCTGGAATCAAGATTGCCGGGAGAAATATCAATAACCTCAGATATGCAGATGACACCACCCTTATGGCTGAAAGTGAAGAGGAACTAAAAAGCATTCTCTTTCATCAAGAGGAGAGTGAAAAAGTTGGCTTAAAGCTCAACATTCAGAAAACAAAGATCATGTCATCTGGTCCCACCACTTCATGGGAAATAGATGGGGAAACAGTGTCAGACTTTATTTTGGGGGGCTCCAAAATCACTGCAGATGGTGACTGCAGCCATAAAATTAAAAGACACTTACTCCTTGGAAGAAAAGTTATGAGCAACCTAGATAGCATATTCAAAAGCAGAGACATTACACTGCCAACAAAGGTCCATCTAGTCAAGGCTATGGTTTTTCCAGTGGTCATGTATGGATGTGAGTTGGACTGTGAAGAAAGCTGAGTGCTGAAGAATTGATGCTTTTGAATTGTGGTGTTGGAGAAGACTCTTGAGAGTCCCTTGGACTGCAAGGAGATCCAACCAGTCCATGCTGAAGGAGATCAGCCCTGGGATTTCTTTGGAAGGAATGATGCTAAAGCTGAAACTCCAGTACTTTGGCCACCTCATGCGAAGAGTTGACTCACTGGAAAAGACTCTGATGCTGGGAGGGATTGGGGGCAGGAGGAAAAGGGGATGACCGAGGATGAGATGGCTGGATGGCATCACCAACTCGATGGATGTGAGTCTGAGTGAACTCCAGGAGCTGGTGATGGACACGGAGGCCTGGTGTGATGCAATTCATGGGGTCGCAAAGGGTCGGACACGACTGAGCGACTGAACTGAACTGAACTGAAGGAAATACAAATAAAGTATAAACTGTAGTTAATAATGGGCTTCCCTCGTGGCTCACTGATACAAAGAATCTGTCTGCCGTCACAGGAGACTGGGTTCAATCCCGGAATCAGGAAGATCTCCTGGAGTAGGAAATGGCAAACAACTCTAGTATTCCTGCCTGAGAAATTCCACAGACAGAGAAGCCTGGTGGGCTACAGTCCATGGGTCACAAAGAGTCAAACATGACTTAGTAACTAAATAACAACAATAGTTAATAACAATATATCAATATTGGTTCATCAGTTGTGGCAAACGTGCATTAGTAAGATGTCAATAATGAGGAAAATAGGTGTGGATAGATGGGAATGCAGCAGTATCATTATAATTCTTATACAAATCTAAAATTATTCTATCATTAAAATTTTGTTTAAGGAAAGCATAACAACACCAGTGTCTATACATATTGACTACCTCTCTTAACACACACACACAGGCTCTCTTTTTTTCTGGAACAAGCAGTAAATTATGAAAGAAAAATCATGCAGTGCACAAAATACAGATACGATCAAGATACCACTTACCTTGGATTTCTACCTCTTTCTTGTCTTCAAAGTGTTGCTGGTGTTTTCAATGTGTAGGGATTTAAAGTGAGAGGATAAATTGTAACTGGCCTGCTACTTCCCCAGATCAGGGAGCTGGGAAGGGTACATACTAGACAATGAGAAGATGGTTAAGTCCTAAAGATCTAATGCATAACATAGAGATTATAGTCAACAATACTGTATTATAGACTTAAAAATCGCTAAGAAATTAGATCTTAAATGTTCTCACCACAAAGAAGAAATATCTGATAAAGCTGTGATGTGATAGACATGTTAGCTAAAGCTACAGTGGCAATCATACTGCAATAAGGTAAACTTATCAAATCAACATTTTGTACAGCTTCAACTTATACATGTTATATGTCGATTATCTCTCAATTTTTATAATAAATTGGGAGTTCCCTGGTGGCCTAATGGTTAGGATTCTGGGCTTTCACTGCCACGGCCTGGATTTAATCCCTGCTCGACCCTGGGTTGAGATCCTGCAAGCTGTGCAATGCAGTCAAAAATAAATAAATCAAATTATATATATAAATTATACAAACAGGGTTTTTTAGAAAAATTAATAAAATTGAAAAACCTCTAATCAGATTGATCAAGACAAAAAAGGATACAAATTACCAATATCACAAGTGAAATGGTGATATCACTGCAGGGTCTAGAGACATTAAACAGGTAAGAAAATACTATAACTAACATTATGTCATTGAATCCAGTGACTCAGAATGGCATGTATATCTTAGCTGATATTAAAACTGGCCTAGATTTCAGTTTTTTCTTCCAGCTTTAACTGGTACCTCTGTTGTAAGCTATGGTTATTCGTACACAAAGTGTGTTTCACTATACTATGCTCCTTTTTAAAAAGTCCTCGTTCAGGATTATTCTAGTATTTTCCTAAATAAACATTTTAGATACTTCTAGTTGCAAAACCAACTATAAGAACTGTGGCTAAGGTAGGGTAACGGTGCCTTCTTTTCTTCTTTCCAATATCCTATTTTGATATTAGATTATTTTGCAACAGTAAGAAAAGTTCAGATTTATGAAATTAAAATGTGTTGTCTTTCTAGTTGGGTGTTAATGCCACTTGGCTCAATTTAGACTTTATATGCTTCATGAAAGAAGCTAACTACTATTAAAATAACATTTTAGTAAAATACATGTTTTCTAGTGATCGGTTATAAACAGAAAAATTTTTTAATCTGGTATGTTATATGTCTTAATGCTACATGTAGAAATAGAATTTCACTGTAGATAGAGCATCCACATTAATAAATATTAACATTTCATAATCAGTCTCTGTAAAACTCAAGTGGATGAACACTCATGCTAGATGTGTTCTAAAACCCTTTCTCTCTCTCATTGTTATTTACAACAATAAGCAGTTTTGCAAATGCTGAATACACGACAGGATATTTGGCTTTCTTTTTTAACCCAGAAAATTGTGATCATTTTCTGTGTCATATGACTACAAGATCATTATTTATTATCTGCATTAGCTACTTTGTTGGACTGTTTTTGTATGCAATGATGTGGTCATTGGTTGAAGATAGAGTGAGAAAGAGCAGGAACAAGAGATAATCAGGTGCAGAAAGGGGGTTGTCTGAACACAATCCCACTTAAAATGTGGTAGCCATTATTATCTTTTCTATAATCTGTGCGGCCTCTTGAGAGTGAAAAAAATCACAGTCGTTTGCTACCATTTTGAATAAAGTGGTAATTTTTGACTCTTCCCCCATTCCTACATGGTCTGAATCAGTTACTCTCAAATTTCAGTCCTTTCTTCCTTCTTCTCCCCCTGCCACTTTCAATCCCTTCTCTTCCAGTTCTTTATTTTCTCAAGTTAAAAGAGCAGTACTCTACTTTTAGCCGCAAAGGAACAGGAGTATTGTAGAGAAAGGCTGCTGCTGCTGCTGCTGCTAAGCCACTTCAGTCATGTCCGACGCTGTGCGACCCCATAGATGGCAGCCCACCAGGCTCCCCCGTCCCTGGCATTCTCCAGGCAAGAACACTGGAGTGGGTTGCCATTTCCTTCTCCAATGCATGAAAGTGAAAACTGAAAGTGAAGTCGCTCAGTCGTGTCCGACTCTTCTCGATCCCATGGACTGCAGCCCACCAGGCTCCTCCGTCCATGGGATTTTCCAGGCAAGAGTACTGCAGTGGGGTGCCATTGCCTTCTCCGAGAGAAAGTATAGTCTTTAGAATTAGACTGACAGGAGTGAGAATCTTGACTTCATCAAAGAAGCTACTTTATTTTTAAGGTCAGTGGTACACTAGAGCCTGCTCATACTGCTGGAGGGCCAAACATTCCCTTCTCTTCCTAAATTCTCTTCACTGACTTCATCTGAAATTAGTTGATAGCTTGAAATCAGCCATGATGGAAGCATTTGCTCCACAGAAAATAGCAAATGCTTCAAACCAGGGCTTTTTTTTTTTAAACTAAGGAATAAGTTGTGGAGCGTTCACCTACACAATATTGGCTTAGTTTCCACATTTTTCAAACAGGCTGATAACATCAACTCTAAAAATATGTTGCAAGAATTTCAAATACTCTAAGTAAAACACCTAGCAAAATGCCAGATGTATATAAAGCATTTAGTATGTGGTAGATGGAACATTGTTATGGTCCTACAGAGTCTGGCTATCTGAAAGCAGAGCATTAAAAAAAGCATGTAAGCCAGGAAATCAATAATGAAAAAGTGTAACAGACCCTATTTGTAGGGCAGGAATAGAGATGCAGACACAGAGAACAGATATGTGGACACGGCAGGGTGGGACACAGGGAACAAGATGAACTGGAAGACCAGGACTGACATATATACACTACCATGTGTGAGTTAGAGGGCTAGTGGGGACCTGCTATACAACAGAAGGAGGTCAGCTCAGTGCTCTGTGATGACCGAGAAGGGTGGGATGGCAGGCAGAACGGGAAGGGGGTGGAAAAGGGAGGGGATATACGTACATATACAGCTGATTCCCTTAGCTGTATAGCAGAAACTAACACAACATTGTAAAGCAACTATACCCCAATAAATTAAAAAAAAAAAAAAGCTGACCTTTATTTTAGTAGGGTTATTGGATCCTTCAGAATTTATAAATGGGAAAAATTAAAATAGCATTCCATACAATACACCTCAATGAATGGGAACAGTATCTTTTTTTTGCATCTACTCCAATTTTCCAGGTTCCCTTTTAATTATTATCTCCTCTGTTTAACTTGTCAGCCACCACTTGTGCACATGAGTTCAGTCACTCAGTTGTGCTCAACTCTGTGATACATGGGCTGTAGCCCACCAGGCTCCTCTCTCCATGGCATTTTCAAGGCAAGAATACTGGAGTGGGTTGCCATTTCCTCCTCCAGGAGATCTTCCTGACCCAGGATCGAACCTGCATTCCCTTAGCTCCTGCACTGGCAGGCAGATTCTTTATCAATGAGCCATCTGGGAAGTCCATCAGTCACTACTACATATCATATAAGTGCAGACTTTTTGCGTAGTGTCTTGGAAGGATTCAGAAAGCCACAAGACATACGAGGAAGTATTATAAAAGGGAAGTCATGAACGGGGATAATTTAGTAACTGTAATTACTTCCTTGGTAGCTCAGACAATAAAGAATTTGAAGGAGACCCAAGTCTGATCCCTGGGTCAGTAAGATCCCCTAGAGAAGGGAATGCTTATCCACTCCAGTATTCTTGTCTGGAGAATTCCATGTATAGAGGAGCCTGGCAGGCTACAGTCCATGGGGTCACAAAAGAGTCAGACACAACTGAGCAATGAACGCTTTTCAGTAACTATAATTAAGCATGTATCAGGTTTACCATTAGGATCATCTGTTCACTATTTCTTCAGACACTGAACCAAGATCTTGGCTTCCACTGGAAAAAGAGAAATTTAAATTAGTGTGGAAAGCAGTATCAAAATTTTAATTTTCATTATTATTTTTATTATTATAAATGTGACTTTCTCCTAAACAAAGTGGCAGAAGAGAAGGGATTATTGCCACCAATAATCTTGGATTGTTATCCATACTCCTAGGTCTTGTGTTTGAAGTTTTCCCAGTTTACTGAAGACTTCAGAAATTTGAGCAAAATCCCTTGCTTATAGTGTATGCATAACAAACTGACTTACAATACTTCATTTAAAAAGATCACTTGGAGACCTCCAAGTGTCTCAGAGTCAAAAGCGTTTATAAGTCTGTTTAGAAAGATATTGTTTTTCCTCCCTTCATCAAATAATGATTTCAATGGTTTTCTACTTCAGCTCTTATAAATAAATACCAGGTTTTCATTTCAAACATTGCTCTGTTGCAAATATCACATAAACGAAACAAATTATTTAAATAATTTTTTTATTTTCACATTCTTGTTTCAAGTGGTTAGTACCCACATTTCCTACTCAGTCCTATATATCCTCTGACGCTGATTTATTACTTCTATTGAAGTTCATTTTTTTACAGTAACCTAACATCTAAATCAGAGAAGGCAATGGCAACCCACTCCAGTACTCTTGCTTGGAAAATCCCATGGACGGAGGAGCGTGGTGGGCTGCAGTCCATGGGGTCGCTAAGAGTTGGGAACGACTGAATGACTTCACTTTCACTTTTCACCTTCATGCATTGGAGAAGGAAATGGCAACCCACTCCAGTGTTCTTGCCTGGAGAATGCCAGGGACAGAGGAGCCTGGTGTGCTGCCATCTATGGGGTTGCACAGAGTCAGACACAACTGGAGCAACTTAGCAGCAGCAGCAGCAACATCTAAACGTTTGCACTGGTATTAAGAAGTCCTCAAATTCCTTTCTCATCACTGAAGCAAGTCTTAAGATTACTAATGCTCTGAAAGCCAAAAATCAACTCAATAAGCAACACTCAACGTAGAACTTGAAAACCATAATCACAAGAGAGATAAACTCTTCAATATGAGATTCAAGTTTTAGCTATGAATAATTTGAAACCTTATGAAATGATGAACATCAAGATTAGAAATGTTGACACTTCTGTGGTGGTCCAGTACTTGGGTATTCACCTGCCAACATAGGGTACACGGGTTCTGTCCCTATCTGGGAGGATCCCAGACGCCACAGAGCAGCTAAGCTAACCCCATGTGCCACAGCTACTGAGCCTGCATGCTGCAACTACTGAAGCCCGCACACCTATAGCCTGTGCTCCACAAGAGAAGCCACTGCAATAAGAAGACCACGCACCACACCCGGAGAGGAGACCCTGCTCACCACAACTAGAGAAAGCCATTGTGCAGCAATGAATACCCAGTGTAGTCAAAAATAATCCTTTTTTTTTTTTTTTTTACAAAAAAAGATTGGAAATGTTTTTCTAGTCTAAACCATAATAGTCGTTGTTGTTGTTCAGCTGCTCAGTCATGTCCGACTCTTTGCGACCTCATGGACTGCAGTATACCAGGCTTCCCTGTCCTTCACCATCTCCATTTTCTCAAATTCATGTCCATTGAGTTGGTGATGCCATCCAACCATCTCATCCTCTATTGCCCCCTTCTCCTCCCTGCCTTCAATCTTTCCCAGTATCATAGGCTTTTCCAATGAGTTGACTCTTCATGTCAGGTGGCCAAAGTACTGGAGCTTCAGTTTCAGCATCATCCTTCCAATGAATATTCAGGGTTGATTTCCTTTTGGATTGACTGGTTGGATCTCCTTGCTGTCCAACGGACTTTCAAGAGTCTTCTCCAACACCACAATTCAAAAGCATCAATTCTGTGGCCCTCAGTGTTCTTTATGCTCAAATTCTTATATCCATACATGACTACTGGAAAAACCATAGCTTTGACTGTACACACCTTTGTCAGCAATGTAATGTCTCTGCTTTTTTAATACTCTCTCTAGGTTTATCATAGCTTTTCTTTCAAAGAGCAAGTGTCTTTTAATTTCATGGCTGCAGTCACCATCCACAGTGATTTTGGAGCCCAGGAAAATAAAGCAGTATGGGGCATTATCTATTATTAACTACAAAAAGTATTTACAGAATACCTTAGAATTAGTCAAGTTCTAGCGTCCTTTAAATTCTGGAAAAGGAAATGGCAACCCACTCCAATATTCTTGCCTAGAGAATCCTATGGACAGGGGAGCCTGGCAGGCTACTGTCCACAGGGTCACAAACAGTTGGACACAACTGAGAGACTACATTATGGTCTTTTAAATTAGCTATTTATACTAAAGTTGTAGGCCTGCTCCCTGCCTACCTTCTGGAACCATCTAACACCACCAATGACCCTTCCCACTCAGCATTATGGATAGTGTTTTTCTAACACACTATCCTTCATCACTCCAGAGGGCATTTCCAATGATGTTCCTTCGACTAAAATGTTCTCCCAGTGCTCCCTCTATTTTAAATCCCAATTCAAATATCACTTTCTCAGAGAAATCTCGCCTTATCTCCCAGTGAAAGCCACATTCCTTTTCTTGACACCGCTTCAGTTCAGTTCAGTCGCTCAGTCGTGTTCAACTCTTTGCAACCCCATGAACTGCAGCACACCAGGTCTCCCTGTCCATCACCAACTCCCAGTCACTCAAACTCATGTCCATCAAGTCAGTGATGCCATCCAGCCATCTCATCCTCTGTCGTCCCCTTCTCCTCCTGCCCCCAATCCCTCCCAGCATCACGGTCTTTTCCAATGAGTCAACTCTTCGCACGAGGTGGCCAAAGTATTGGAGTTTCAGCCTCAGCATTAGTCCCTCCAAGGAACACCCAGGACTGATCTCCTTTAGGATGGAGTGGTTGGACCTCCTTGCAGTCCAAGGGACTCTCAAGAGTCTTCTCCAACACCACAGTTCAAAAGCATCAATTCCTCTGCACTCAGCTTTCTTCACAGTCCAACTCTCACATACATACATGACCACTGGAAAAAGCATAGCCTTGACTAGACGGACCTTTGTTGGCAGTGTAATATCTCTGCTTTTTAATATGCTATCTAGGTTGGTCATAACTTTCCTTCCAAGGAGTAAGCGTCTTTTAATTTTACGGCTGCAATCACCATCTGCAGTGATTTTGGAGCCCCCCAAAATAAAGTCTGACACTGCTTCCACTGTTTCCCCATCTATCTGCCATGAAGTGATGGGACCAGATGACATGATCTTCATTTTCTGAATGTTGAGCTTTAAGCCAACTTTTTCGCTCTCCTCTTTCTCTTTCATCAAGAGGCTTTTTAGTTTCTCTTCACTTTCTGCCATAAGGGTGGTGTCATCTGCATATCTGAGGTTATTGATATTTCTCCCGGCAATCTTGATTCCAGCTTGTGCTTCTTCCAGCCCAGCGTTTCTCATGATGTACTCTGCATAGAAGTTAAATAAGCAGGGTGACAATATACAGCCTTGACATACTCCTTTTCCTATTTGGAACCAATCTGTTGTTCCATGCCAGTTTCCACTTATACATCCATTGTTTGTGTAACTAAACTTTAGGCTCTATGACAGCAGGAACTGTCTATTCCTGTTCATCATTATGACCTCAGAATGTAGCACGGTCTCTGGCACATGGTAGGTAAATGAATGAATGATATCCACAAATTAATACAAACTAAACTTCAAGACATATTAACCAACATTAGATGTAATTCAAGATCACAGCATAACTACTGAATCCCAAATAACACTGCTGGATACAGTATTATCATAAGAAAAATATCATACTGAAACCTATTGGTACCACTGAATGTATTAGCTTCCAAAGGCCTAACTCAGGCACTTTATTTTTTCTCAATAGCAGGGAGACGCTGAGTAATTCTCAGACAGTATCACATCCTGCACGCGTGACACTGTTCTCTCACCTACTCATGTTACCCACTGTACCTTTAAAAGAAAAAAAAATAAGAAGGAAATATTCAGAGGAAGGCGATTCCAGAGATAGCACATTTCAGATCTGTTTACCATATAATAGTCTACACTGACAGAATCCTCCAAGTAGAACATTAAAATTACAATTAGTATATATCATCTAATATACGATTAACCAACTCTGATTCAACATCAACTGTCTAAAGTGTTTATTAAGAAAGATTCATAGAATAAGAGAGTTTTCAAGGCAGAAGCTGATGTGTCTCCCTTTGCCTGGTAAAGTAATAAAGTTATGCTTTTCTACTTCACCCAAAACTCAGTTTCTGAGATTTGATTCAGCACCAGTGCACAGAGAGGTCAAGGCTTTCGATAACCATATATACCATGACAGAAGTCTCTTTAAAATTGTAATTTGTAACAACACTAATTATTATTCCACTAACATTAAAAAATTTCCCTGTGATCAGGTGTTATTAAAAAAAAAATTCTGAACTCTACTCAGTACTCTGTAATAACCTATGATGGAAAAGAATCTGAAAAAGGATATATGTATAACTAATCACCTTGCTACACACTTGAAACTAACACAACATTGTAAATCATTGCCAACATAAAATAGAATTTATTTTAATTTAAAAATAAAATTAAAAAAGGAAAGATTGTGAGGCTGAGTCTAAGCTCAAAGAAAAGAGAGCTGTGAAAGATTATTAATGAAATGTCAGCAGGTGTTCAAAAGCCTAGGAAAGTAGTGGCAAATAAGTAATATATTTGCCCATTCTAGTTAAATGCCATGTATTTTTTAATTTATGAGAGAATTAAAAATGTTTATGTATTTTGTGAGTCACATGAATTTTTTTTATCTGAATATATAACTGGAATATATGCCAGTAGGGGAAAACAGCATAGGTTAAAAAGGACAGTGCCTTGAGAGGCTGTAACTACTTAAATTACTGATTGCCTAGATAAAACAAAGAGGCTTTCACTACATAACCAGTTCTGACAGGTTTCTTCAACTTGAAAACCTTAGCACAGAACGTTTCCACTCTGAAAATATCACCCCACTTTCAATGCCATATGGAAATAGAAAGTTCTGACACAATAAGTTTTTAAAACATGTGAACCAAATGGAATAAAATCATAAAATACAAAGTGCTATCACCATTACTATTGTTATTTAAAAAAGAAAAGGTTCAGAAATGATATCACATATCTCTTCACCATCTTTAAAATGGAACGAAAGTATGCTGCTGCTGTTGCTGCTAAGTCGCTTCAGTTGTGTCCCACTCTGTGCGACCCCATAGAGGGCAGCCCACCAGGCTCCCCCGTCCCTGGGATTCTCCAGGCAAGAACACTGGAGTGGGTTGCCATTTCCTTCTCCAATGCATGAAAGTGAAAAGTGAAAGTGAAGTCGCTCAGTCATGACAGACTCTTAGCGACCCCATGGACTGCAGCCTACCAGGCTCCTCCGTCCATGGGATTTTCCAGGCAAGAGTACTGGAGTGGGCTGCCACTGCCTTCTCCGATGAAAGTATGGGGTTGGCCCAAAAGTTCATTTGGTGTTTTTCCATAACATCTTACCAAAAACCCAAACTTTACGGCCAACCCTATATTGATCATAAATTATTTTCTAATAAAGATCAAGGTGCAGTAATGGTCTAAAAAATAAACTGCATTAATTAAATAATTTAGTTATTAAATAATAACTATAAAACTCCACAGCCATTACTATGTGCAATTTTTCAAAAGAATGTCAATGTTTATAATAAACACAAAATAAAATATGATAAAAATAAAGTTTAAAATATATATATGCTTTATATTTAGGCACATGCATGCATGCACAGAACCCTTCTGGACGGATACCATGGCATTAACGGTTAGCTCTGGGAGAGAGGCCTGAAAAGCTGGGCGGGTCTAGAGCAGGAAGTGGACTTCCCTTTCATCAAACTTCCTTGAGGTTGTTTTAATGTTTTTCCATAACATATGACTTTATCCCCTAAAAAATTAATAAAATTTTTCTAAGTTAAGTGAATGGAATTAAGTAGGAATAATTAACCATTCCTATAACTTAACTAAAAGGGGGAACATTTTAAAATCATGGAAGATCTAAGATCTCTCTCGGCATTTTATTGAGAAAACTGAAACAATTAAAAAATTCTGTTCTCCCAGTTAGTGGTCAAGTCAGTGACATCACCTCTAAAATCTAGAACTTCCTTATTCTCAGTAATATGCCAAGTACTATATCATTCTATCTCATTTAAGTTATAAAAGTAATGTGCCAAGTACTGTATCATTCCATCTCATCTTAGTTATAAAAGTATCATGAGCACCACAGAACAGTAGAACTAAAAGCATCTCTTTAAAGACTCTAGGTAAGCAACATACAGCAATCAAGATTTGATAGTAATTTTTACTGATTTAAAACAGGCAACTCAAGCTGAAATCTGGCAGGATGATTATTTTTTAAAAAGAGCTCAGGAAGGAGCTGAATTTAGCTCATCAAGGAACTAGCTGCTGCCTGCAATTGTCCTTGAAATGTAAATGCCAAAGTCAAAAGGTTCATGCATGAACCCTTTGGGCTGCTTAAATCCAGAAGCAGAAGCAGGAAACTAATTAGCCTCTCATTTACGATCTGTTTGGGCCTTCTTGACTGACCTAATTATAAATCATCTCCAGTGCAACCTAATCATTTAGGGAATTTAGTCTAGAAACAGTTCAATTTTACCTAAGCTATGGAATCCATTGGGCTTTCCTTGTGGATCAGCTGGTAAAGAATCTGCCTGCAATGTGCGAGACCTGGGTTTGATCCCTGAGTTGGAAAGATCCTCTGGAGAAGGGAAAGGCTACCCACTCCAGTATTCTGGCCTTGAGAACTCCATGGACCCAACAGTCCATGGGGTCGCAGAGAGTCGGACACGACTGAGAGACTTTCACTGCACTTCACTTATAGAATCTATAACTTAGGTGCCACCCTGATAAGAGAAGTCCTCATTAACTCTTCTTCCCCCAATGATACACTCACTTGAAAGATATTTTACAGCATCATTCAGTTTATATTCAATATGTGTTAGAAAAGACATTTTTATTTCAGCAAAAATAAATGCATTTAGATTTTTCCAATTAAATATATTTGAATCTTGTATTAATCTTGGATGGCAAATTAAAAAGGAAATACAACAAATATTAGAACAGAAAAATCCTTAAACCAATTCCCAAATAGTTAAGACATAGAAAGATACAGATGAGACATATAGATATTCTAAAAAGACAACTAGGAGGAGATACTGTACGACCCAAATTAAGCATTTAAAGAGAAGTCTAATAGACTTCTCTATTAGAAAAAGATCATATGATAATGCTTCTTTCATATCATTTATTAGGAGACAAAGACTTGTCTTGCAACTTCTTAGAAAAAGGGATAGAACAAAGGAAAAGGCTGCATCGACTAAGCAAAATTTATCCACCAGTCACTGCCTCTCCATACAGTATGAACTACGGTCACACATATAGGAATAACTGGAAAGAAGGGGAGACTTAAAGAGAAAATAATTTTATTTAAAAAAAAAACAATTTTTTAAATGTTAGACTTGGATTATTAATACAAAATACTTCTTTTTAAGCTTGTTTGTCATAACTGATATCCTGGAAAGCTTTACCCAATAATTAAAACTCCTCTCCTGGAATGTGGTAGGATAAAGATTTAATGACAATATGTCAGCTTTTCCCCTTAAGTTTTAATGAAATGGTTTCAAGAAATTTAATTCATTTTCAAAAATGGATTTCCTCAATTACAGGATTTCAATCCTACTTTTGCTAGTCAAAAAGGGAAGAAGTGATGGTAAAGGTGTGTGTGTATGCATGTTACTCTCTCAATCACATCCAGCTCTTTGCAACCCCATGGACTGTAGCCAGCCAGGCTCCTCTGTCCATGGAATTCTCCAGACGAGAGTACTGGAGCGGTTTGCCATTCCCTTCTCCGGGTGACCTTCCTGACCCAGGGATTGAACCTGCGTCTCCTGCACTGCAGGCAGCTTCTTTACCATCCGAGCCATCAACCTCAGTGAACCTCAGGGAATGTCACTGTGCTCCAAGGTTCACAGAAAGAGAACCAACTCTTTCCACACTTGTTAGATTCCATCAGGACCACAGGGGCTCTTTTAACTATATATTCAAAACTATGAACCATTTGTTTATACTGTGTAATTTCAGGGAGTACCCAAACCCCAGATTAGGACTTTTGCTCTAAAAAAGAATGATAGGTTTATACACTATCAGCCAAGGCAAATGTTATATTTAGACGTATGCTACAATGTGATGGTAGTCTTTTATTTTATAGTTCACTTATTCCTTGTACCGTATGGTAAAGGTCATTATTTCCGGAAAGAACAATACTATGAACAAACCACAAAAAGCTTACTAAAGACACACTGGACTGTCAGAACTACTATCCTATTCAGCATTTCTCTAGGGTAGTGGTTCAAATTAGGGGATATGCACCCCTAGAAGGCACTCTGGAAACCTGTGAGGGTATTTTCAGTTACCACATTAACTAGAAGTTGTCATAAAGGTTTAGAGTTCTCTTTCTTCCCTACCGTTCTGGGGAGGGAGGAAGAAGAAAGAACAAGCAGGTTAAACATCTTGAAATTCATGGCTGTGTCCATGCAGTGAAGAATGTCCTACCAGACATTCATGTAGATGAAAACCTAGTTCATAATGATCTAAGCCTAAAACTTAAATCTGTTCTACAAATAAATATAAGGTTGTTATTGTTGTTCAGTCACTAAGTCGAGTCTGATTCTTTGCAACCCCATGAACAGAGAACCCATGAACAGAGAACCAGGCTTCTCTGTCAATCACTAACTCCCGGAGTTTGCTATATGTAAGTCTGCCTTATAGTAGTTCACTAATATAAGGTTCAGTTCAGTTCAGTCTCTCAGTCGTGTCCAACTCTTTGCGACCCCATGAATCACAGCACGCCAGGCCTCCCCATCCATCACCAACTCCTGGAATTTACCCAAACTCATCTCCATTAAGTCGGTGATGCCATCTAACCATCTCATTCTCTGTCGTCCCCTTCTCCTTCTGCCTTCAATCTTTCCCAGTATGAGGGTCTTTTCAAAAGAGTCAGCTCTTCGCATCAGGTGGCCAAATATTGGAGTTTTGGCTTCAACATCAGTCCTTCCAATGAACACCCAGGACTGATCTCCTTTAGAGTGGACTGGTTGGATCTCCTTGCAGTTCAAGGGACTCTCAAGAGTCTTCTCCAACACCACAGTTCAAAAGCATCAATTCTTTGGCGCTCAGCTTTCTTCACAGTCCAACTCTCACATCCATACATGACCACTAGAAAAACCATAGCCTTGACTAGACAGACCTTTGTTGACAAAGTAATGTCTCTGCTTTTTAATATGCTGTCTAGGTTGGTCATATGTTTCCTTCCAAGGAGTAAGCATCTCTTAATTTTATGGCTGCAATCACCATCTGCAGTAATTTTGGAGCCCAGAAAAATAAAGTCAGCCACTGTTTCTACTGTTTCCCCATTTATTTGCCATGAAGGGATGGGACTGGATGCCATGATCTAGTTTTCTGAATGTTGAGTTTTAACCCAACTTTTTCACTCTCCTCTTTCACTTTCATCAAGAGGCCCTTTAGTTCTTCTTCACTTTCTGCCATGAAGGTGGTGTCATCTGCATATCTGAGGGGATTGATATTTCTCCCAGTAATCCTGATTCCAGCTTGTACTTCCTCCAGCACAGCGTTTCTCACGATGTACTCTGCATAGAAGTTAAATAAGCAGAGTGACAATATACAGCCTTGACATACTCCTTTTCCTACCTGGAACCAGTCTGCTATTCCATGTCCAGTTCTAACTGTTGCTTCCTGACCTGCATATAGGTTTCTCAAGAGGCAGGTCAGGTGGTCAGGTATTCCCATCTCTTTCAGAATTTTCCACAGTTTGTTGTGATCCACACATTAAAGGCTTTGGCATAGTCGATAAAGCAGAAATAGATGTTTTTCTGGAACTCTCTTGCTTTTTCAATGTAGTTTTGTACAACTGAATATATACTGAATTTCTAGGAACACCATTACCAAATAAGTAAAGATTATATTTTGTTTCAAACTTTACCAAGTTGCTTACCTTATTTGAAAAAGGTGTTACCAATGGCAACACCACCTGTGGATTTTAACTGAGAAAGAATGATAAACACCTTTATGAAGCTGCATTTGACAGTACTACAATCTTGGTGATTCCATATTCAGGTGTAATGAGCATCTGACTACCTCATCATGTCCTCTAGTGTAGTCATGCTTGAGTATTTACATAATGAAATACATATTATTTTACTCTAAAGTTGTTGTTCAGTCACTCAGCTGTGTCCCACTCTTTGCGACCCCATGACCTGCAGCATGCTAGGTTTCCCTGTCCTTCACTAACTCCTGGATTTTGCTCAAACTCATGTCCATTGAGTCACCAATGTCATCCAACCTTCTCATTCTTTGTTGCCTACTTCTCCTCATGCCCTCAATCTTTTCCAGCATCAGGGTCTTTTCCAATGAGTCGCCTCTTCACATCAGGTGGCCAAAGCACTAGAGCTTCAGTATCATCCTTCCAATGAATATTCAGGGCTGATTTCCTTCAGGATTGACTGGTTTGATCTCCTTGCTGTCCAAGGGACTCTCAATAGTCTTCTATAGCACCACAGCTCAAAAACATCAATTTTTTGATGCTCAGTCTTCTTTTGCCTGAACTCCATGAGCCTGGGCCAATGTGAGGGTAAGAATGAGGAGGATCAATGTGCTGATGGATCAGACTACTTTAAAAAAGGCTTATGCTTGGCTTCTTCTTCTTCTTTTTTTCTTTTTGACCCAGAGTATGCAGTTTTAACCACTGGACTTCCAGGGAAGTGAAGTCACTCAGTCATGTCCGACTCTTTGCGACCCCATGGACTGTACCCTACCGGGCTCCTCTGTCCATGGGATTCTCCAGGCAATAGTACTGAAGTGGATTGCCATTTCCTTCTCCAGGGGATCTTCCTAAACCAGGGATTGAACCCTGGTCTCCAGCACTGTAGACAGACACTTTACCGTCAGAGCCACCAGGGAAGTCCCCTGGACTTCCAGGGAAGTCCTCCTTATCTTTTCAACTCATATTTTCTGGGTAAGACACTTCTTTTGGATGGCCTAGAGATATACATGCAAGCTAAGTCAATTCAATCATGTGTGACTCTTTGTGACCCTATGGACTATAGCCCACCAGGCCCCCTGTTCATGGGATTCTCCAGGCATGAATACTGGAGAGGGCTGCCACTTCCTCCTCCAGCAGATCTTCCCAATCCAGCAATCGAACCTGTATCTCGTATGTCTCCTGCATTGGCAGGCAGGTTATTTACCACTAGCGCCACCTGGGAAGGCCAAAGATATATAACATGTAAATAAAAATACTCCATACTCAGGGGACGTCCCTGGCGGTCTAGCAGGTTAGGACTCTGTACTTTCAGTGCAGGATGCGATCGAGTCAGGGAACTGCCAGGAAATTTAACCAAAATGAATTCACTGGTCCCATTCAAAGTAGCTGAAAGTGTCATTAAAAATAAGTGAGAAATGATGAAGGAAGAAAGAAATGGAATGATTAATAATTCAAATCAACAAAACTTAAAAACAAACTGATAGTTTTAAACAGAAAAACACCCACACTGCTATATATGTGCATTTGGGCATGCATGCATAAGTGTGTGTGTGTTTAATTGTAAACAGATGCTGATATATGAATGATTAACATCTGAAACCTGAAGATCTGAAAAAAGGTTAAAGACAGAGCAGAATTCCTGAATAAGTAAGATATATGAAAAGAGCATGAATATATGTAAACAGTATGTCTTTCAGAGGACAAAGTAAACTGAATCAGCTTAAAAAGTGAACACAGAAAAACCAACACTAAAAAAAAAAGGCCAAAACCTACCAAAGAACTACTCTTGAAAAGCATGCTGTAAAACTGGGGAGAAAATTTTAAATAGTTACATATGTGAATGAATACTAAAAATATTTTAATCCTCCTAAGAAGTGTGTTTCTAATTAGATATTCCCTTTTCTGATTATATATTTTATTGTAATGAAGGAATTAACTATGACTTAACTATTGCCACAACAGCAGCTGTTAGATTTCACTTTGTAGCTTCCACTTATGCTCCCACCAAAACATGTGTATACTGTGTCTTAACATACTTCTTCCAGGAAAAGACCACAGAATTTCTGTATCAATTTAGCTAGTTCCTAATGCAATTTACTGCATCTTTTTCTATACTAAAATAGAGGAGATCCTTTAATCTCTTCCATAAATGTTTAATTCTCTGGTCCTCATTCTATTCCTTATAAAATGCAATCAAGAATCTACTTTCAAATGTCTTGGAATCTTCCTAAGCAACGAAGTAGTAGAAGGTATTGCCTATTTTCAACTTATATGTTCAGAAATGAGGAAAAGTTTAAACCAAGACAAATCTAAAATAAATCAGGGAGAGGAGGATGAGGAAGGACATAGTCACACACTAAGTATTTTAAGAGTGGAAATAAATGTATTCATAATCACTTAGCCAAACTGCTAATCTATTTTAAACCTTCCATTCTTCCATGACGTGTATTTCTTTAAAATATAAAACTGGAATGTTAAGAAGGCAGTGCTCTGGCAAGCATAAACACCCTAGTAATTTTTACAAGTTGCTTTTTGGAAAGGCCCACCCACCTAACTCCATCCCCATTTTAAAACTGTGCTGTCCCATAATTAAATAATACAGCCTTCATTTTAAAGGTAAAACTTCAAACCGTTCTCTACATTTGGAACTTGACATATGGTTGCAAACCCTAAAAGGCAAATTCAATAATAAATGGATGGTAAGAAAAAAATTATCTACAAATTTCAGAACTGTGGAGAGGAATCTTTAATAAGTATTTCATTTCATAAGCAGGACCAATAAGCCTTCTGCAGATCTCTTGTCTTATACATCCTCTAAGGTTAAAAGATAAAGACTATCTCTTGAATCTACTCGAAAGTCAGCATACCCATTAAACACCCAAAAAGGAAGGCAATTAGTGTCAACTGTAGTGATTAAAAAGAACACTTTTCAATTATAAACTCATCCAAGAATGGACCTACTGAAAAGCCTCATTTGAAAGATATATAAAAATAAAAGAATACTTCACCAAAATGAAATATTCTAATAAGAACTGTCACCAAAGATCCCTTTGAATTTTTCTAAATTGTGAATACTACTTGTCAATCACATAGGGGAAAAAAAGTAACCGTCACAGTTAAGTAAGACTTGGAAATATTCAAATATAAACAGACATTATTCATTTTTCTTTGAGTACACACTGACTTTAAAACAAAAAAGGTAGTCATAAAAATGTAGAAAAATTGACAAATGGCACATTTTAAAGAGCAGGTAGGCAACTGTGTATACCAACGCTAAATATAATTTTAAAGATTATAGCTTCTATTGCTCTATTGCTGCTCTAATAAAAGGGGAAAACTAAGGATAATTTCCCTGATCAGTCCTCATTTTCCTAGAAATATTAAATTTAAATAAAAATTAGTTTTGTAGTTAAAAGAATAAATTTATAGACCCACAAATAACTTCAACTCACTGTGTGCACGTGCGCAGTCAGTCATATTCAACTCTTTGTGACCCCATGAACTATAGTACACCAGGCTCCTCTATCCACGGGATTTCCCAGGTAAGATTACTTACATGGGTTGCACTTTCCCCCTCCAGGTGATTATCCCGACCCAGGGATCGAACCCGTCTGTGTCTCCTGCATTGGCAGGCAGGTTCTTTACCACTAATGCCACCTGGGAAGCCCCAAATCACTGTACATGCTAGTCATGCTTATGTCAAATGTTCTACAGCTCATACATGGAAACCAAGGTTTTCTAATATATATTTTTTAATATGTACAGTGATTTGGGGCTTCCCAGGTGGCACCAGTAGTAAAGAACCTGCCTGCCAATGCAGGAGATACAGGTTCGATCCCTGGGTCAAGATAATGCCCTGGAGGAGGAAATGGCAATGTACTCCAGTATTCTTGCCTGGAAATCCCGTGGACAGAGAGTTGGAGCATAAAGAAAGCTGAGCGCTGAAGAATTGATGCTTCTGAACTGCAGCGTTGGAGAAGAGTCTTGACAGTCCCTTGGACGGCAAGGAGATCAAACCAGTCAATCATAAAGGAAATCAATTCTGAATATTCATTGGAAGGAATGATGCTGAAGCAGGGGACCAAAGAGGATGAGATGGTTGGATGGCATCACCAACTCAATGGACATGAGTTTGAGCAGGCTCTGGGAGTTGGTGATGGACAGGGAAGCCTGGCGTGCTGCAGTCCATGGGGTTGCAAAGAGTTGGACACAACTGAGCGACTGAACTGAACTGACTACGAAAGAGTTCATTCTGCGTGACCCACAATCCACTGCTCATACAATGGTACAGACAGAACCACTGACGGCTGTGAGGTCGAACATAAACTTATAGGCAAAAGTCTCAGAAATACAGAGCCTGTTATGCATTTCTACTAACTTCCAAAGCTAGCAGTGCTATTGCTGAGACTTTCAAGTTCCATTCAAGGCAGAACATACCACAGTCCCAAATTTAAAAATGAGACATGAAAGTGGGAGTAGAAAATATCATACTCAAAATAGAAGTGCCCTCTCCCAGATCACTAGTGAAAACTTCTGATTATGAATCAGAAGTCTATGAAGTATTTTAAAGGAATTATCTCTGAAAATTAAGCTAAAGGTGTGGGG
Source organism: Oryx dammah (assembly GCF_014754425.2). Lineage (NCBI taxonomy): Eukaryota > Metazoa > Chordata > Mammalia > Artiodactyla > Bovidae > Oryx > Oryx dammah. The sequence continues at coordinate 21,359,417 of NW_024070205.1, forward strand.
AAAAAAAAAAAGCTTCTAGCAATAAGATTTCTGATTAATTTTCTTCTTGGAGAATACATCCATTAGGTTGCCCAAAAACTTTCATTCAGGTTTTTCCATTAGATGTTAAAAGAACTAATATTAGGTTCTTTAACTATTAAGTTGCCAACAAAGGTCCATCTAGTCAAAGCTATGGTTTTTCCAGTAGTCATGTGTGGATGTGAGGATTGGACCATGAAGAAGGCTGAGCGCCTAAGAATTGATGTTTTCAAACTGTGGTGCTGGATAAAACTCTTGAGAGTCTCCTGGACAGCAAGGAAACTAAACCAGTCAATCCTAAACGAAATCCACCCTGAATATTCATTGGAAGGACTGATGTTGAAGCTGAAGCTCCAGGACTCTGGCCACATGAGGCGAAGATCTGACTCACTGGAAAAGACCCCAATGCTGGGGAAGACTGAGGGCAAGAGGAGAAGGGGGCAACAGAGGATGAGATGGTTGGATGGCACCACCAACTCAATGGACATGAATCTGAGCAAACTCAGGGAGATGATGAAGGACAGGGAAACCTGGCTTGCTGCAGTTTATGGGGTCGCCAAGAGTCAGATACACTTAGCGACTGAACAGCAATGTATCTGTGTATGTATGTATTAATCACTCAGTCATGTCTGACTCTTTGCAACCCCATGGACTGCAGCAGGCCAGGCTTCTCTGTTCATGGAATTTTCCAGGCAAGAATACTGGAATGGGTTGCCATGCCCTCCTCCAGGGGCTCTTCCTAGCCCAGGGACTGAACTTGTATGTCTTACGTCTCCTGCATAGCAGCTTCTCTAACACTAGCACCACCTAGAAATGCATAAACATATATTATTTTGCCAGTAAAGACAGCTTACTTTCTAGTCTACCATTTTCATTTTTTTCGTTTGTCACAGGACCTGAAATAAGACTAACCCTTAGCTATTTGTGTACTATCTCTGATTTCAACTTTAATCAGTGTGCTAAAAGTGTAGAGAGTATTTAAGTTTAAAAGTACACGGGATTTTATGAAGACTAGAACATACGCAGGTGGGTGCTTGAGGAATTTTCTGCCCATTCTGCCAGAAGCAAGATGCCATCTGCTTATGGCATGAATCAAGCTACTAACCCTCAGCAGTTTCCAAAGTTGACAGGAAAATCTGGTTGTTTAGTTAACATTGAAAACACACTCTAAATCCAAGATGAACTGTTATTTTTAAAAATGCTCTTAGACATAGTTAAAAACTTGTTTTCCCCTTTAAAAGCAGCTGTCTGTTTTTAGATCTTTCTTTTTCATACAACTACTTTAAAAAGAACTGAATTATGCAAACTGATTTCAAAATAGTACCCTCAAGTAACTGAAAAATCTATTATTTTGATTATCTGAAAAACAAGCTTATCTTTTATACTAGAAATTATTTCTCTCTTGTGTGATACAGATATCAAAAATACTAGTGGGGAAAAAAAAAGCACAGTAAAATCATTTACATGACTGTTTCACAACAGTTATCAGTTCAATTCAGTTCAGTCGCTCAGTCGTGTCCGACTCTTTGCGACCCCATGAATCGCACCACGCCAGGCCTCCCTGTCCATCACCAACTCCCGGAGTTCACTCAGATTCACGTCCATCGAATCAGTTATGCCATCCAGCCATCTCATCTCTGTCATCCCCTTCTCCTCCTGCCCCCAATCCCTCCCAGCATCACAGTCTTTTCCAATGAGTCAACTCTTTCCATGAGGTGGCCAAAGTACTGGAGTTTCAGCTTTAGCATCATTCCTTCCAAAGAAATCCCAGGGCTGATCTCATTCAGAATGGACTGGTTGGATCTCCTTGTAGTCCAAGGGACTCTCAAGAGTCTTCTCCAATACCACAGTTCAACAGCATCAATTCTTCGGCGCTCAGCTTTCTTCACAATCCAACTCTCACATCCATACATGACCACTGGAAAAACCATAGCCTTGACTAGACGGACCTTAGTTGGCAAAGTAATGTCTCTGCTTTTGAATATGCTATCTAGGTTGGTCATAACTTTTCTTCCAAGGAGTAAGCGTCTTTTAATTTCATGGCTGCAGTCACCATCTGCAGTGATTTTGGAGCCCCCCAAAATAAAGTCTACCACTGTTTCCAGTTTCCCCATCTATTTCCCATGAAGTGATGGGACCGGATGCCATGATCTTCATTTTCTGAATGTTGAGCTTTAAGCCAACTTTTTCGCTCTCCTCTTTCACTTTCATCAAGAGGCTTTTTAGTTCTCTTCACTTTTTGCCATAAGGGTGGTGTCATCTGCATATCTGAGGTTACTGATATTTCTCCCGGCAATCTTGATTCCAGCTTGTGTTTCTTCCAGCCCAGCGTTTCTCATGACATCCTCTATATAGAAGTAAGCAGAGTAACAATATACAGCCTTGACGTACTCCTTTTCCTATTTGGAACCAATTATAGGAAACTATAAATCCTCATTCTCTCATTCTGACATTCTTTATCTCCTCTCTAATTTAAACTTCAAGTCTTCTGGGCTGAAGTCCACTGTCATCTGTCATTGTGTTTAAATAGCATAAAACACGAGTAACTAGTAGCTTATGCACATTCTTAGCAGGCACATGTCTACAAGCCCTAAAAAGAAAAAAAACTCACTAAATTAGAAAATATTTTGCCAGATGTTGGTAGAAGAAAAAAATCTCTCACTGGATGTATCAATTAGGGAAGTTTTTTGTTTGACTGCTTTGAATAACAACTGAAAATGCATTTCTCAGAACAGAAGTTAGAAAGAACTGCAATAAAACTAAAAAAATCCACAAAAATGACTAAAACTTTAAACTAAAAAGTGACTTGCATTCCCTGATTTCTCTCCCTTATTTTTGTTTCCTTCTTGAATAAACAAACTAATAATGAGATATCTATTGCTGTCTTTTAAAATTATATAGAACTTTTAGTCACATCTTATAAGTGCATTAATTTAAAAATCCATTAAATGACCACACAGCTATTATTTTCACACTTCACAACACTGGGACCACAGCACACAACTCATTAAAAAAAACATCCTTCTATCTATCTCCTTTGTTTCCAGGACCTTTAGGAAACAAGGTCTTGTTTTACTCTTAGGAAGCTGAAAACAGATGAACATGACTTTGGGAAACCAGGTTTGTTGGCATTTGCAACAGAGATAAAAGTGGGTTTGGGGAAATGTGTGTGGGTATGCATGTGTATGCACAAGCTTATAAAGAAGAGGAAAGGTCGTGAATGCAGTTCTACCATCTTACACAGCTTCTTCAGTTCTAAAAATTTTCAGTTTTAAAAATCAAACATTCACTGAATATCAATTATTAGGAACATTAAAAAATGAATAAAACAGTTTCAGCTCTAAGGCTGACTTGACAAAAAGCTCAATCAGCACGTTCCCCATATCTACACACTTCTGGCCTTAACGGTTATTTGATTAAAAACTCAAGCACTGGGACTTTCCCGGCAGTCCAAGGGTTAGTACTCCAAGCTTCCACACAGCAGGGTGCACAGGTTCGATCCCTAGCTGAGAAACTAACAACCTGCCTGCCGCATGGCATGGCCACCATGTGCACTATTTCTAAATAATTTTATATGTGCACATGTGCACATGCACGCACACACACATATATGAAATGTTTGAAGACCAAAAGCACGTCTTTAGAAAAAACTGAAAACTTTGCTCTCATTAAGTGGGAAGAATAAGCAAAAATTAAAATACATCACTCCACCAAAATAAGTAGCTTATCAAGCACCAGACTGCCTGAGATCAGGCTTTTAATACCATGCTCAATTACCAGGCATACATACTTTTGTCTCCTTTAAAAGAGAAAAGATAAAAATACAGCTTTATTAGAGGAAAAGGACTTCAATAAATATAATGATAGCTTATTTTCCAGAAAATGTTGAGAACAAGGAAGGGGAAATACAGTTTACACAACACACATATACATACATACATGCACACCCCATGATGCTATTTTATCACTGTAATTCTTGCTTAGATGCTTAAAAATTAAATACGTTTCCCATGAAGATTTGGAGCCTGTCCTATTTAGACAGAACCAATGTTTTTTAACAATTAGAAATGATAATTTATATGATCACTGGCACAATAATAATTGCCAAAACAAAAGAAAGATGTTTAACCGGCATCCTGAAATGCACCACATTTTTTGGCTACCCCACCTAGTACTGGCAAATAGTAAACAGTATTGACAAATATGATAGCTAATTCCATTACCAGCTGCCATACCTTCCTTCTGTGTACTGTTTTCTAAACTTTTTATCTTGAAGTAATTTAGACTCACAGAAAAGTTGAAAGAACTATACAAAGAATTCTCATAAACTCTTTACCCAGATTCTCCCAATGTTCTTATTTTACTGCATATGATTTATCACTCACTTTTTTTAACAAAAAAAGTATGAAAAAGAATAAAATACTTAAGAATAAATATTTCTTCAGTTCTAAAAACCAAACATTCACTGAGTATCAATTATTAGGAACATTAAAAAAATGAATAATATATGATCATTATATCTATTACTGGACAAGAATCCCTTAGAAGAAATGGAGTAGCCATCATAGTCAACAAAAGAGTCCAAATGTAGTACTTGGATGCAATCTCAAAAACGACAGAATGATCTCTGTTTCCAAGGCAAATCATTCAATATCACGGTAATCCAAGTCTATGCCCCAAACAGTAATTTTGAAGAAGCTGAATTTGAATGGTTCTATGAAGACCTATAAGACCTTTTAGAACCACCAACCAAATGAGATGTCCTTTTCACTATAGGGGCTAGAATGCAAAAGTAGGAAGTCAAGAAACACCTGGAGTAACAGGCAAATTTAGCCTTGGAGTACAGAATGAAGAAGGGCAAAGGCTAATAGAGTTTTACCAAGAGAACGCACTGGTCATAGCAAACACCCTCTTCCAACAACACAAGAGAAGACTCTACACATGGACATTACCAGATGGTCAATATCGAAATCAGATTGATTATATTCTTTGCAGCCAAAGATGGAGAAGCTCTCTACAGTCAAAAAAAAAACAAGACTGAGAGCTGACTGTGGCTCAGATCATGAACTCTTGACTGCCAAATTCAGACTGAAACTGAAGAAAGTAGGGAAAACCACCAGACCATTCAGGTATGACCTAAACCAAATCCCTTACGATTATACAGTAGAACTGAGAAACAGATTTAAGGGACTAGATCTGAAAGACAGAGTGCCTGATGAACTATGGACAGAGGTTCATGACATTGTACAGGGGACAGGGATCAAGACCATCCCCAAGAAAGAAATGCAAAGAAGCAAAATGGCTGTCTGAGGAGGCATTACAAATAGCTGTGAAAAGAAGACAAAGGAAAAACAAAAGAGAAAAGTAAAGATATATCCATTTGAATGCAGTGTTCCAAAGAACAGCAAGGAGAGATAAGAAAGCCTTCCTCAGTGATCAGTGCAAAGAAATAGAGGAAAACAGTAGAATGGGAAAGCCTAGAGATCTCTTCAAGAAAATTAGAGATACCAAGGGAACATTTCATGCAAAGATGGGCTCAGTAAAGGACAGAAATGGTATGGAGCTAACAGAAGCAGAAGATATTGAAGAAGTGGCAAGAATACATAGAAGAACTGTACAAAAAAGATCTTCAAGACCCAGATAATCATGATGATGTGATCACTCATCTACAGCCAGACATCCTGCAATGGGAAGTCAAGAGGGCCTTAGGAAGCATCACTACAAACAAAGCTAGTGGAGGTGATGGAATTCCAGTTGAGCTATTTCAAATCCTGAAAGATGATGCTGTGAAAGTGCTGCACTCAATATGCCAGCAAATTTAGAAAACTCAGCAGTGGCCACAGGACCGGAAAAGGTCAGTTTTCATTCCAATTCTAAAGAAAGGCAATGCAAAAGAATGCTTAAACTACCGCACAATTGCACTCATCTCACATGCTAATAAAGTAATGCTCAAAATTCTCCAAGCCAGGCTTCAACAATACGTGAACCGTGAACTTCCAAATGTTCAAGCTGGTTTCAGAAAAGGCAGAGGAACCAGAGATCAAATTGCCAATCTCCACTGGATCATTGAAAAGGCAAGAGAGTGCCTGAAAAACATCTATTTCTGCTTTATTGACTATGCCAAAGCCTTTGACTGTGTGGATCACAATAAACTGTGGAAAATTCTGGAAGAAACAGGAATACCATATCACCTGACCTGCCTCTTGAGAAATCTGTATTCAGTTCAGGAAGGAACAGATAGAACTGGACATGGAACAGCAGACTGGTTCCAAATAGGAAAAGGAGTACATCAAGGCTGTATATTGTCACCCTGCTTATTTAACTTATATGCAGAGTACATCATGAGAAATGCTGGCCTGGAAGAAACACAAGCTGGAATCAAGACTGCCGGGAGAAATATCAATCACCTCAGATATGCAGATGACACCACCCTTATGGCAGAAAGTGAAGAGGAACTAAAAAGCCTCTTGATGAAAGTGAAAGAGGAGAGTGAAAAAGTTGGCTTAAAGCTCAACATTCAGAAAACTAAGATCATGGCACCCGGCCCATCACTTCATGGCAAATAGATGGGGAAACAGTAGCAACAGTGGTAGACTTTATTTTGGGGGGCTGCAAAATCACTGCAGATGGTAATTGCAGCCATGAAATTAAAAGATGCTTCCTCCTTGGAAGAAAAGTTATGACCAACCTAGACAGCATATTGAAAAGCAGAGACATTATTTTGCCAACAAAGGTCTGTCTAGTGAAGGCTAATGTTTTTCCAGGAATCATGTATGGATGTGAGAGTTGAACTATAAAGAAAGCTGAGCGCTGAAGAACTGATGCTTTTGAACTGTGGTGTTGGAGAAGTCCCTTGGGTCTTGAGAGTCCCTTGGACTGCAAGGAGATCCAACCAGTCCATCTTTGAGGAGATCAGTCCTGAGTGTTCATTGGAAGGACTGATGTTGAAGTTGAGACTCTAATACTTTTGCCGCCTGATGCAGACAACTGACTCACTGGAAAAGACCCTGATGCTGGGAAAGATTGAAGGTGAGAGAAGGGGACAACAGAGGATGAGATGGTTGGATGGCATCACCGAGTCACTGGACATGAGTGGGTAAACTCTGCGAGTTGGTGATGGACAGGGAGGCCTCGTGTGCTGCAGTCCACGTAGTCACATAGAGTTGGACATGACTGAGCGACTGAACTGAACTGAACTGAATAATAAATATATCAAAAGAAGTGAGAGACCACTATATTGAAAACTATAAAATACCAGTGTAAGAAATTAAAGATGACCTTAATAAATAGAAAGATATCCCAAGTTCATGGATTGGAAATCATTACAATGACAATATTCCCCCACCCAAGTTAATCTACAGATTAAATAAAATCTGAATAAACATCCCAGATGATTATATATTGGCAGAAATTGGTAAGTTTATTCTAAAACTTATAGAATTACAAGGTACTGCCAAATAGCTAAAACAATTTAGCTGTTGGAAATTAGTATTTAACTTTTAGCAAAAGAACAAATTAAAATATTCACATGTCTCAATTTCAAAACTAAAGACAAAGCTAATAATTAAGACTGTGTGGTACAGACACAGACAGATATATAGATCAAGGAAACAGAAATAACCCTTATACATTTATGAACAACTGATTTTGACATGGGTACCAAGATAACTTAATGTAGAAAGAAGTCTTTTCAAAAATAGTGCTGGAATGACAGGCTATCCAAGAAATTGGACTTCATAATTCCCACCATACACAAAAATTGATCCTATATAGGTCTATATATTCTGGACACTAGTCCTTATCAGTATACTTATTTGTGATTTTAAAATATTTTCTCCCATTCTACAAGTTGCCTTTTCACTTTCCTGATGTCTTTTGAAGCTAAAGCTATAAAACTTTTAGACGGAAACATATGTAAAATTCTGGAGTAGTCAATGGTTTCTTAGATATGACACTGAAAACACAAAATGAAAAGAAAATCAACAGGACTTCACTGAGATTTTAAACTTTCATGCTTCAAAAGACATCATCAAGAAACTGAAAAAGAAAAAAAAAAACCTGCAGAATGGGAGAATATATTTTCATTCATATATCTGATAGGGTCTAGTATCCAAAATTCCTAAAAATCAACCATCAATTTAAAAAATGGGGAGAGTCCCTGGTGATCCAGTGGTTAAGAATCAGCCTTCCAATGCAGTTCCCTGGTAGCTCAGATGGTAAAGAATCCATGCGAACCATAGGAGGTCCCAGTTTGATTCCTGGATCTGGAAGATCCACTGGAGAAGGGATAGACTACTCACCCCAGTATTCTTGGGCTTCCCTGGTAGCTCAGGTGGTAAAGAATCCGCCTGCAATGCGGGAGACCTGGATTTTATTCCCGGGCTGGGAAGTATTCTGGCCTGGAGAATTACATGGACTGTATAGTCCATGGGGTGGCAAAGAGTCAGACACAATGGAGCAACTTTCACTTTTACTTTTCAAATGCAGGGGACTTGGGTTCCATCCCTGTGTGCATGTGTGTTCACTCACTCAGTCACTTCCAAATCTTTCCAACTCCTTCGACTGTAACCCTTCTATCCCCAGTCAGAGAACCAAGATCCTACATGCAACCAGACGACTAAGCCCAAGCATATCAGGAGCCTGTGTGCTCTAGAGCCCCCAAGACACAACTAAAAAGCAGCCTGTGAGCTGCAACAAAGAGCCCACATGCCAAAACTAGGACCTGACACAGCCAAACAAATAAACATTTTTAAAAAAACAGGCAAAGGATTTGAATAGACAGTTCTCCAAAGAAGATACCCAATGTTCTATAAGCACACAGAAAGATACTCAGCATCATCAGTAACTAACGAAATACAAAGCAAAACCATAAGAAGATTCCACTTCATACTCACTTAGGGTATAATGAAAAAGACGCACAGTGATAAGTGTTGACAAGGATGCAAAAACCTGGAATCTTTCCTCATCACTGGTGGGATTGTAAAATGGTACATTTCAAAATTTCTTCAAAAATTTTAAGCACAGAGTTACCATAAGACACAGAAATTTCACTCCTAGGCATATACCTAAGAAAATTGAAAACCCATCAACAAGTTTGTTTACAAGTGTTCATATCAGCATTATTTATAATAGTCAAAGAGTAAAAGAAAAAAAAAGACCTACATGTTCAACAACTGATGACTGTGAGATATCTGCACAATGGAATATACAGTCATAAAATGGAATGAAGTACTGATACATGCTGCAATATGGATGAACCTTGAAAACATTATGCCAGGCAAAGTAAGCCAGTCACAAAAGGCCACATTATATGATTCCACATATATGAAATGAACAGAATAGGCAATTCTGTGATGACAGAAAGTAAATTAGCTGTTGCTTCCCTGATGGCTCAGATGGTAAAGAAGCTTCCTGCAATGCAGGAGACCCAGATTGGATCCCTGGGTAGGAAAGACTCTCTTGGAAAAAGAAATAGCAACCCACTCCAGTGTTCTTGCCTGGAGAATTCAACAGACAGAGGAGACTGGTGGGCTACAGTCCACAGGATGGCCAAAGAGTCAGACACAACTGAAGGGCTAACATTCCCACTTTCACTTTCAAGGACAAGGGGAGAGGAAAATGAGCAGTGACTATTGATGCATAGAGGGCTTCTCTTTGGGTGATGAATATTCTGGAATTAGATAGCAGTGATGGTTGCACAAGTTATTGGGTAATATTCTAAAAGCCACCTAACTGCACATTTTTAACGGGTGATGGCCATAATATGTAAATTATTTCTCAACTTTAAAAATTATAATATATGAGGGGAAATGTGTCTGAGACCTTTCTGAGCAAAAAGAGAAAGAAAAACAGCAGGACAGACACTTGGGAGAACCCTCACCTACATAGAAGAGAGACGATAAGAAGCCAGAGACGCGATCAGAGAGAATGCAGAGTTTATTACATCTCGGGGAACACCACAGTTAGCAGCATCAAATCCTTTAGGCAATTGATTCTGAGTGATGGACATACTTATTACAACAAGTTTCATCCAGCATAAGTTCGCTCTCTTACAAAAGCCTGGCTCCTATTCTCTCCTTCTTCTCTGCTGCTGCTGCTGCTGCTAAGTCACTTGTGTCCAACTCTGTGCGACCCCATAAACAGCATCCCACCAAGCTCCCCTGTCCCTAGTAGGGGTAAATTCTGTACATTATTGGAAGCACTCAAGCTGTCTTCTTTCAATATGCTCCACAAATTACACTGTTCACTGTCTGATTGACTTTTGTTCATTAGCCAGGACTAGTAAATATTTACTCAATAAATTTAATAGAAATGGGATCCCTTTATTACATCTGATCCTGATTTCATTTTGTAAGTTTTCTTATTTAAAGAAAACCTATTCTCTTGACAATCTTATAAAGTAATAATTTTATTACTTTATTGTTTTTATGAAGATACTGGTTTTTCCCCCTCTGGACAAGTTCTACTGTAGTTTTCAAAACTACAGAACAATTTTTCCAGAAATAACTGGAAACTTCAAATTGGATTTCTGCTTTGGCCACAGGCATCCAAAGTGGTATTATACAGAATACATGCAGAAGGGGATAAAAAGATTTTCTTCTTTTTCAATAATTATCTAAAAAGTGAAAGCATTTCAGAAAAGAACAAGTAGATATGTAAACCAGTTTGTTTTGAGACACTTACCCTCCATCACTTTATTTTACTTTCTAGGACATCTGAAAAACTACTAGGCTGTAAGCAGACTGTCTGGTCAGTTAAGACAAAGTCTTGGCACCTCTTTGAAATAAGATATTCCAGGTCTACCCTCCTGTATTATGTGACTGGCCTAGTTAGAGGATATATATACACACATGATAGTCAGAGAGATAACATCAATATGGATGCTAGGGGGTCATATCTCCTGAGCAATATTTCTTTTAGCAATGATGTGCATGCTAAACTTAAAAAAATTATATAAGAAGGATAAAGAATACTAAAATAAAACCTAACATAGTCACTGTAATACTAATTTGAACAATTTGGTTAGAAACACCAAACTATTAATATAGGCTTAAACTTTCACTCTTTTGAAACTATATTTCATGTTCCAAGAATAATTTCTAAATTAAGTCTTCTATTATTTATTTTACTTATATTCCAGACTTCAGGATATGTTTTCCCTGATTCCAGTAGGACTGATACTTTTTTAAGCCTGTATTTTGCCAATACAGAGTTTACAAAGTAAGTATCACCCACTAATCTAAAGGCTATGTTTTTTTTCAGTAGTCATGTATGGATGTGAGAGTTGGACTATAAAGAAAGCTGAGCGCCAAAGAATTGATGCTCTTGAACTGTGGTGTTGGAGAAGACTCTTGAGAGTCCCTTAGACTGCAAGGAGATAAAACCAGTCCATCCTAAAGGAAATCAGTCCTGAATGTTCACTGGAAGGACTGATGTTGAAGGTGAAACTCCAATACTTTGCTCACCTGATGCAAAGAGCTGAATCATTTGAAAAGACCCTGATGCTGGGAAAGACTGAAGGCAGGAGGAGAAGGGGATAACAGAGGAAGAGATGGTTGGATGGCATCACAGACTTGATGGACATGAGTTTGAGTAAACTCCTGGAGTTGGTTATGGACAGGGAGGCCTGGTGTGCTGCAGTCCCTGGGGTCACAAAGAGTTGGACACGACTGAGTGACTCAACTGAACTGAATCTAAAGTTAAGCCTTAGAATCTAGAAGTCATCAGGAAACATTTTTACTGCCATACTTTTTAACACTTGCTTTTTTTTTTTTTTTTGTCCCACGTTCTTTGACCTTGGAAAGATCAGGATGAAATGGGTACATGTTAAGAGAAGCATCAAGTTAAATTTTAAAGGAGAAATCCATTTATGTATTTCCACAAAGAACTTGGGGATTTGAATTATAAAGAAAGAAAGCATAGAGGATCAAAGTAATAGGTACTACTGATATTTTGAGAAAGCTACCATGATACCCAGTGGTTCTTCTGTCCATTACTACAATGAAAATCACCACCATTTATGGAGTACCTACCACCATGTGCCAAATGCTACATATAAATTGTTTCCTAAATTTAACCCTTAAAAAGAATATTACTTTCCCTATTTTACAAATAAGGTAAGTAAGATTTGGCTAAGTATTTTGTCCAAGTACACAAGCAGATGAGGCAGAGCAGGGTTTTGAATGCAAGTTAGTCTAATTCCGAAAACTATTCCTTCATTATACTACGATGTCCCACTCTCTCTTGTTCTAAAACAAGGCTGCAAACTCAACTGTCAACAAGAGGTTTGCAATTAAAATAAAACGTATGCAGTGAGTTAAACTAATGGAGAATAAAATGGTTTTGCAACCAAGCATACACCTAACTAACCTGGCCCCTGAATATATTGTGCAAGCAATAAGAAAGCAGTCAAACAAAACAATCCACTGGCCACTCATTTTCTGGACACATATAACTCAGATGGTAAAGAATCCGCCTGCAACGCGGGAGACCCAGGTGATCCCTGGGTTGGCAAAATCCCCTGGAGAAGGGCATGGCAACCCATTCCAGTATTCTTGTGTGGAGAATTCCATGGACAGAGGAGCCTGATAGGCTACAATCCATGGAGTCACAAAAAGTTGGACATGACTGGACGACTTTCACTTCAAAAGGTGAAAAGTACTTCTAATATGAAAAAGTATTCTTTGAAACATTAGTGGTTTTCATATGAAATTTGTAGGACTGAAACCAGTTGTCACTGAACTAAATAAAACATTGACTGACTTTTAAAATAACTCCTTTACCTTTTGACTCTTACAAACTCGGCAGCAATAATAAACTTTACAGTAAAGCATCACTTAATACTGACAGTCCCTTACTTTTGTATATTGCACTAACAAAGGTACACTTGAAGACAATGAGTGCAGGTCTAAAACGAGACATATACACTGTAACTGTGGCAACACTTTCACAGTACTATTATCATATCCCTAATTAAGGATCCTTACTATCCCAAACCAGCTACCCAGAGAGCAGCAGATTACCCTCAGAGGCACCTCAATAATCTCTGGCCTTGGGAATCAGAACCAGTTATTTCTCCACCCTGCAGGCCTACAGTCCTTCCAAACTGACCAAGCCCCAATCTCCACAAGAATAAAACCTGTGTGGTAAAACAGCAGAAGGATGATGGGAAGGAAACAGCAGGACATGATGGAATCCCAAGTAGATGGGCGTCACTGTAAGCAAGTTCCAGGTTCTGGCTGTGTGGTGATCCAGAGAAGCACCTGGTAACGTATAATTTCTGGGAGGCTTCTTCCACAAGGCCAGACACAGTGAAAATACCTAAACTATGGCCAACTCAGTCACACCAAGACAGAAAACAGTGTGAATGATCCGGGGCAAGAAGTGCCACAGTGCAATAGTCCAAAATCATCAAGATTCAGGAATCGAAATGTTGAAGGTGGGGGTGCAGAAAGGAGTTCAGGAAATCTATATAATGTTCAGGAACAGAATGTATGGAAGCCAAGGCCCACAAAATATATACTATCATTTTATATATACAAAGAAAGCTATCCACACATCAGGTATTAAAAGAAAAGATGATACTCAGGAGTAGACATTTAGGCTAAATAGAATTTCAAATTTATAAATGAAATGCTGCAGTGGTTTAGGCATTCACAAAATGACACTACCATGGATCTTTACATGTATCACATTTTCCAAACTTTCCTGATGTTTATGTTATTTTAATTAGTATCATCCATCTGTACACATCACTGAATCAGGTTTTTAACACTGACCTTTTTCACTATGTTTTTAAGACCACTATTTATTGGAAAGTTTAATAATGCTTCATGTCTTTAGCTCATTTTCTCTCTTCTCCACCTGATCAACAAGACCTGTTCCAACGCCAATCATCCAAAACTCGATCACTTACCTTCTAAACAGATATGCTAAATGGCTCTAAAACAGCTGAGTACTTCAGCTGACACTAATAATTTAGCCACTCTAATTTCATGTATATTTCTTTCAAATAAAAAAGTATGCATCTGAGTATAGGGACATTCTGACAACAAGAAACATACATATCTCCCAATGCCATCCACAATTTACTGTTATAACCATCTAAATTCCATATCAACATTCAAATCATATTCTAAACTTATGTATGGCAAAACCAATACAGTATTGTAAAGTAAAAAAATTTTAAAAAATTAAAAATAAATAAATAAATTCATGAGGCCATCTGGGAGCTTGCATACATAATAAACAAGCAAGACTATTCTTCCAAAAAAAAAAAAAAAACAAGTAATCCACCAAACGCCTAACTCACATATATTCATTCTAGAACTACTTGATATAATAAGATCGGGAAAGGAGTAGAAATCATACAATACTTACAGAGGAATGATTTCTATAACGTACAAAATTAAAATTAAACTCAGGTAAATGAGAGAAAATTCTCAAAACAATAATTAATATCACTATTGTTTCTAAATAAATATCTTCATTTCTTCTCATTTATGTATGTGCTTTCAACAGCAAATAGTGAATAATTTGGTGGCTCAATTCCAGTGTTTAATCTGACTCAAATGAAATCATTTTTAAACCTCCAGTTAGAAATTTGGGGACTGCAAGTTTCTATTATAAGGAGTAATTACGAGCTCCCAGCTGTGAAGTAAATATTACCTCAACAGAATGTCTTAAGATAATCTTTGCAATTAAATACCTAGTAATCATTAAACAAGGCGAGAAATACAAGGTTTATCAGTGTGTGGGGGACCAATGGAACATGATTTTACAACAGGTTTCTGGAAACTATGAATTCAACTGGCAGATTACTAATCACCAGGAAAGAGAAAGGATCTTGGTTCTAAGGATCTCTGTAACAACTTAGATATAGATGTAATAGCACCTAACTATATTGCTCCCTGCATAGAACAGAGTTACAATATTCTCAAACAAAGCCCTGTGTTGTATACCACAGTCTGCTGAAAGATAGTCATCAGTGGTAACCAGTCATTCATGGGAGCTTTAAGTAGGACTGACAGAGGAAGTCCAACATATTCTGCATCAAAGAAAAAAAATAGGCTGGCAAGAAGACAGCGATCCAGCAAAATCTGTCTTCTCTGCTATAAAAGATGTAGGAGGCCGCTTTAGAACTGACTAAAAAAATCTCCTTGAAAGACATTAAAAGAATTTTTTTAAAGATAACATGTAAATTATGACAATAGGATGTCACCACATTTCTGATTTTTTTTTTCTGAGCTATCTTCTTCAAGACAAGAAAACTTCCTATGAATGTCTCAAATTTTAAAAATAAAGGGCAAGTTTATCAGGAAAAATATGCATAAATTATAACCAAGAAATTTTGTTAGAAGACAAAGCATGCAATCGGATGAAGGTGACTCAGAATGGAGTCAGTAACATGAGAATGGCATTGATATCCTGAAACATGCTAATGCTCTCTGGGCCAAGAGAAGAATATAGAATCAAGATTCTGTTTTCTGGTACCGTATCCAGATTATCTGCCTAAATCCTTGTTTATACTTTATAGAACTAGATTTTAGTGTAGAAAAAGCCTGGATCGATGACAGAACCAAAGGAAATGACTCTGTTTCTTTCAACAATATATCAGTCGCCCAGGCTCAAAATCTGGGAGTTCCCTTTCCTTTCTTTTATGCCATGTAATTAATCAATTACTAAAAACGAAGCCTTCTCTCAAAATATCCCTTATCTAATGTGCATAGCCTCAGAATATCTCCTTCAAACACTGATTAATTAAATTACATGGTAGGTTTAACATGTGTCCACAAATTCTTTGATACACCTCCTTCCAGTGGGTGCAACTTAAATCTCTTCCCCTTGAATAGTGACTTAGTGACCTGCTTCTACTGAACAGACTATGGAAAGAGAAAAACAGCAACTCTGCAGTGGAGAAACCTGGCATATACCACCCTACCAAGAGATCAAAGTTAACATCACTAATGGTAAGACATGTTGCTATCATGTGTCTCTTGATATGATATGGTGAGAAGAGTTCTTCACATGTATGCTAGTCTTCCTAGAAATTGGGCATAAGTCCAAGTCAATCATAACAAGACATCAGCCAAACCCAAACTGAAGGATGTTGTACAAAATATCTTACTGGCTTTCTTCAAAAGTATCAAGGTCATGAAAAACACAGAAAGCCTGAGAAAGCATCACAGATTGGGAGAGACTAAGAAGAGAGGCTGAAAGGAAAGAACTAAAGAGCCTCTTGATGAGGGTGAAGGAGGAGAGTGGCATAGCCAGCTTAAGACTAAATATTAAAAGAACTAAGATCACGGCATCTGGCCCCATTACTGCATGGCAAACAGAAGGGGAAAAGGTGGAAGGAGTGACAGATTTCCTCTTCTTGGGCTCCAAAATCACTGCGGACAGTGACTGCAGCCATGAAATTAGAAGACGATTGTTTTTTGGCAGGTAAGAGATAACAAACCTAGACAGTGTTGAAAAGCAGAGACATTACTCTATTGACAAAGATCCATATAGACAAGGCCATGGTGTTCCCAGTGGTCACACACGGTTGTGAGAGCTGGACCATAAAGAAGGCAGAAGGCCAAAAAATTGACGCCTTTGAACTGTGGTACTGGAGAAGACTCCTGAAAGTCCCCTGGACAGCAAGGAGACCAAACTGATCAATCTTAATGGGGAGCAACCCTGAATATTCAATGGAAGGACTGATGGTGAAGCTGAACCTTCAGTGTTTTGGTCATCTGATACAAACAGACAACTCATTGGAAAAGTCCCTGATGCTGGGAAAGACCGAGGGCAGAAGAGGGCATGAGAGAATGAGATGGCTGGGCGGCACCACTCATGCAATGAATATGAACTTGGACAAATTCCAGAAGGTGGTGAGGGACAGGGAGGCCTGGCCTGCTGCAGTCCACGGGGTCACAAAGAGTCGGACACGACTGGGCGACTGAATGGCCACAAGGAGAGAGGACAATTAAACGCAACATGATATCCTGGATTTGAGCTTGGAACAGAAAAAGGGTATTGGTGAAAAAACTGGTGAAATCTGAATAAAATCTGTACTTTAAGTTAACAGTATTGAATCTGTGTTGATTTCTTCATTTTGATCTAAAGTTATATATAATATTAACATTAGGGAACTCAATCTATTTTTGTAACACATGTAAATCTAAAATTATTTCAAAATAAAGGGTTTTTTCCCCCAATTTCTTAACCATATGTTCCCTTACTTTTAGAGAGCCACCACCCTAGCTCATAAACTTTATCATTGCTGCTGCTACTAAGCCATTTTCCAGGCAAGAGTACTGGAGTGGGGTGCCATTGCCTTCTCCGAAACTTTATCACTACTACCAAGATTTTCCAGATTTCTATGTCTTTAGGATCTGCCCTCTCCAATTTATCTGACACATATCAAAGTATCAATCTTAATTTACACCATTTCTCTATTCAAAATCTACAGACTCAAACCTATAAATGACTACTTAGTATCTCAATATTATTTATCACTAAGCTTATCACTAAAAGGCATCTGCAAAACAGCCATATACTGCTTACTTAACCTTCTATTACTAACAGAGATACTTAGTTTTAATCACATGCTAGTGACAATTTAAGAAAAGAATAAATTCAGTAATAAAACTGGGTATTCTGAGCAATAATGGAGGATTCTAAAAAAAGAAACACATATTTTGTCTTATCAATAGAAAAACTACAATTTTGTTAGGTATGTAATGATTATTTTATATTTTTATCTTATTTCCTATCACTTTACCAAAATTTAGTAATTTTTAAAGGTTTTGTTCAGTAGATTCCTTTATTTTCTAAATATTTGATCTTATTTTTATAATAAAACAATCTTATTATATTTCCTATTATTTATATCTACTTCTGGCAAAAGCTAAGAGTCTAAATTAATTTTGATTTTACTTGAAAACAGTAATAACTCTGGACAATTACAAATGATGAAACTATAAAAGGTAGTAAACACACAGTTGACCCAGAGAGGATAACTGGTCACAGAATTACCAAATCTTATCAACATGCTCTAAGAAGCTTCCACAGAATGCTTTTCTTCCTTTTTCAAAGAAGCTTTTTCAGTCCATTTTAATGCACAAATAGTTTTATAACTACCTACCTTAAAATATTTTAACTATATCCAGCCATTCTTTTGTGGATATTAACAATGTGGTTTTAAAGTTTATATGGAAAGGCAAAAGGCCCAGAAGAGCCAAGACAATACTGAAGGAAGAGAACAAAGTTGGATGCTGATGTTACCTGATTTGAAAATTCCTTTTGCTGCAAGAATCATGACACTGTGGTATTGGCAGAAGAAAAGACAGATCAATGGACAGAATAGAGAATCCAGAAACAGACTCATAAAATAGTCAACTGGTCTTTGATAAAAGAGCAAAAGTAATAAAAGGGAGAAAAGAAAATCTTTTCAACAAATAGTCCTGGAAAAACTGGACATTCACAAGTATAAAATGAATCCAGACACAGATCTTACATCCTTTACAAAAATTAACTAAAATGGATCATAGATCTAAGTGTAAAATGCAGAATTATGGAACTTGTAGAAGATAACACAGAAGAAAACCTAAATGACTTTGGATATGGTGATGCCTTTTTAGATACAATACCAAAGACATAATCCATGAAAGAGATGAGATGGATTTCATTTAAATGAAAAACTTCTGCTTTGCAAAAGACAATACCAAGAGAATCAGAAGGCAAGCCACAGACTAGGACAAAATTATATAAAATAGACCAAAGACCTTAAAAGACACTTCACCAAAGAAGATACACAGATGGAAAATAAACATATGGGAAAAATGCCCCACATCATATATCACCAGAGAAATGCAAATTAAAACAAGCAGATACCACTAACCCAAAATAGGCCAAAATCTGGAACACTAACAATACCATATGCTGGCGAGGATGTGGAGCAACAGGAACTCTCATTCATTGCTGGTGGGAATGCAAAATGATACAGACAGTTTAGAAGACAGTTTGGCACTATGCTACAAAACTAAACATACTCTTTACCACATGAGCCAGCAATTGTACTCCTGGGTATTTACCCAAAATACCTGAAAACTTATGTTCACACAAAAACCTGCACATGGATGTTCACAGAAGCATAATTTATAACAGCCAAAGCTTACAGCCAAGCAAGATATACTTCAGTAGATGGCTGAATAAAGAAATTGTGGTACATTCAGACAATGGAATATTATTCAACACTAAAGAAAAATGAGCCATCAAATCATGAAAAAACATGGAAGAACCTTAAATGCATATTACTAAGTGAAAGAAGCCAATCTGAAAAGGCTACATACTATATGATTCCAACTATACGACATTATGGAAAAGGCAAAACTATGCAGACAGTAAAAAGATTAGTGGCTGTGGTAGGGGAGGGAAATGAATAGGCAGATTCTTAGGACAGTGAGGGCTTCCCTTGTGGCTCACCTGGTAAAGAATCTGCCTGCAATGTGGGAGACCTGGGTTCAATCCCAGGGTTGGGAAGATCCCCTGGAGAAGGGAATGGCTACCCACTCCAGTATTCTGGCCTGGAGAATTCCATGGATGGTATAGTCCATGGGGTCACAAAGAGTCAGATACAACTGAGCAACTTCTACTTTCATTTTTACTTCACTAGGACAGTGAAATACGCTGTATGATATTACAGTGATAGATTTATATTGTTATACATTTCTCCACATTCATAGATTGTATAACATTAAGAATGAGAGTAGACTATGTGATGTGTCAGCATAGGTTCATCCTTGACAAAAATGCACCATTCAAGCATCATAGTGAGATGTTGATAATACGGTGGGGGTGGTTAGGTGATATGATGTGTAGGGACAGAGTATATGGGCATTCTCTGTACTTTCCTATCAATTTTGTTATAAATTTAAAAAACTCCTTAAAAAAAGTCTTAAGTTTTTAAAATTATACTTATGAGTACACAATATATATTCTTATATACGATTCTTTATAACTGCTTCAGTCTGTTACTTTGCTTCTCTTTCCTTCTTTTCACTTAACCTTATGAGCTAATTAAATTCAAGCATATGTTTTGCCTCTGTAAGTCATCTGACCGCCCCTTTACTGCTTCCTTTGTCTCAGTGCTACAGATTTGGGGAAGAGCACTGACGAGAGTCAAGCAAACTGGAACAGGAACCGGACTCTACTTACAACCACACAACTTTTCCAAGTTTCAGACTCTTTATCCCTAAAATGAAGCGTAGAGACTAAACAAACTTCCAGTGCTTCCTAGCCTTCCTAACTCTTTACAATTCTGTTAGTAATAGGTACAAGTGAAATAAATGTAAAGAGATCTGGGAAGATGGTGATGAAGGCTGCAGACTTTTGAATTTCCCTAAATTCCCCCATAAAAACAGAACAACTCAGATACCTAAACCAATAATCTACATGACATTTATAACAAAACTAGACAAAGTTAAATTCCTATGAACCTCAAAACACAAGCAAACAAGAAAATAATACCAACAGCTACAAGATGTGTATAATCAAAGATTCCACAGCAACACGAACTGACCTTAAATTACCTTGGCTCATGCTTTTACAAATATGCAAGAACCCAGGGAATATAATTTCCTTGAGCTCTTCCTGAAAACAGACTATAAACTAGAACTGTCCTGTAAAAGTCTCTGTGATGCTGGAAATGTTCTTTCTGGGCTATTCAATACAGTAGTCACTGGCCACATGTGACTATTAAGCATTTGAAATGTGACTAATGTGACAAGGAACTGAATTTTTAATTTTATTTTAATTAATTTAAACAACTATGTTGCCAGTTTATTACTGTGCAGTAAGAATGAACATCAGACAACCAAAATGACTGGCCTGCCATAAAGACAGGCAATATCTTGAAAAAAAGAGAGAAACTTACCTGGATCTCAGTCAAATAAACATAAAATGAAATTCTAAGACCAGGGAAATATGAATAGTGACTGGATTTCAGATGATTTTTATGAAATGATTAACTTAGAGGGATAGAATAATATTATAAATAGTTCTTTTATAAATGCATATTAAAATATTTATGGATGAAAAAATTATGGGATTTGCTTCAAAATAATCTGAAGTTTGAGTAGGGAGTGAAATGGTATAGACGAAACAAGACTGGCCACAAGTTGATCATCATTGATGTTGATTGATGGTCACGTGGGACTCATGACACAATTTTCTCCACTTCTGTGTATGTTTGAAATTTTCTATCAAAGGTTAAAAAATGAGAGAGAGAGAGATGGAGCAGTTTCTATGCCTGTATAACAAATTATCCCCAAAACTAAAAGTTCAAAAAATAACAATATTCATTTATTAGTCTCACGGTATCTGAGTCAGGAGTTTGGGACAAGTTCTGCCAGTTTTCTCCCATGGAGTCTCTCAGTTGGTTACCGTCAGATGTCAGCTTAGGCTATATCCAAATGAAGGTTTGATCGGCTCTGGAAGATCAATTTCCAAGGTGCCACTCACCTGACTGGTAAGTTGGTGCTACTTGTTGATCAGGGTACAGGTGGGTAGAGTTTTTCAGATCTCTGACACCAAATATATGGTGTCTTTCCAACACCAGTTCCTCAAATCCCTATCATCAAGGGTCCAGCAACTCAAATTCATTTAATTCTGACATTCACTACTCAGAGTTAGCACAGAGTCCACAGGTTAAAAGCTCAGTCCTAGGTGCTAGTCACAAGTCTACAGGAGGCCACCCATACTTCTGACCAACTGGCTCTAACCTGGGGGTTCCTACAACCCCCTCTTCAGGTTCAATAATTTGCTACAGCAACTCCCAGAATGTAGGAAAACATCTTACCTCCATTAACCAGTTTATTATAAATGATACAACTCAGGAACAGCCCAATGGAAAAGATGCATGGGCAAGATATGAGGGCTGGGGAAAGGGAGTGCCTGCGGAGTGTCCATGCCCTTCCGGGGCACATCACCCTTCCAGGACCCCCATGTGTCTACAAGTCTGGAAGCTTACCCAATCTCACTGTTCAAAAGCTTCAAAGAGCTCTATATCTTGCCTCTTCTTCCCTCCCTAGAGGTCAGCTGGTGGGTTGAAAACTCTTACCTTCTAATCACTCATCTTTTTGGTGACCAGCCCCATCCTGAGGCCAATGGGAGACCCACCCTGTATCACCTCACCTACATAAACTCAGATGGGATAGTGGCTCATTATGGGTAACAAAAGACACTCCTGACCTGCAGCAAAGTCCAAGGATACTAGCGGCTCTATGCCAAAAACTGGAGACAATGAACAAATATATAGTTTTATGATACCTCAGCTGGAGTCCTCAGTTCCGTTCTCAGTGGGTTTCTCTCTAGAAGAGGACATGGATGTCTTCCGGGTACCATAGCTGACTCCCTCCAGAAACAGCGATCCAAGTGCCGAATTTGCAATCATGCGTTCCATGATCTAGTCTTGGATGTTACAAGTCATTATCTCCACTGTTGTCTTACTGGTCACACTGGGCCAATCAGTCAAGATTTAGTGTGGAAGGGGACTATACTAGGGTGTGTGTACAAGGAGGCTCGGAACATTAGAGGTCATTTTGGAGGCTTGTTACCACACTATACAATTGACCCTTATTATCTGTAGTAGGTATGTTCCATTAGGTCACTGCAAACACTGAACTAGTGATTACTGCAAAAAAGCAAAATGGCTGTCTGGGGAGGCCTTACAAATAGCTGTGAAAAGAAGAGAGGCGAAAAGCAAAGGAGAAAAGGAAAGATATAAGCGTCTGAATGCAGAGTTCCAAAGAATAGCAAGGAGAGATAAGAAAGCCTTCTTCGGTGATCAATGCAAAGAAATAGAGGAAAACAACAGAATGGGAAAGACTAGAGATCTCTTCAAGAAAATTAGAGATACCAAGGGAACATTTCATGCAAGGATGGGCTCGATAAAGGACAGAAATGGTATGGACCTAAGAGAAGCAGAAGATATTAAGAAGAGGTGGCAAGAATACATGGAAGAACTGTACAAAAAAGATCTTCAAGACCCAGATAATCATGATGATGTGATCACTAATCTAGAGCCAGACATCTTGGAAAGTGAAGTCAAGTGGGCCTTAGAAAGCATCACTACGAACAAAGCTAGTGGAGGTGATGGAATTCCAGTTAAGCTATTTCAAATCCTGAAAGATGATGCTGTGAAAGTGCTGCACTCAATATGCCAGCAAATTTGGAAAACAGCAGTGGCCACAGGACTGGAAAAGGTCAGTTTTCATTCCAATTCCAAAGAAAGGAAATGCAAAAGAATGCTCAAACTACTGCACAATTGCACTCATCTCACATGCTAGTAAAGTAATGCTCAAAATTCTCCAAGCCAGGCTTCAGCAATATGTGAACCGTGAACTCCTTGATGTTCAAGCTGGTTTTAGAAAAGGCAGAGGAACCAGAGATCAAATTGTCAACATCCACTGGATCATGGAAAAAGCAAGAGAGTTCCAGAAAAACATCTATTTCTGCTTTATTGACTATGCCAAAGCGTTTGACTGTGTGGATCACAATACACTGTGGAAAATTCTGAAAGAGATGAGAATACCAGACCACCTGACCTGCCTCTTGAGAAATCTGTATGCAGGTCAGGAAGCAACAGTTAGAACTGGACATGGAACAACAGACTGGTTCCAAATAGGAAAAGGAGTACATCAAGGCTGTATATTGTCACCCGGCTTATTTAACTTATATGCAGAGTACATCATGAGAAATGCTGGACGGGAAGAAGCACAAGCTGGAATCAAGATTGCCGGGAGAAATATCAATAACCTCAGATATGCAGATGACACCACCCTTATGGCAAAAAGTGAAGAGGAACTAAAAAGCCTCTTGATGAAAGTGAAAGAGGAGAGCGAAAAAGTTGGCTTAAAGCTCAACATTCAGAAAATGAAGATCATGGCATCCGGTCCCATCACTTCATGGGAAATAGATGGGGAAACAGTGGAAACAGTGTCAGACTTTATTTTGGGGGGCTCCAAAATCACTGCAGATGGTGACTGCAGCCATGAAATTAAAAGACGCTTACTCCTTGGAAGAAAAGTTATGACCAACCTAGATAGTATATTCAAAAGCAGAGACATTACTTTGCCGACTAAGGTCCGTCTAGTCAAGGCTATGGTTTTTCCAGTGGTCATGTATGGATGTGAGAGTTGGACTGTGAAGAAGGCTGAGCGCCGAAGAATTGATGCGTTTGAACTGTGGTGTTGGAGAAGACTCTTGAGAGTCCCTTGGACCGCAAGGAGATCCAACCAGTCCATTCTGAAGGAAATCAGCCCTGGGATTTCTTTGGAAGGAATGATGCTAAAGCTGAAACTCCAATACTTTGGCCACCTCATGTGAAGAGCTGACTCATTGGAAAAGACTCTGATGCTGGGAGGGATTGGGGGCAGGAGGAGAAGGGGACGACAGAGATGAGATGGCTGGATGGCATCACGGACTCGATGGACGTGAGTCTTAGTGAACTCCGGGAGATGGTGATGAACAGGGAGGCCTGGCATGCTGCGATTCATGGGGTCGCAAAGAGTCAGACATGACTGAGTGACTGAACTGAACTGAACTGCACTATTGCTCTTAAGGGAAACAGTCAGTTAAGTCTCTGTGTGCCTCTGCTGACAACATTTTCATCAACTAATGAATATACTCTTGCTTTATGTGTATTTCTGTTTAAAGCACCTCAATATATATTGTTGACTCACTAACACTAAACTCATAGTCAACAGCACTATCATTCATGCCTCAATGAAGTGTCTCTAACATAACATGCTTTCTTCATAAAGTACATCACAGCCTTCTTGAGCTTAGGAAAAGACAGCACTTATTATACCTGAGTGCCATTTTAAATAGTAAAATTATCAACAAAAAGCACAGAATAGGATAAAATGTGGAATTAAACAGACAGCAAAAAGGACACACTTCTATGGTATGAGAGTTAAAACAAAAAGGTAGAGCATCACTTTGTTTAGTCTCAGCTGGGAACCTGCACATCCAAGGACTCAATTTTTTGTTGCTCTGCAAATGGCCACAAACATTATTGATGTGAGGATTGGGGGGCTTTCAGTGATCATCGGTGCTTACTAAATAGTAACTTCTTAAGGAGAATGGTCTAAAATGTGATACTCTATCATGCTTAAGGGAGCATAAGGCCAATTAAATGAATCCTTTTTTAACAAGAGAAATTTCGGCAAATTTTACTGATACCTCTTGATATTTAGAAGCAACTAGTTGCTTTTTATTAATACTCATTTTGCTTTTTACTTTTAATCCTGGGTAAGCATCTTGTTTGATGCAGATGTTTATTTTCTTTGCCCTGGGGAACAGTTTTGAAGAAAAAAATCTCCTGAACTTTACTAATAATCATTTTAGGGATATAATCATTGAAGCATGGTTTCATCTACAAAACAGAAAATGTATAAAAGGCCTAAATAACCTTTTATTCAGCCCCCACAAACACTAAAAAGCTGGCAAACAAACAAGAAGCCTAGCTACAATATACCCCTAAAAATGGAGAGTCATCCTTTGGTAACTGAGGGGCGGTGGGGGTGGCGAGGGGTGGGCACTCGTTCCAGGATGCACCATGGATACCAAAATCTGGGGATGTTCAAATACCTTATATAAATGGCACAGAATTTGCATATAACCTATGTAGATGCTCCCATATAAGTTAAATCATCTCTAAGTTACTTATACCTAGTAATAATATCTAATAATTCCTACGTAAATCGTTGCCTGCAAGATCAAATTTAAGTTTTTCATTTTGGAGCTTTCTGGTATTCTCCACCTTGAATATTTTTGATCCCTGGTTGGTTTAATCCAAGGAAGCATAGCCTATCTATGGATGTGGAGGCCAACGGTACCATCAACATCCAGGTACAACTCTGCAACTCTACATACAAACTTCACACTTTGAAGCCTGGATACAATAACCTGCATTTAAAAAAAAAAAAAAAGTCACAAAGCTACACGTCTTTAAGTCTTTAAAAGTGTTGAGCTCATTCAAACCAATTGTTCATTAAACTGCTACACTGATAACATTGGAATTGTATTCAGGGGACATAAATTACTGTACCAGTTGTTATACCAGCTTTGGTCAAGCAATTTATCTTCTCAAAAACCTCAATTTCCTTTACTTTGAAATATAAAAATTGTCCTATAATGAGAACCCTTTCAAATCTATGATTTTATAATTACTTCCTCATAAATTATAATAAAGGAAGAATCTTCAACCCATAGAGATCCACATTTAACTATCAAATTGTATTTCTAAGGCAGCTATGCCTGACATATCCACCTCTCCAAAGATTACAAAAAATCCCCAGTGAAGAAGATATCTCTCCTTCACTACTCAACCTTACTTCCCTTTCTCTTCCCCTTTCCTCCCACTCCCAAAAGCTCAGGGAAATGTAATATACCTAAAGGTTAAGAGATCCTCAACTACAGTTTAAATAAACAATTATGATGATGATCACGATGAAAAAATTCTGAACTAGAGACAATCCCCATAGAAGCAACGAGTATTTAATATTTCTATATCATGATACTTGAATTTAATCCTTGCACGTGTGCTCAGTGGTACCTGACTCTTTTCGACTGCACAGTCTGTAGCCTGCCAGGCTCCTCTGTCCATGGGACTCTCCATGCAAGAATACTGGGGTGCGTTGCCATTTCCTCCTCCAGGAAATTTAATCTCTAATGTCTCTATTAATGTAATAGCAGGTGATATTTTATCTTTCAAGGAGAAAATCATCAATGGATTCCTAATTTCCCTTTAAAAATACCAAACAGTTAAGTCCAATAGGCTACAATTTCTTAATCAAATCAGACAACAAAATAAGGCTTTCAATTTAAAAAAAATCTCAGAAAATTGATAAAGATGAAAAGTTTAAGGAGCAAATTCATCTAATGACTTAACAAGAAGCTAATCTACTCTCCAAAAGAAGACAATACTTTTTAAATGGAAAAATTACAAGTGGAACCATCTACAGCAGAAAGCAACACTAAGAGAACTCATGACGTTTGCAAGTTGGGGTTGTGGCAGTTTCCAAACCCAATCCACTAACAGCCATTCCTAGCCTAACTGTTTCCATTAGCTAATGAAAGAGGCTAACCAATGGTCAGACAACAGATAATTAAGAATCAGAGTGATCCTATTTGTACACTAAATGTAATTTATTTTAAGGGCAACAGAAAATCATTCAGACTGCACTATTTGATCAAATCTGCCTTCCATTTAGGAAGGAGGTAGAAGGGAAGACTGGGGAAAGTGTTTAAGGAGAATATAAGAATAGTTTTGATTTCATACAAAGAAGAATATTCTTTTAAAAGCGACTACTTTGCTCGAATGTGGCTCACAAAGAGAACATGGAACCTCTCTTCCAGTTTGGCAAAAAAGGTAAATTTATGATAAAGGCAACACGTGCAAAAAACAAAGGCAGCACACACCATTAGGCAGATAACAGAAAATTAAGAGATGACACTTAGAAGGAAAAGACTGCCACGGCTGAAGAGGCCCTGGAAAAAATATTTAGGTTAAGGGGAAAAAAAAGAATTAAAACCACAACAATTTTGGAATTTCTTTTATTGACAAAGTATACGAAAGTCAGAAACAAAAAATCTACTTTATGGTACATGTTGACTTAAACAGACTTTAGCATTCTCCTTAGGAGGTTAAAACTCCTACAAGTGCCTAGTATGTTCCCTGTATACACCAAATACTCAAAAATATCTAAGAACATAAACTCTTCCTATCTTATTCCATAAATTAGGAATCTCTAAAGGCTTCTTAGTTTTCATATCACTATGTAGCACATAAAATAATGAATAGTTTAGAGATAACTTATGTCCTAGAATAACTGAGTTCAACAAGCAAATTTTTATACTGGTTTAGATCATTCACATGATAAAATCCTCCCTGATAAAAAATACTTTTAACCATCTATATTTAACAGAAGGAAGGAAGGGAAGATGAAAGGGGAGGGGGGTGGCACAAACAAGCAGGCCCCTAACTTATCACAGCAGTCCTGTTTGGTTTTTTTCCAGATCAGAGATTCAGAAGATAATGGGAAAATTATAGTAAAAGAAAATGTAATTTGCAAAATTAGAAAGGCAATCTCTAAGACTGCTTCAATAAACCCACATATTTACACGCTGGTACTCATTTAAGTGTTGACTAACAGCTGAAGTGACCTTGGACTCATGCTCATGCTCAGTCGTGTCCAACTCTGTGCGACCCTATGGACCAAAACCCACTGGCTCCTCTGTCCAAGGAATTTTCCAGGCAGGAATACTGGATTGGGTTGCCATTTCCTCCTTCAGGGGGTCTTTCCCACCCAGTGATCGCACCCATGTCACCTGCGTCTCCTGAATTGTCAGGGGGAATCTTTACCACTGCACTACCTTGGAAGGCATGGACAACTCTCCACTCTTCTAAACTATAACAGAATCAACAGTAAAGAATAAAATAGATGAAACACATTAAATCTATTGATTATGCTTTCAATAAAATCACTGTTTAAAACTGCCATTAAAAAATAAATTCACCATTAATGAGACAGTAACTAAATGGGCTTCCTTCAGACAATTTAAGAGGTATATATGAAATCTGCCCCTGAAGGGTCAAAATTAAAAGTTAAAGCAGTTTACCAAGCCTTACTCTTTCCTGACACTTCTTTACTCCCTCACTTTGGGTTTTATACCTTTTTAAAAAATGAGTTAAAAAAAAAATTTAACATGTGAGAAAAACCAGTTACTCCAGTGCACATGCCTGTGGTAAACTAACAACTCAGTCATTTTATGGCAAGTCTGGAAAATGAAATCCACATCACTTCAGAAATAAAGTTGTTCAGTAAAGTGAGCTTTCTCCAACTGTACATTATGTAGACAACATTGTTCTCTTACTGCATCTCAGACCAGCAGGGGGAAAAAGGCCCGCTTTGTATAATCTTATTTATTTGCCAAAGGGAGCCTGTAAGCTTATATATTTTAATAGACTGTTCATAATCACTTACCCATTTTAGTGCTTATCTAAAGAAAGATAAGGAGAATAGAATGGAAGGAAAAGGTGAAGACAAAATATCCACTACTCCTAGAACAAAAGTTCAAAATAAAACAATTTGAGTTATTTACCATAAGCATCTACTTCTGGCATAACCAATTCAAAGGAAAATTTAATTATAGCTGTAATGTCCAACTTCATAATCCAAGTTGTATGAAATAAATGAACCAATCTTAAAGCTGGAAACAGCCAAAGGCTACTGCTAAAAGGAGGCATTTTATGCTATTAAGTGACTTTGGCATTCATAACAAGCCTTTATATAGACATCTCCACCCACAGGTTAGCCTGACATTACGCCATGCTGAGACTAGGTCGGTGTGGGAAAGGTTACTGCCATCTATCACTGTGAAAATTAATAGCTTTGAAAGAGCTGAAGAAATAAAGGTATGGCACAGCAACCTTGTAGCAAATATAATTTGCTACCAAAAAGGCGTAGGCAAAATCCATTCATAACATTCCCTTCCCAAGGCCACCTACATGCTAATTCATTATTCCAATGCCAAAGACAGCAGCAGGCACACATACTCAGCCAATAAGTCACCATTATAAAAGCTGCATAAACATTTCCAGCTCAATCATCTAAGAATAACAGAATGAGACAGGAACATGTTTCCCAAGCATCTCAGCAATAAAACTTGGAGGAGCTTTGAAAACAACATGACTGCATGCAAAAATAGGCGCAACTAATATTTTTTGAGTGTCTCATGGAATAATTTATATATCTCAAGTTTTCCCCAATTTTCTTTTTGAACATCAGAAAACAAAGAATGAACTCTCACTGGAATTGATATGCACATAACAGCTAAATAAAGCTTGCAAAGGACAATGTCAGAATCCCCTTAGGACTCCAGAGCTTGAGTATGAGGAGTAAAAATAAGCAAGATTATTCTTCTCTACAGTGAAAAGTCAAAGTATAATCTGTCTTATTTCCCACAGGTACCTTTTTAAAGCCTCCTGAATATATGTCCATGTCCCTTCCAATAAGGAATTTACAAAAAAGACTTTGCTAGTAGATGACTAAAATTAATTACAAACTTGCGATGATAAACAAAATTGTCAGATATCTCAGTAGAAACAAAAGCTATTAATATTATTTTCCCTTCTATGATGGAGAATGCTATTTTCCTAGCCAGTACATACTCTTTTCCTTAATAATGGAGCCCCAGTTTTACTTGGGGGCAGTAATGCAATAGTTTAGCTTCTCTTATAGCTAGGTGTGGCTACATGTCTAAACAAGAGGTCTGCTGATAGATAACATATAAACAAACTGTGGTATATCCATACAATGGAGTATTACTCTGCAATAAAAGAAATGAGCTATCGAGCCACCAAAAGACATGGAAAAACCTTCAATGACTGTGCGAAGTGAAAGAAGCCAGTCTGACAAGGCTACGTACTATATGATTCCAATCACAGAACATTCTGAAAAAAGCAAAACTATAGACAGTAAAAAGATCAATGATTGCCAGGAGTTCAGGGGGAGAACGGAGTAGAAGAGAGATGAAGAGGAAGAACATAGGGCATTTTTAGGGCAGTGAAGGTATCCAGTATGATAATATAATGGTAGATACATGAGGTCATGCACTTGTCAACACCACACAACTGCACAATACAAAGGATGAAACCTAACCTAAACTAGGGACTTTCATTACTAATAATATATCAATACTGGCTCATCAACTATAACAAACGCACCACACTAATGACAGAAGAAACTGTGCCTGTGTTGGGGGCTGGGGTCGGGAGAGAGATCTGGGTGGTGTGAGATCTCTGTACTCTGCACAACTTTCCTATAAACCTAAAACTGCTCTATAAAATAAAGGGGTTTTGTTTGTTTTTTTTTAAGATTAGGGGGTGGGAGTCGCAAATGGTAGAAGATACAAAGAAGAAAATGTTCAGAGTCACTGGTCTAGTCTAAAAAGAAAGGATCTAGCTATTTCAGTTTTAAATTTTAATCAGCTTTCAGAGATTTTAGAATAATGTAGAACAGGGTTCAAATCCTTGTATCTACTAAGAGGACAAGCTCTTCAACCTCTCTCAGCATTGCAAAATTGAGGTAAAAATATCAACTTTACATACGGTGTATGTGAAAGGGAAAATGTTATGAATAGGAAAGTAAATATAAGTGCACTTGTAAAGTGCTCACACAGAAGAGTGCTTGACACAGAAGAGCTCAGTAAAATGCACCCTTCCATGGTTTTATCACGAAACAGCTGAATCTGTGTAGATACTATTCCCATGAAAGGTAACAAGGCATCTACCTTAATTTACCACAAAGGAAATCACCCTGGAAAAATCTACAGTAAAAAAAAAAAAAAAAAGATTATGATAACTGATAACTTTACATGGCAATATGGCCTTCTCAGGTGACACAGTGTTAAAGAATCTGCCTGCCACCGCAGGAGACACAGGAGAAGTGGCTTCGGGCCCTGGGTCAGGAAAATCCCTGGAGTAGGAAATGGCAACCCGCTCAAGTATTCTTGTCTGGAAAACTCCATGGACAGAGGAACCTGGTGGGCTACAGTCCATGGGATCACAAAGAGACGCAACTGAGTACTCTCCACCTACCTAAGATGGCATATAGTCCATGTCACTTAGTGAACAGTACAGTACATCTCAAAAGAAACAACTGCCTTGTTTTCTTCCCTAATATCAGAGGCAACTTTCCAATTTGGTTAAAAACTAAAGAATATTTTATATATAAGCTGTAACAAATCCGTAATCAGAAAGAAGAATGAAATAATGATAAGGAGCTAGATTAGAAAATTCGATAGCTCAGTAATCTTCCCTCCTTTGTATGTATTATATATTTTTAATATTAAGGAACTCAGTTTTCTTTTTCAAAATGTTTGGTGGAAAGCACTTTGTGTTTACAGAGAAAAGGTATTATATAATCTTAAAATTAAAAATAAAGCAACCAACCACAATTGTTATATTTCTAGCAGATATTAAAAAGAGCTAACATGTATAACTACTATGCAAATGCTTTATATATATATATATATATATATATATATACTAATTTCATACTCAAAAGAACCCTTTGAGGTAAGTACTATCATCAAATCTCTAAATGTGGCTAGTTGTCATGAAAGTATCAACAAAAGATTTTCAAATAACTTTATCTCTATTTTCATATGGCTAACAGTAAGACACAGCAATCATAAACATGTATCCCAATTTCAGAGCGCTTAGAAAATGAAAAAAAAAATTTGCAGCTCAGAATCAAAGGAAACAGGACATTTGGATTCTATCTAGAGATGAGTGAACTACGGAATAAAAAGGTCCTGCTATATGCTCAGGGTTATGTGACCACAACTTTCCATTCTGAAAAGAGACCAACACAGAGAGGGATGTCTGCGATACATGACAGAGAGAACATGCATGATAAAGTCAGTTCTAATTCATGTCACTATTCTGAAAAAGTATTTTTTAAAAAGCTTTCACAGCCGAGATAGATCCATAGTACATCTGTGCTCAGTCACGTCCAACTCTCTGTGACCCCATTGACTATAGCCCGCCAGGCTCTGTCCGTGGGATTCTCCAGGCAAGAATACTGGAGTGGGTTGCAATTTACTCCTCCAGGGCATTTTCCTAACCCAGGGATCAAAGCCACATCTCCTGCATTGCAGGTGGATTCTTCACCATTACGCCACCCGATGAAGCCAAGATAGATCCATATAAGGTATAAAAAGAACCACCCTTATGACAGCCATGCACAAGAATATAGGAATTGGTTCATCTGACAATGTCAAGGAATTTGAGAACTAGCTCCTGAGTTTAGATTGGTTATCAATTATTATTCTCGTGTCTCATAAAGTTGGCCAAAAAAATAAATAAATAAAAATAAAGTTGGCCCAAAGATTTTTAGATTCCAAACAGATTCTCTCCCTGTATAGACAAATGCAGACATCAATCACCATTTTTCTATTCCTACAGTAATATGAATGCTTAACTGACATATCTAAAAATATTTAACCTTAATTTTAACTTTGTCATTCATGTGGAAAACTTGTGAAAAACATAAAAATGACAGAAAATTTATACTAGCCAGTTTTAGAAGCTAATATGTAAATGTCCTCTCAATTAAATCTTGCCAATGACTTTACTCTTTGGGACTGCATTTGAGAACTCACTTAAAGGACATAACAAGTAGACGCAATGCATATATTAGACTGATACTGGTTTGGAAAATCAATTGTAAAGAAAACTCTGGTATTAATCGTCTCATTAAAAGAGATGAAAATATACTGAAAGGTAGAGAGCTGGGAAAAAAAGGCAAAGTAACACTAAGTGTTCAGACAATGGTAGGCTCTAAATGGTGGGAATTTAACTTTTTTTTTTAATCTAAATATTTAAGTAAAATATAAAGGATGCATACATTTTATCATTTTCAACAACACATCTGGACTCAGTTCAGTTCAGTTCAGTCGCTCAGTCATGTCCGACTCTCTGTGACCCCATGAATCACAGCACGCCAGGCCTCCCTGTCCATCACCAACTCCCAGAGTTCACTCAGACTCACGTCCATCGAGTCAGTGATGCCATCCAGCCATCTCATCTCTGTCGTCCCCTTCTCCTCCTGCCCCCAATCCCTCCCAGCATCAGAGTCTTTTCCAATGAGTCAACTCTTCGCGTGAGGTGGCCAAAGTACTGGAGCTTCAGCTTTAGCATCATTCCTTCCAAAGAAATCCCAGGGCTGATCTCCTTCAGAACGGACTGGTTGGATCTCCTTGCGGTCCAAGGGACTCTCAAGAGTCTTCTCCAACACCACAGTTCAAACGCATCAATTCTTCAGCGCTCAGCTTTCTTTACAGTCCAAGTCTCACATCCATACATGACCACTGGAAAAACCATAGCCTTGACTAAATGGACTAATAAAAGTGCTTTTTATTTTTTAAAGGAAGGGAAAGAAAGGAAAGGAAACAGAAGAGAAAGGAAGAAGCAAGGAAGGAGAAGAAGAGAAAGAAGATAGAGGAGGAAGGGAAAGGGGCAGGGAGGGAAGGAAGGAAGGACAGAATGGGAAAGAAGGAAGGAGAGAGAGACATGGCTTCAGAATTAGACAGACCTGGTTCAAATTCTGCATCAGTTAACAGATGTGTGACCATGGGCAAGTTATTCAAGCTCTTAACTGCAGTTTCTGGAGAATATCACCTGTGTTGTGAAAATGTTTATAAGGATTGAATAAGATAAGATAATTAAGTATTACCTAACAAGCAAAAGATCCATTAAATATTAGTCATTTTCTTCCTCTTCCTTCTCCTCAGCTAACAGAAGGCAGGAAAAAAACATCCGGCTCCTCTCCCGCATGCTCTGGCAAGTGTAGAGCGGGAGAGAAGGGAGAGCATCTCTGTTTTCACAGCATCTTTGGCAATCCAACAGAGGAGAAGTGATCGGGAAAAAACGGTACCTGTTACAGACACATTATCTTTACTTAGTTTAAAAAGCAAGTATCTGGTATAGCTTTAACTGACTCATCAAAAGTACAATGCCATGATGTTTTGGCCACAAACAAATCATTTCAAAAAATCCTTTTAACTCTGCTGCTGACTATTCTGAAAGTCAAAATAGGTGATTAGAAAGCATCAGTCAGCATCTATGGCTGACTCTTCCTAAAAGCACTGACAAGATTTTGCATTCTGTGAAATAAAATTCCCAAACATTCCTTTCAAAGTTGTTGTTGTTGTTCAGTTGCTAGTTCAGTTCAGTCACTCAGTTGTGTCCGACTCTTTGCGACCCCATGGACTGCAGCATGCCAGGCCTTCCTGTCCATCACCAACTCGCAGAGTTTACTCAAACTCATATCCATTGAGTTGGTGATGCCATCCAACCATCTCAAACTCTTATCGTCCCCTTCTCCTCCGCCTTCAATCTTTCCCAGCATCAAGGTCTTTTCCAATGAGTTGCTCTTCACATCAATGTAAACAGAGGTTAATAAATTAATTGCCAGTATTATAACCTACCAAATATCCCAGATGCACTGCAACAAAAGGTCATTAGTATGAAGAGAAAAAATGGATGGGAGTATATGTGCCTTTGAAGTGTTCCAGATAATCTGCTTAGCCAACAGTAAAACTGTGTAACACTCCACAGAAAAACAACAGAGGGAGATAGCAGAACTTACTGCAAATGCTCAAGTCCTAACTTTCTTTAAAATGCAGTAATTAGGAGAAACAGGACAGAGTTAAAAAAAAACTTCAATTCAGAAACAGGGCAGAGATCAGGGGGCGAGTCTGTCTCAGTCCCTGTAGTTATTTTCAAGTTCTTGCTGAGAAAGGACCACAGGTCTACGGATCTCCTCTATTCACTGGATTTTGAAAAAAAAAAAAAAAGAAGAAGAAGAAATCTTGAAATCAAGTAATAAACATTAGATTCTCAGTTATGAATAGTAGAAGAAAACTAAAATCCCCTTTTGGGATTAATGTCAGCCTATTGCCTTAAAATTTGGGAAATCAGAGCTGCAGCCCTTGTGGATTTAGCCTCTCCAATGGCTTCCACTATGCTCAGAATTAAACACAAATAAGTGCTTGCCCCAACCTCAAAGAGCTTTGATTTGGCTCCTACCAGGCTCTCCAACCTTATCCACACCTCTGTGCAGACACAAAGCCTTTGATTAGCTCTCTAAACTGTCAAGGTCTTTACCTATAGCTTTGCACAGGTTACCCTCACTGCCTGGAGAGAGAGGAATCTTTAGGTCTCAGTTTAAATACATCTCTTCAAGGAAACTTTTCCTGATTGCCTTATTTTCATTCTTTAAGGGAGAGGAATAAAAATGAAGGTAACTAAGATGTACTGAGAATCCAAGAAACACTGGGCGGTGCTTTACATGATTTCCACTTAATCTTCAGAGTAAACCTCAAGAGATTGGTACTCCTCTTATAGACGAGGAAACAGACTCAAGAGATTAAATAGCTGGTCCAAGGTCACATAGGTAATATATAACAAATATTCAAGCCCGAATTTAATCTAATCCCAAACCCACAATCTTTCTGCTCTACTGTATTGCCTTTCTGTTGAAAGAGAAACTGTCTTACTAGGAGGAAATGTTTAATTAAATACAAAGCTACAAAAAGGATCATAGTTTACATAAATATCTATAACAGCCTGGATAATTAAATCTATTCAGAACTCTCATTTGGTATCTGTTTTCTTTTATATTAGCACTTAACTAACTAGGATCATTAAAGGAATAATGGCTATTTCCCCTAAGATTCAAAGAGTTCATAAGATATATTTAAAATGTTGCTATTTCTCTTCTATATTTTACACATTTAGTATAATAGGTAAATCAAGCAAATGAATTACCTAGACGTCTCAGTTTACACTAAAGGGTTCAACTAGCACAGGAATAGTAGATTTCTGTTGTTGTTGCTTTAATTCAGAGAAGATCTTTTAACATTCTTCAATTAAAGTTAACAAATTGAAACAATATGAGGCAAAGCTAATTGAAAAAATTCACAAGTACTCTGCAGATATATTTTATCTTAGTTTCTTGTTAGTTACATAAATGCTTAACTTTCCCAACAAGGACTACAAAGTCCTTTAGGGCAGAAGCCTTAAGCTATTTATGTCCACAATACTTTGCAACAGAAGAACTCAAAGTATTTTTTAAATGCCAGGTATTAGAAAAAAGAAACCAATTTCTTTTACATACCCTTCTTTGTGACCCCATTAACTATAGCCCACCAGGCTCCTCTGTCCATGGAATTCTCCAGGCAAAAATACTGGAGTGGGTACTCATTTCCTTCTCCAAGAGGTTTTCCTGACCCAGGGATTGAACTCTGGTCTCCCACATTGCAGGCAGATTCTTTACAGTCTGAGCCATCAAGAAAGCCCATTTATATACCCTATGTTAGATTTAAAATATGTGCACCCATTCTTTAATGTTTCTCCCATTAAAATACGAAATCTAATTCTCCTCCCCTTGAGGGTGAGTTGACTTAAGGACTCCCATCTAAAGAAAAGAATAAGGCAGAAGTGACAGTATATGATTTTTTAAACTACATTGCCAAAGGCACTGCGGCTTCCTCCTTGCTCCCTCACTTGAATCACTCAGGGCAACTAGAAGCCATGTCCTGGGAAAATGCAAACAGCTCTACAAAGAGGTCCACTGCGACTGAGGCTTCCTGTCAACAGCCAGCAAGGAAGTGCAGTCTCCTAACAGCAGTCACAGGAGTGAGCCATCCTCCTGCTCCAAACAAGCTTTCAAAAGATTCCAGTCCCAGTGAGATCTTGACTAGTGTTCCAATACCCTGAGCCAGAACAACCCTGCTCACTGGCTCCTGAATTTCTGGCCCACAAAACTGAGATAATAAATGTTCATTATTGTTTTAAACTGGTAACCTTTTTCCTTTCCCAATATTCATCAGAATATTGGGGAGCGAGGCAGCTAGTTATTTAGAAAAGATCCTCCCACATGATCCTGTCACAATTCTCCCTAATTTGAGGATTACTGATATAGGACATAATTATCTGAAAATAAATGAAATGCCCTTTAAATATTGAGTACAGTAAGAAAGAGGCTTTATCAGACCTAGCACTCAGGCTCTCCCAGGAATTTCTAACTAGTATGATTTATCTAAACCTCAAAGGGATTCTTCCTACCCTCTCTTTCACAGGTGGGCTTCCCTGGTGACTCACGCGGTAAAGAATACGCCTACAGTGCAGAAGACCTGGGTCCCACCCCCAGGTCAGGAAGATCCCCTGGAGAAGGGCATGGCAGCCCACTCCAGCATTCTTGCTGGAGAATCCCATCGACAGAGGAGCCTGGTGGGCTCTACAGTCCATAGGGTCACAAAGAGTTAGACACAACTGACTGACTAACACTTTCACATGAGTCCCGTGAAAAGGCTTTCATATGGAGCAGGTCAGAGCTCCACCCATAGGGAAGAGGGCACAAGCTCCACCCAAAATTCTTACAGAAACTCTAATATATTAAAGTACCTAATTACATGTAAGACGAATTTTCAAAGTTTTGTTAGACTGTAAGTTATAGAGTAACTTAAATTACTAGCGCTCCCATCAACATGCCCCCCAACCTCCTGCAAAAATTACAAAAAACAAAAAAACAAATGGTCAACAATAGGGAGCTGCTTCCTGGTAGCACTTTAAAAGTGTGAGAAAAGTAAATACCCTTCTTGCACACATGCCACATTCAAGTCTGTCCTGCTTTTCACAGAATTGGCAGGTTTACACATGGCTGATAGAATGGAAAGGCAGATGACAGGCAGTTCGTCTCATGCCATTTAGAACTTAGAACGCTTCCCACAATCGCCAAAAAAAAGAAAGAAAGCAAAACACATAAAACTGAAGCTATTTCTTCAGGCAAGTTGATGAAGGGCTTAGAAGTAAGTAGAGGAAGAGAACAGATACGGTAAAAGAAAGATGACGGCGGACAAAGCATTAAGCCATCTGTTGTTGCTGTTTAGCCCCTAAGTCATGTCCTACTCTTTGTGACCCTATGGACAGCAACATGCCAACCTCCTCTGTTCTCCACATTTTGTCAGAACTCTTCCCTATGACCTGTCCATTTTGAGTGGCCCTGCATGGCAGCGTCATAGCTTCACTGAGTTACACAAGCCCCTTCGTCATGACAAAACCGTGATTCATGAAGGGGCACTGAGCAATAGCACATACCAAACTGCACTCTTAACTCATGGATCTCACTTCCTTGACCCAATCAAACTCCTGTATCATCTAAATCTCCAAGTTGCAAAAGGTGAATGAAAGTAACATAAAAGATGTACAAATCATACAGTTACAGTTATAACTGTATAGTTATATTCATCCTCCAAATCTCAAGGATAAACCCATCCTGCTGTTCAAATTCCATCTCCAAGATAAATACCCAGAAAGACTTCTTGCCTACTAAAATAGCTATCCTTCATCAATTTGTCTGTTCATTTCTGGAGAACAGCTTCTACCACAGTACTGTACTGTTACTTAAAGTTATTGTCATTTGTGTGTATGTGTTAGTCGCTCAGTCATGCCCAATGCTTGGTGACCCCACAGGCTGTAGCCTGTCAGGCTACTCTATCCATGGATTTCCCAGGTAAGAATACTGAATTGGGTTGCCATTCCCTTATTGATGTTTACTTTCTTTCTCTCTCTCTTTTGTTTTTTTTTAGCACTTACTGACATTGTGAAAATAAAACAACCATAGCAAAAATTTTAGAAAACCAAAAATTATATTCTCCCACATCCAGACTTTAGTTCTATTACCAGAGCTAATGGACACATCAGTGATGTATCAAAATGATATATCAGTTTCCTGCACATCTACAAAATTGGAAGTTACTTAATTTTCACAAATTTGTATTTTGTTTCCTTCTGAAGGGTGGAGCCTATCCTTACTTATTTGCGTCCTACCCAGCACCAAACATATAGCAGAAAATAAGTATTTGTGGATTTGGTTTGTTATTAAAAAGACCTCCTATTCATTTACTCCCAGAACTGACAATTTCAATAAACATATTTGCTTGCTTGCATATGTTTCATATAACTTGAAGTGAATACACCTATACAAGCCATGTCATAGCACTAAGATAACTGGAACAAAACATATAAGTTATGTTTAAATACAAAATATTCGATCCTTCTGGAAAAATTCTTCAGTGTCCCACATATCATCTCACTGTTGTAACACCTTGCATATCTGAAGATAATTTGTCTAGTAATTTATATTATCCTCCCTTATGAGCTACTCACTTTTTATATTAAAAAACATTAACAAGATTGTTTATCTGATTGCCAAGCCTATGGAAGATTAGAAAAAAAAATAAGAGGAATAGAAACAACTATGTACACTGATAATAGTAAAATATCAAATGAAAAAGAAGAAGCTGTAAAACGAGGAAACAAAAACCAGAAAGGTAGATATGCACACTCAAAAAAAAAAAAGGAATAGCCAAATTGGGATTTTGATAAAGGAATAAA
Source organism: Oryx dammah (assembly GCF_014754425.2). Lineage (NCBI taxonomy): Eukaryota > Metazoa > Chordata > Mammalia > Artiodactyla > Bovidae > Oryx > Oryx dammah. The sequence goes on from NW_024070205.1 coordinate 21,399,453, forward strand.
TAGTCTTATTGAGAGCATTCTAGTACCACGTAATTGCCGACTTTTAGAAAGATGTAAAGGTAATGCCGCCTAGCTCATACTCTGTGGTCAGACTGCCGAGAATTTATAATAGCATTCTGCCACTCAACTCATGTGACTGGCAAGCTAAAATTATTTTACTGCCCTAGGATTAATTCAACTAATCCTCAGTCTGAAGATACTAACACTTAATTTGTGGGCTGATGAGAAAGTAAGATAATTGATATCTATGTTCAGCTTAATGCCAAGTTTCTGAAAAACACCATTATTTCACCACTCTGAAATGGTTAAATAAATAAGAATGTTAAATTTGATGTTTACTTTCTAAGAAGGCAAGAAAATGAATCTGAATATTCCCATCCAAGAAGCTTGCCATTGAGAGGATCTTGGCATTCAGAGGGCTATAGTCTAATAACCTGGAAAATATACAAATCCATCTCATAACCTTACAAAATGAAATTACAAATGTTTTATATTTTTAAGTGTAAAAAAAGGAAAGAGGAAGGAAAATAAAAGAAAGGAATATATGACAGGAAAAGCAAAGTCAGAAGATCAAGGTTAGTATTTGATTATATCTGCTGACTTCCCTGGTGGCTCAGACGGTAAAGCCTCTGTCTACAATGCTGGAGACCCGGGTTTGATCCCTGGGTTAGGAAGATCTCCTGGAGAAGGAAATGGCAACCCACACCAGTATTCTTGCCTTGAAAATCCCATGGGCGGAGGAGCCTGGTAGGCTACAGACCATGGGGTCACAAAGAGTCGGACACAAGGTAAAGAAAAATATCTTTAGCTTTCAGATTTATCCCTTAAGGTAACACCCAAAAACTGGAACTAAATCAGATATACTGGAAATGACATATGGCTTCTTTATATTTCCTATATGATAAAGTATTCAAGTCAATGTACCCTGTGGTCAAGGTAGTATTCAAGATTTAACTTGTATAAAATATAACAAAAAAAGAATAAATTAACTCTCATACACAGAAGTAATATAGTTGAGGTTATATAATATTTTTTATGAAAATAAAAATGCTCTTTTGTAAGCCAAAATAATAAGTGTGACTCAGAGGAATATTTAAGAGCAACTTACCATAAAACAGAAAAGAAAATTAAGCATTTTTCTTAATATCCTCTGAAAGTCGTATGACCTGTCAATTAGCAATGATATATTACTGATATTGAAATTTGGGTAGAAGTCAGTAGCCAGAGGCCCAGAAAAAAGTAGAATAAAGATACAGATTGATCTTTTAAGCAAATCATGTTTAATGCAGCCATAATTTAAAATGTGTTATACTTCTTTTACAAATTGCCCTGATGAATTTGGAAATAATATGGAAAAGACCATTTATTTCTATATTTGAAACAAAGATTTTCCTTCTTCAATTAGGTAAATGGTCATAGCCTTAATATTTTAATTATTCTAACTTACTGTGCTTATATAAAAAATGCTTCAACGTATGTACAACATATCAAAAATTTACTAATGGTCTTATAGTCAATTGTATTTTAATAAAGATGTTAAAATGTGACAAGGAAAGGGTAGTTTTTTTAAACAAATAGTGACAGGATAATTGAATATCATGGAAAAAATGAATATATAGACTCTCATCTCATACCACACATAAAAATAAAACTGAAAATTGTTCACAGACCTAAACCCAAGAGCTAAAACTACAAAATTTCTAAAAGAACCACATATCATCATTATGACCTTGGCTCAGCAGAGTTCTTACATATGATTGTTATTGTTTAGTCACTAAGTTATGTCTGACTCTTTTGCAACCCCATGGACTGTAGCCCACCAGGCTCCTCTGTGCATGGAATTCTCCAGGCAAGAGTACTGGAGTGGGCAGCCAGCCATTCCCTTCTCCAGGGAATCTTTCCAACCCAGTGACTGAACCCAAGTCTCCTGCATTGCAAGCAGATTTTTGCCCATCTGACTCACCAGGGAAGCCCCTTATATATACCAAAAGCCTAATTCATAAAATTAAAAAATTGAAAAGCTCAAATTCACCAAACTTAAAAACTCTGCATTCCAAAAGACATCATAAGAAATAAAAAGACAAGCCATAAACTGGGAGAAAATATCTTAAAATCACATATCCTTAAAAAAAAACTTTGTATTCTGAATATATCAATAATTTATAGAACCCAACAAGATAAACAGCTCAATTTTTAAATGGGCCAAAGATATGAATTAACATTTCACTAAAAAAAATGATACTAAAAAAACATTTCACTAAAAAAAGATATAGGAATGTCTAATAGGCATTCAATATCACTGGTAATCAGGAAAATACACAAATTAAAAGGTACTCAATATCACTGCTAATCAGGAAAATGCAAATTCAAACCACAGTGAGATACCACTTCACACCTACTGGGATAGCTATACAAAACACAGACACACACACACACAGAAAGTAAGTGTTGCGGAGGATATGGAAAAATTGGAAGCCTCATACATTGTGGGTAGAAATGCAGAAATGGTGCAGGTGCTTTAGAAAGCAGTTTGGCATTACCTCAAAAGGAAATAACATAGGGTTATCGAATGACCCATCCCTTCAGTGAAAACATAACAACAACTTGTACATGAATATTCACACCAGTTTTATTCATGACAGCCAAAAAGTAGCAACAACACAAATGCCCATCAATGAATGAACAAATAAACTATGTGTGATATAGCAGTACAGTGGAATATTATTCAGCCATAAAATGAAATGAGATACTGATTCATGCTAAAACATGTGAACTTTGAAAATATTTATGGTGAGTGAAAGAAACCAACCACATATTATTTGATTCCATTCATATGAAATGTCCATAAAAGGCAATTTAGCTAGTCAGAAAGTAGATTAGTGGTTGTCTAGGGCTGGGAGCAGGAATTAACTACAAACAGACATAAGGGAATTTTGTGGGGAGTAATGGAATTGTTCTAAAATTGGACTGAATTGATGGTTGCACGGCTGTATAAATTTACTAAAAATCAGTGAATCGTACAATTACAATAAGTGAATTTTATGGTAAGCAAAATTACACATCGATCAAGCTACTTACCAAAAATAATATACCAAAAAACTGTAGAGTGTAGTATGTTTCAAACCACATAAAATGAGTCTCTTCTTTCTGTTATAATGCTAACAATATGAGACACTGAGTAATTCACATAATCCTTACAATAAATTAGATTTAAATTATCACAGCCCAGGAACATTAGACACACGGAGATTAAGTAACCTGTTATTCAATTAATAAATTGCTGAACCAGGATTGGAACTCTAGTTTATCTGACTTCCAAGTAACAAAACCGACAGGTACTTCATTTCTAAAATGCAATATGCATTTTCTATATGGGTCAATTTTTTTTAATTCTGAGGTTTTTCAACAAGAGAGATTTGGTAAGTCACCAAAGAGATCCTAAACACCCAAGAAGTGACACAGAAAGAACACCTCATCACGGTCAGAAGGCCCATGCTGATAAACATTATGTAAAAATGAAAACTGAACTAGGTTATCTTTCTAAAATAAAATTCCTTTCAATTTTGTTCCATAAAATGTCTTCTGAAGAAAACGACATTTTCACATAGGTTTTCTACAGCTTTCAATAACAGAGCCACAAAGGCAACCCTTTGTTCCTTTCTAATTTTTTATACACTTTAGTAAGTAGGGCAGAGAGGTACTGGTCTCTGGCCCTCTTTTCTACCAGTCATTCATTCATGGCAAATTTCTATTCTTTAGGAACAGAGCAACAATATCAGAATTCAACTAAAGTTATGTACAATTGCCCTGATCAGAAATTGAAGGAGAAACACACCTATAGGCTAGCTCAAAGAACAGCAACAAAAGTTTGGATTTAAGAATAAATATTGAAAAAAGAAAAACAAATATAATGAAAGCCTTTTTATGCAAAGATTACCACTATAGGAATTTATCTCTAGCATAGAAGTAACAACGTTGGAAGTAAAACTCTCATTCCACTTCTTTCCTATCTTAAATTTCCTTTAGGTATGTATGTATCTTAAACTAAGTTCCAAAAAGATGTGTTCTCCCCAGATAATCTATCCTTGAAATTTCAAAAATCAGAGAAAGCAGTATCAATGACACAAAGAATAAAAGTTAATGCTGTTTTTATTATTTCCACAGGAAAAAGGGGACTAAACTGTCTTATGGTTTTAAATGCTTTCATTTCAGAACAGAGAGTATTTTTTTCCCACAGCCTAATTTTTAAGAGGCTACATATCTCACTAAAACTCAAGAATAATTCAAAGTCAAAAGAAAATGTTGAACTTATACTTGAATACACTGCCATTAAGGACTGGGTAATTGTGATTGCTAAGAAGAAAGTTCTTTTACAAACAAAAACCTTTGTTAAGTCTCTTGTCTTCAAACCACTCTGTCCTCCTGTCTGTGACACATTTGGGGAATAATAAAATTAATAAAAGAAGAGGAGAATCAATCTAAGAATTTAATCTTTGGGTCATAAAATGTGACTGTGGGCAAAAGAAGCTATACAAGGAAGGGCCAAAGAATGAAATCCAGTCTTCATCTCCTAGTTGCCCTAAGTGGATGTTTGCTTCCCTTGAGGCCAGGCCTCAATCACTGAGTCAGATTTACTCAGAGTCATGAGGGGGCCGACCGCACGTGACAGCATGCTGTGTAGTGCGTGACACAGACCGTAAGTATTAAAACCCATCTAACGAAGGTCACTTATGGGGACTGGATAAATGCAGCTGCCCCCTTCTTTTCTTCCCTTTCCCCATCTTCTCCCACGCATTCAGAAGAATGACTTTCAAAGGGTAGTGCAAGTAGAAATCCCTTGAAAAGGCAGCTTGGTCTTTCAACATCCTTACTCTGAAGATTTTACACCTTTTAATTTAAGAGACTCTGAAAGTGAAGGAATGTTAATAATAAACTATTCAATATGACTACATATGCATGGCCAAAACCACTTTTTTAAAGAACAAACAAAAAAAGTACTACCTGAAAGAATGGCGTTTCTTCCCATCTTATCCAGAGTGCATATACACAGTGGATAGCCCCTCGCAGCTCTCCATAGTATTATGCAACAATACTTCTAGAGATGAGAATTCTGATTCTGCTTTGTATGCCAATCTAGTCAACTAACTGGACCCATCTTTCTATTTATTGCATTTATTTACAGTTTATACCCTATAAAAATATATACTGTATAAAATACATATATATATATACATATATATATATATATACTGTATATCTTTGTGTGTGTTTGATACATGTTACCTCAACTAGACTACAGGCTGAAAAAGTGAAAACTGTTAGTCACTCAGTTGTGTTCAACTCTGTGCAACCCCACTGAATGTAGCCCACCAGGCTCCTCTGTCCATGGAATTCTCCAGGCAAGAATAGTGGAGTGGGTTGCCATTCCCATCTCTGGAGGACCTTCCTGACCCAGGGATTGAACCCAGGTCTCCTGCACTGCAGGCAGATCCTTTACTGTGTGAGCCAGCAAGGAAGGTTATAGGTCATTTGAGAGCAAAAACCATGTTTTTTACTTTCTGGTATACACTACAGGTTGAGAGCACAGACTCTGGAACCATACCATCCCGGCTCAAATCCAAGCTCTATCATCAGCTTTTGTGACCTTGACCAAGATATTTACCTTCCCTATGCCTCAGATTTCTCATCTGCAAAGTGAGCATAACAGCATATAGCTGTTGTAAAAATTATATAAGCAATAAATTCTGAGTGCCTAAAAAGGTGCCTGGGCTCCCAGGTGGCACAGTGGTAAAGAATCTACCTGCAAATGCAGGAGATGCAAGAGATGCAGGTTCAATTCCTGGGCCAGGATATCCCCTGGAGTAGGAAATGGCAACTCACTCCAGTATTCTTCGCCTGGAACATCCCATGGACAGAGGAGTCTGGCGAGTTACAGTCCACAGGGTCGCAAAGAATCATACACAACTGAGTGATTAAGCATACACACACACACAAAAAAGTGTCTACCATTTGGTAAGCATCATAAAATATTAATTATTATAATTACCTGCCTGCACCCACTATGGGCTTCCATGGTGGCTCAGTGGTAAAGAATCTATCTGCCAACGCAGGAGACGTGGGTTTGATCCCTGGATTGGGAAGATCCCCACTCCAATATTCTTGTCTGGGAAACCCCATGGACAGAGGAGCCTGGCAGGCTGCAGTCCACGGGGTCACAGAGTCAGACACGACTTTGTGACTGAACAACAACAAAACCCTCTAAAGTACCTAGCACCAAGCTTTTCTTCTTTAGTAGATGTTCAAGTATCTGCCAATTGGCAAAAAAAAAAAAAAAAAGAAAGAAAAAAAAATACAACTGTATTAGCAGCAACACAATTTTTCTAATTCACTGCTATATAATTTATGAACAATGTAGTCTCCACAGTTCAAGAACACCTTCTTTAATTGTTTAACGTATTTTGCTCAATTAGTCTAAAATGTAGCATCATATATCCCTACTTTTCAATCTAGTGCTAGACTATTTTTCATACATAGTTTTTAATAACAAACTTCTAAGATAGATCATTTTAAATATGCTATATTTTCTGCTAGTAGGGACACTAAATTTGATCTAACCCATCATCTTTATGGCTCCAACTCATAAGACAATATAGTTACTAGGAACTTAAATTAATAGAAGTTTACATAGAAAGACTAGTCATATCAAAACTTTGTACTAGGGGTGGGAGAGATGTGAGAAAAAAAAAAAAATTTGATTGGTAATAGAACCAGAATTACAGCTTTTTAAAACCAGTGAGTAAGTCAATACTAACTGTGAAAAGGATGAAAATGTGTATGCTGGGAAGGTCTGAGGAGTAGGTTAAAAAACAACTCCTAAAGCACAGAACAGATTTTTCAGTTTGACAGTCCCAGCTATGAGTATGAGAGAGCAGGAAATCGAGGACAATCCAATTTTAAGCTGGTTAGAATATCACGTACATTATCAGAATACAGGAAAGCTTGCTGTTATTTTTCTGAAAAATAATTTAAGTTCTTAATTTTAAAAGCAAAACAAAATACTTTTAGAGACATTTTTCACAATGTAACAAAAGAAACACAACTTGTGATATTAAAGCCACAATGAGATACCACTTCACTCCCATTAGAATATTATTACCAAAGGAAAGGAAGACAGAAGTAAAAAGTGTTGGCAAGGATGTGAAGCCTTGTATATTTCTGTGAGAATATAAAATATCATAGCCACTGTGGAAAACAGTACGGTGGTTCCTCAAAAAAGTAAATACAGGATTAATATACGATGCAATTCTACTTTTGAGAAGGTACAAAGATGCCTAAATAAACCGAGTGCAGAGACTCAAACAGATATTTGTATACCAATGTCCCAGCATTATTCACAAAAGCCAAAAGTGGACGTATCCCAAGTGCCCATTGATAGATGAATGGATAAACAAAATGTGGTATATAATAACTGGAATATTATTCAGTTTTACAAAGGAAACACTGTGACACACACTATAATATCAATGAACCTTGAAGACATTATGATAAATCAAATAAACCGTCACAAAAGGACAAATATTTTATGATCCCATTTGTAAGAAGTGCCTAGAATAGTTAAACTCATAGAGATAAAGTAGAATTGTGGTTGCCAGGGTTAAGGGGAGTAAAAATTGGGAATTGTTATACAATGGGTACAGAGTTTCAGTTTAACAAGATGAAAAAAGTATGGAGATGAAGCATGGTGATGACTGCACAATGTGAATGTACTTAATGCACTGAAGTTTATCATTTAAAAATGGTTAAAACAATCATAGCTTACCACTCTGTGTATGTACGTCAATTGATTGAGCAATCAATTTAGAGAAAGAACAGTCCCTTATAAAACAGTACAGCAAGTTCTTATAAAGTTAAACATACTCTTACCATATGACCCAGTGATCAAACATTCCTAGATACTTACCCAAGAGAAATAAAACACATATACCCAGACAAAAACCTGCATGCCAATGAATAGAGCAGTTTATTCATAGCTGCTGAAAACTGAAAGAAAAATATCCATCAACTTGCAAATGAACAAATAAACTGTGGCACATTCATGTAATAGAATACTACTTGGCAATGAAAAGGAATGAAATACTGACTCATTAAAAAATTTAAAACTTAAAAATGGAAGACTCTGAAAAGAATCATGGTAAGTTAAAGAAACCAGAAATACTCTATGATTCCATTTATATAACATTCTGAAAAAAGCAATAGGATACAGTTAGAAAGATCAGTAGATACCAAGAACTAGAAGTGGGAAAGGAGACTGACTGTGAGACAAGGCTACCTTCAAGGTGATGGAAACATTCACTCTAGACTACAGATGAGAGTTTACTTGACTGTCTCTACTTATCTAAGTTCACAGAATTGCACCCATAAAAGGGGTAAAATTTATTGTATGTAAATTATAACTGAGTAAACAACAAAAGCCCAGAGTACTATGATCAACTTAAACACTCCTACTGCCATAATAAGCAACCTAAATAAGTATTCAATTTGTAAGATTAATTTTATACTATTGTTGTTGTTGTTCAGTAACTAAGTCATCTCCAACTCTTTTGTGACCCCATGGACTGTAGCCCACCAGGCTCCTCTGTCCATGGGATTTCCCAGGCAAGAATATTGGAGTGGGTTGCCAATTCCTTTTCCAGGGGATCTTCCTGACCCAGGGATCAAACCTGTGTCTCCTGCATTGTTTACTGCTGAGTCACTGGGGAAGCCTGTAGTTGTTATTCAGTTGCTAAGTCATGTCTCTTTGGGACCCCATGGAGTGCAGCACACCAGGCCTCCTTGTCTCTCACTATCTCCCTGCTGCTGCTGCTGCTGCTGCTGCTAAGTCGCTTCAGTCGTGTCCGACTCTGTGCGACCCAAGAGATGGCAGCCCACCAGGCTCCCCCGTCCCTGGGATTCTCCAGGCAAGAACACTGGAGTGGGTTGCTATTTCCTTCTCCAATGCATGAAAGTGAAAAGTGAAAGTGAAGTCGCTCAGTCATGTCCTACTCATCGCAACCCCATGGACTGTAGCCTACCAGGCTCCTCCGTCCATGGGACTTTCCAGGCAAGAGTACTGGAGTGGGGTGCCATTGCCTTCTCCCTAAGTCTGCCCAAGTTCATGTTCATTTTGTCAGTGATGTTATCCAACCATCTCACTCTCTGCCAACCTCTTCTATTCTCTGGAGAAGCCTACTTTACTCAAATAGGTCCGAAGTAAAAGCCAAGTTTCTAACAGTGTCCTTCAAATTTGCATTTTATTTCCAAAGACAAGGGCTGACTTCATCAAGGCAATACACTAGAAATAACCAAAGGGTAAGCAATAAATTGAAAAATGGCCTATCATAACACAAATAGTTCTTTGGGAACTTATCTTACAAATATGTTCTTTGGGAACATATCTTACAAATCATAGACACAGTTGTTTTGGCAGTGTGGCAGTCTCTCCCTAGTGCAAACTCAAAAGCACTCTCCTACAGACAAAATTACCAAGTATCACATAAAGTAGCATGGTCATGCATTCCCTTGCATGGAAAGTTACTGTTTACAAACACCTTGTGCTTCTACTTAATACAATTATTTTCTACCACTCCCATGCTGAAATAGAACAATATACATTAGGTAAAACCTGTGTTAGTCACTGTAACTGGCCATAAGACTGAGTGAAATTAACAGCTCTTGTTTTCCACATCCATAGAAAGTGGTGAAGTACTACATTTCCTACACTTTTGTGAAAGATTTCTTTCCGAGTTACTAGGTTTCTAATTTACTCAATTAGTAAGTATATATTCTATGCTGCAAATGAAGAGATACCATCCCAACTGCCTTATGAAAAAAATCTTGGGGAAAACTTTAAAATAAGGTAATAAGAATATAGTTCCAACATGGAATTCCCTGGCAGTCCAGCGGACAGGACCTAGTGCTTGCACTGCTGTGGTCCGGGCTCAATTCCTGGTTGGGAAACTAAGATCCTGGAAGCTGACTGGCACAAACAAAAAAATATAGATAGACAGATAGATAGTTCCAACAATGTTCAACAATCAGATACTTCAATTCTTCCTGAAATAAAAAGCAAAAATTATCTGAAATGTGGTGTTGTTCAGTGACTCAGTCGTGTCCGACTCTTTGTGACCCCGTGGACTGCAACACGTCAGGCTTCCCTGTACACCTATTAAATATATAATGCCACAGGAATAGGGTAAAATACAACATATCCACTACAGAGGGAATAAAGCTGAAAGAAGCGTTTTGGGTGACCAGAACTTCCTTAGTGTACTTTTTCTGGCTAATGTTAAAGCATCAACTCCAAAAGACTTTTGAGAGTTCCTTGGACTGTAAGGAGTTCAAACCAGTTAATCCTAAAGGAAATCAACTCTGAATATTCATTGGAAGGACTGATGCTGAAGCTGACCCTCCATTATTTTGGCCACCTGATGCAAAGAGCCGACTCTTTGGAAAATACCCTGATGCTGGAAAAGATTGAAGGCAAAAGGAGAAAGGGGCAACAGAGGATGAGATGGTTATATAGCATCTCTGACTCAATGGACATGAATTTGAGCAAACTCTGGGAGATACCAGAGGACAGAGGAGCTTGGAGTGCTGCAGTCCATGTGGTCGCAGAGTCGGAAACGACTTAGACACTGAACAACAACAATCAACTGGCACAAGCTGTTCCCATGACTGGCTGTTGGGACTTAAGAAGGGTAGGAGATCATTTCCCAAAAACTGAAACACAACATTCTAAACTCAAGTTTTTTTCTCTCTTTATAGAAGTTCCTTAATTACTGGATTAAAATGCTGGTGCATTAATACAAACATGTTTATGGAGATTCTACAATTAGAAATATTTCCACTTTAAAAAAGACAACTGACTTCAATAAACATGATTTAAAATTTCTTTTTAAAAGAAGCCAAACTGTCTGATAAAAACTGGTTATAAAATAAAAGCGAAACACCCTCCACATGGGGAAGGGCGATTTTAAAAAAGAAGCTGTTGTCATCTCATACTGTGCACATCTAACAGGCTATCACACACAACGTAAAATACCATTTTCTTAGTAAGGACTTTGATAAAACTGTTGAAAGAAAACTAAGGTTTAATCAAAATATCTGCCAAATAAACACCCTAATGAAAGAGTAACCCAACAGCAACAGCATGACAATTTACCCAGCTACTCATTTACAAAAGAAAAAAAAAATTGGCCTCTTGTCCACTGAACTCTTACTGACGGAGGATATGGTCTGTAAACCAAGTTATATTTTAGAATATGGTCTATAAACCAAGTCATATTTGAGAAAGCTGGTTTGATTAAGACAGGGCTTCTCAAACTAAGACACTATTGATGTTAGAGGCAGGATGATTCTGTGTGGTAGGGGGCCATCCTGTGTACTGAAGAACGTTCAGCAGTACCCTGCCCTCCACCTACTAACACAAGGAACCCCCTCTCTCCACCCCAGATGTGACAGCCAAAATTGTCTCCAGACATGGCCAAACATGTTTGGCAGGAGAGCAGAGCTGCCTCGGGTTGAGAACAACTGCTCTAAGGACTGAACAGCTTTGACAGTACTTCAGACTCTCCCTTCTCTCGCCTCTCATAACTTAATAAATATTAACCACCTTAACTCCCAGTGATTTTCAAACTTTACGCCCAAGGCCACTGAGGGCCAGGGAAATGCCTTGTGAGTATTTTCTGGGGTTCTGGATATTTACTTTCGAGGAAAAAAAGTTGAAAATACTAACAAGGATAAACACATCACACAAGTTTCATACAATATTAAATAAGAAACCAAGTTTTTTCCCCATCCTTTCTCTTTTTATATTTTAAATCAAGGCGAGTTTCAGAAAAACTAACATGTGAAAGAACACTAGGAGTGAGCGAGCATAGTGCAAGTTCAACATGTAGCTTATCTATATTTCTTCAGTGCAATAGGAAATGAAATGTACCCTTTAGAAGCCTTAGAGTACTTTCTACCTGCTTTAACAACCATTAGATGTTTAAAGGGCTGAAATATAAAATTCAAGTCCACATTGCATTCTCAGGAGAAACAAATTAATGCTGTAATTACATGTTAGCTGTATTTTAAACCTCTAAAAATCTGTTTTTCTCCCCTAGATGATAAAATTTATTTTCCCCCAGATTTATTGGGAAACAATTGACATACATCACTGCATAAGTTTAAGGCATACAGCATATTTTGATTCTTAAATTGAAAATACATATCCTTGTTCTTACCTGCCTTCAAAGATCTTCTAATTTAACTATGTTAAACAAAAAGAACAATACATGTAATGTGTGTAATCATCTGCAAAGGGGCTCTCAAATTTTAACGTGCCTCCAAATTTCCTGGTGCTTGTTAAAATGTAAATCCTAGGCACAGTTCCCAGAGATTTTGATTGGTGGAAGCTGGGGATAGGAAAGGTCCAATGATGTGCGTTTTTAAGAAGCAGTCCTAGTGATCCTTATGTAGATTGTAGAAAGACTCATTTTTACTAACGCTAGATAACGTTGAATGTAGGACCACAGTAAATGCAATGACATTCTAGCAATCTCTATCTACAGACTATACCACACTTCGTAAATTTATTAACACCAGCCTCTGGTCAATTCAACTAAGACCTAAAAATAAAAACACATTTCAAATATAATTAAATGGTCCAGAGTTGTGTGTAAGCTAAGAAATGAAAAGTAAACATTCCAGATTCATTTTATGATGAATGGCCAGACTATAAAATCTGATCAATCTGTACCATCAATTTTTACCTCATGCAAAAACTACAGTTAACCATAGCTATAATTTTATCCTCCAAAATAAATAAACCTTTATTGGTTATAAAAATCTTAGCTCCCTGATAAAGGTTTTTCATGTAACCCAAAATTATTTGCTTCTAATAAATAGTGCAGTCAGTTCACACATCAATCGTTTTGATTCACTGTCTTCCTGGATACACATTAAAATGACATGCTAGGATGCAAACAGATAAATGACTTCTCAAGTCGTTTTAACGTCCAATCATTTTTACTGCATTCCTACTACAGTCTTCATTCCTGAAGACCTGAAAATATTATTTAAGCAAATGGCCATGTCAATTTCATGTTCTCCATTTTTTACTTTAGCACAGTGAAAGCAGACAGCATCCTTTTCTTTTTGAGTCAACGTGCCTCCCAAAATATTCCATTTTTCAAAAAGCACTGGCTTTATAAAATACCTGAACAATCCCATACTTGCCTCTCTTTTCTAATACCATATAAAAACAGAATTGCTAATAAAGCACACTAATATTTCCACATTTCACCTAACATTCCAAACCCATTCACTTGAACATTTCATGAGTCAGGCTGGTGGCACATTCAGTCACTGATTTTTTTTTTTTTTTCCCCCAGCAATAACAACAGGAGTCAGCTCCATGGATTCCATGCTCCTTTGAGAAGACTTAGGGTGCCCTTTGTCTTACCATAAATAAAAAACAAGGCAGTCCTAGAGCCAGGCTTAGCTTTTAAAGAACATCTATCTCCAAAAACTTCCAAAGGAACCCAGAAATGAGAAACATTATCAGAAATACTAAAACCAAAAATGAACTGAGTTTAGTGAAAAATGCTAAAGATAAAAAAGCATGCCTTCTTTTTTTTTAATTTTGCTTGTTTTTTGTTTCTTTCAAGCAATGTGCAGAAAAACAAAAGGCAGACAGATCTAGGGTTTGAGGGGAAAGAGTGTATTGACAGAGAGAGCAGAACTACTTGATTTCTATTATTAGAAAGAAGTACTACTAATACATTGAGGGCTTCTCAGGTGGCTCAATGGTAAAGAATCTGCCTGCCAAGCAGGAGACATGGGTTCGATCTCTGGGTTGGAAAATCCCCTGGAGAAGGAAATGGCAACCCACTCCAGTAATCTTGTCAGGAAAATCTCATGGACAGAGGAGCCCGGTGGGCTACAGTCCATGGGGTTATAAAAGAGCCGGGCACAACTTGACAACTAAAACAGCAGCAAAAAAAAAACTACACTGAAGTCTCTAAGCAAGTCCCAACCTCCTTCAGGCTCAGTTTTTTCATTTATAACCCTATTTTACAAAGTTGCCATGAGGAATGCAAAGAAAAGTGTTAAGTCATACATACCCAAAACTACACAAATATGGCTTCCCTGGTAGCTCAGCGGTAAAGAATTCACCTGCAATTCAGAAGACACAAGTTCAATCCCTGGGTCTGGAAGATCTCCTGGAGAAGAAACTGGCAACCTACTCTAGTGTTTTTGCCTGAGAAATCCCATGGACAGAGGAGCCAGGCAGGCTATAGTCCATGAGGTCACAGAAAGAGTCAGACACGACTTAGCAACTAAATGACAACACATAGATCTAAGTTTCTAATCCCTTAGGAAACAAATTTTTCATAAAAGGAACATTAAAAGGAAACTGGAAAAAGAGAAAAATTTATTCACAAAACTCTGAAGATGATCGTCTGTTAAGAAAATGTACTGATTTTCATAAAGGAGTCCGGGTAGGTCTCAGAAACCTATCCGTTTAGAAACCTAAATCACCACTAAGTTTGATGACACTCACCTGGAAAAAGTAGAAAATGTACAACAAAATAGGTATTTTTTGAAAACCTGGGGGAAAGAAGGCAACTGGGCCACTGCTCTGATTCCTTTTAATACACTAAAAGAACGTTAGAGAATCATATCATCATATTCCAAATCTTTACTGTGCTTTATTGACAAGATCTTGCTATTTGCATCCTTCCCTTAAGGTACATTTATTTTCTAATATAAGTAAATCTACTTTAAAACGCAGCTTTGTTACTTGTTACTTGGGAGGCACGTTTAAGGGCTTTCTCTAAACTAAAATATAAAAACATCACAAAATGCTTAAACAGAATGGGTTAGAGATGAGTTCATCCTAGAATATGAACTTGATTGAGATGATAGCCCAAAAAGCTACCAAGGCCAAGTCACCCAAAAGATTACTACTTATAATATTATCAATAACTTTACTACTCAAAGAGCTTCCAGTTAAATCTATTAGAGAAAGTAAAAAGGAATATTTTAATTTTTGAAACACAAAATAACCTCATCCCAAGGTCTTCAAAAGTATCCTTTAAAATATGGCATGGATCTGCAAAATTAGAACAATACTTATCTAACAGGACTATGAGATTGAGATTGAGACATATTTTGTCTCAATAGTTATCTAATACTTATCTCAATAGTCTCAATACTTATCTAATAGGACTATGAGATGAGATTGAGACATATTTTGTGTGAGTATGTTCTGAACAATTATTAAGTCTTACACAAATGTTAGGTGTTTTATAAGCCTATGCTTAGCTCATCAATTATAGACTGATGAATTAAATCAATAACCTATTTTATTTTAAAAAATTGAGCAAAAATATTTAACTGTAGTTCCCTTTTTTAAAAAAAAAGTAATGTTTCATATTGACTAGTGATCTAAAATTGAAATTATAAAAGACCTTTCTACCATTTTATTACCCTAGTGAAATCTTCTTGTATATATATATCTTAATGTACACAAAGCTTTAATTAACTGAGGTAGTATACTCCCTCATGGAACCCACACCCTCACAAGGTCATAGTATTAAAGAAACATTAATGTTAATTGTGACTATCAAATCCATTAAAGAATAGGAAAGAAACTGTTAGCTGTGAGACTATCAAAGTGAACAAATCTTCCATTCAATAAGCAGCTTTCAATACAATAAAGGAAATTAAACATACACAAGTGAGTAGAAAACAAGTTAGATGGTGAACCGTAATAGAACTGTAAACAGCTTAACAGAAGCTTTAGAGAAGGGAAAAATTATTTCTAGCTATGGGGGAAAGTAGGCAAAGAGATGTCAGGGAAGAAGTCATATTTGTGCTAGGTCCTAAAGGATGAAGAGGACTCTGATACATCCCTAAATAAAATATACATCTCCCTGGAGAAAAAATGCTTCCATTTCACTAGGAAAACAAAAACAAGCAACAAAACAAACAGCTGTATCTTGTTAAACAGTACCAACATCCCTCCAGTATCTATTCACAATTAAACCACAACCTACCCTTTTCCAATCTCCCCACCCTTCCCCACATATCTCAGTGCCCCATATCTAATCCTTCACCAAATCTTATCCATTTTAACCTCCTAAATATCTCTCAAGTCTATCCACTTCTCTCTTCTCTATCACCATCTTCCTAGTCTGAATCACCATCATCTCCTGCCCCAATTATAACAACAGCCTTCTGACTGGTCTCCCTGCTCCACACCAATCTATCTTCTACACTGAAGTCAGAGTGGTCTTTCCTAAGGCAAATAGAGCAGGCACTGACTTCCAGACCCAAATCCTACACACATAGCTACTTCCTTTGCCGCATCTTACACCATGCATCCTCTAAATATCTGTGATCCAGCCACTCCAGTCTTTATTCAGAATTCCTCAAATTTGCCAGGCTCACTAACACCAGGACCTTCGCACATTACCCTCTTCATCTGGAACACTTGCTTACTCCTAACTCCCTTCACCTAGTTAACCCCTATTCACCCCACAGATCTTAGTCATTGCCTTAAGAAAGTCTTCTTTATTCTCTCAAACTAAATTAGATCAGTTAGTTATATACTTTTAGGGCACTGTGTACTTTCTTATACAGTATTTGTGAGAATTTTAGTTTTATACTTAGTTTGCATTTGATTGATAGTTACCTCCCTGACTAAACTGTAAGCACCATTAGGACAAGATTCATAAATAACTTTGCTTCAGGTTAGATCCGCCAACATACATGTTTGTTCCTAAGTCAATATGTTCTTTTTTCACTCAAAATATCTAGAGTGAACCAACAAGTATAGACGTCACTGTAATGCCTACACAACAAGCAGTTTGTATGCCAAAAGCAAGCCCTTCACCAACTCACCCCTATCTGTGCTTCCCATTGTCTATTTGGCAAAAATCATACCTTAACTTTTCAACCTAATAATAAGCATGATTCAATAGCTTAACTGACTGCTAGTTATGTGGCTCAGACAGTAAAGAGTCTGCCTACAATGCAGGGGACCTGGGTTCAATCCCCGGGTCGGGAAGATCTCCTGGGAAGGAAATGGCAACCCACTCCAGTATTCTTGCCTGGAAAATCCCACGGACAGAGGAGCTTGGTAGGCTATAGTCCATGGAGTCGCAAAGAGTCGGACACATCTGAGCGACTTCACTTTCACTTTGACTTTTAAAAAGACTGGATGTTTAGTTTAAACGTAGAAAAATTGACTTTGCTTGCCAAGAATCAGTGCCTTCAGAAAAGGAAAAAAGTATTTCGTTGATTTATTCAGGTTAAATAAACATTCCGAACTTCCACTCCACCATTTACAGGAAGAGATGTGCTGTGAAATTTGTAGTCACAGCTTATGCCATTAACAGTCTGTGGCATATTTGGAGAAATTTAAAAAGTAGTGTATGAAGGCTTTTTATTGTACTGAGTCAGATGGCTATATGGGTGACACTCTGGAGATACAGTGACCTCGTTGAAGTACTGACTTTAAGTAAAAGGGGGACTTCCCTGGTGGTCTAGTGGTTAAGACTTCACCTTCTAATGCAGGGGTTTTGAGTTCGATCCCTGGTAGGGGAGCTAAGATCTCACATGCCTAGTAGCCAAAAACAAGAAAAAAGGACCAAAACATGAAACGGAAGCAATATTGTACACATGCAATAAAGACTTAAAAAAATAAAATAAAATAAAAAATAAATAAGTAAAAGGCACTAAAGAAATCCAACTTGTTAAAGCTTCAATAACTCAAGATCATACCTCCCTTGAAGAGATGAAAACACCAGATTTAATACCACAGAAGGAAGAAAACTGCTGATTTGCTCCAGAACATGCTATCACTCAGGGCCAAACCAGATATGGGACGATTTCTATTGATCAATGTGGATTAACAAGGACCAGAATTACCCTGCTGCCTGGAACAAGTAAAATTTTTATATTTTCCCATATTATTTAAATCTTTTTAAAATACAATCAACTATTTAAATATTTTTGTAGATTTTATAAGTAGAAGTAAAATGCATGACAAAAGCACAAAAGCCAGAAAGTTAAAATCATTAAGTATAATGTTATAAGGTTCTTAACTATAAATGATGTAGTGTAATAACACTTGAAGTTAGACTATTATAGACTAAAAGATATATAAACTATAAAGCAATCACTAATGTAAAACAAAATAGAAAGTAGAATCGTAAAAAATACAAAATTACTTCAAAAAGCATTAAAAGAGTAAAATGAGAGAAAGGAACACATATGAGAAACAAAACAAATAGTAAGATATTTATAGTAGATTTAAGCCCACCCATCCAATTTAAATGCAATCAATCATATTAAATATAAATAATTAAGTATAAACACATTAAATGTAATTAGTCCAAATAACCCAAACGAAAGACTGGATAAAAGATCAAGACTTAACTATATGTTGCCTAAAAGAAACCCACTTTAACTATAAAGGGACAAGTGAGTTAAAAGTACTAATAAAAGGATGGAAAAAGAAATTCCATGCTAATACAAGTCACAAAAAAGCTAGAGTAGCTATAGTACAGTAAGATAAAGCAGATTCCAGGACAAAGACTATCACTAGTGATAAAGAGGACTATTTCATAACGATAAAATACATAATGATATTATGTCTTCATCAGGAGGACATCATAACCTAAATGTCTATGTTCCTAATAACAAAGCTTCAAAATACACAAGCAAAACCTGATAGAACTAGAGAAAAATAGACAAATCCACAATTAACCAAAGACTTCAACAAAGCTGTCAATAATTGATAGCAAATCAAGAAGAATCTTACAGAGACTTGCACAACACTGTTAACCAACTAGTCTTAACAGATATTTATAAAACACTCCATTCCACAATAGCAAAACACACATTTGTTAAAACAAATAAGTGCACACTATACTGAGTCATAAAGCAAGTCTCAATAAATCTAAATGGATTCAAATCATACAAAGTATATCCTGACCACAAATTAGGAATTAGTAACAAAAAGGCATCTGGAAAATCCTCAAATATTTGCAAACTATATAAACCTCTATAAAGCCCATGAGTCAAAGATAACATCAAAGGGAAAATGAGAAATTATTTTGAACTAAATGAAACATGCCACAGCACATTTGTGAGGTGGAACTAATGCAGTATTTAGAGGAACATTTACAGCACAGAAATGCCTTTATCAGGAAAGAAGACAAGTTGCAAATAAACAGCTTCAGCTTCTATATTAAGAAACTAGTAAAGGGATATGAAAACAACAAATGAAACCCAAAGTAGATAAAAGAAAGTAAATAATAAATATTATAACAGAAATCAGTAAAATTTCAAAGAAGAAAAAAATAGGAAAAAAGACAGTGAAACCAAAAGCTGATTCTTGGACCAATAAATTTGATGAACTTAAACCTACCAGACTGATGGAGGGTAAAATAGGAAAAACAGAAATTTACAATATCAGGAATAACAGAAGTAACATCATTAAAGATTCTGAAGTTATTAAAAAGATAAGGAAATATCCTAAACAATTTTATGCTGATAAATTTAACTACTTAAGAAAAAAGGACACAATCCTTCAGACACAAAAACAACAGAAGACCATCAAAAACAAATGAATAACGTAAATTTTATATTTATTAAAGAAACTGAATCTGAAGAGAGAAAAATTTTCCCACAAAGAAAATTTCAGGTACAGATGGCTTACCTGATGAATTCTACCAAACATACAAAGCAGAAACAATACCAATTCTATATAAACTCATCCAGAAAATTAAAAAAGAAATACTTTACAATGCACACTGTGATGTCATGCATGCATGCTAAGTCACTTCAGTCATGCCCAGTGCTTTGCGACGGTATGGACTGTAGCCCGCCAGGCTCCCCTGTCCATGGGATTCCCCCAAAGCAAGAATACTGGAGTAGGTTACCATGCCCTTCTCCAGGGGATCTTTCCAACCCAAGGATCAAATCCCGTCTCTTATGGCTCTTGCACTGGCAAGCAGTTTACTTTCTTTAGAGTAAACACAGTGGGAAGTATCGCACTGTGATTTCAGGACACTCTAAAAACCAAAGCCAGAGAAATAGCACAAGAAAACCACACACCAATATTCCTACATGAATACAGATACAATTTTTTTTTTTTTCTTTTTGGCCATACCATACAACATGCAGGATCCTCATTTCCCCACCAGGGGTCAGGGATCCAATCCAGGGCCCCTGCATTGGAAGCACAGAGTCTTAACCACTGGACTGACAGGGAAGTCCCCAAAATTATTTAAGATAATTTTACCAAATAAAATGAAGCAAATCAAGCGACATATAAAAAGATAATAAAACATCAAGACCAAGTAGGGGTTTATGCAAGTGTGACAAGTTGGTTTAAAACTCAAAAATCAATGTTTAGGAAAATCCCTGGTAGTCCAGTGGGTAGGACGTGGCACTTTCACTGCAGTGGCTCAGACTCAATCTCTGGTTAGAGAACTAAGATCTCACAAGCCACAGGGTTCCCCCCGCCCTCCCAAAAAACAATGGAATTAATATTAATAAACTAAAAAAGAAAACCTATGTGACCACTTCAATAGATGCATCTGACAACATCTATTCCTGATTGGGGGTAAAAAAAAACCTATTAAGAAACTAGGAATAGAAAGGAATATCTTAAAATTGATAGGGGGCATCTACAAAAACCCCAACAAACCTAAAGCTAGATCACACTTAAACAGTAAAAGACTGAAAGCTTTCCCCCTAAGAGAGGCAAGGATGACTGCTCTCACAACTTCCATTAAACATTAACCTGGAGGTGCTAGCCAGTGCAATCAGGCAAGAAAAAGAAATAAAAGGCATCCTGACTAGAAAAGAAATGTCATTATTTGCAGACATTATGTACAATCCTCTGTATAGAAAAGCTAATAGAATCTGCAAAATACCCACTAGAAATAACATGTGAGTTTAGCAAGGTTGCAGCATACAAGGCAAAAATGAAAAAAAAAAGAATCTGTTATAGTCTATATAGTAGAAATAAATTAGAAACAAATTTTTAAAAATATACCACCCACAGTATCATCGAAAATTGTAAAATACTTAGGAGTAAATCAAACAAAAGATCTATAAGACCTGCACACTGAAAGCTTTATAGTGAGAAATTTTAAAAGACAAAATACAGAGAGAGATGTACACTATTAATATATTAATTCTCCCCAAATTGACCTATAGTTTCAACACAACCACAATCAAAATCCCAACAGGCTTTTTGTGCAAAATTGACAAGCTGAGTCTAAAATTCATTTGGGCATGGAAATGATTAGAAGAGCTAAAATAACTTTGAAAAGAGAAAAACAAAGCTAGAGAATTTCTACCTGACCTCAAAACTGATTACAAATCTATAGTAATAATGGCAACCCACTCCAGTACTCTTGCCTGGGAAATCCCATGGATGGAGGAGCCTGGTAGGCTACAGTCCATGGGGTCATGAAGAGTCAGACATGACTGAGCAACTTCACTTTCACTTTTCACTTTCCTGCACTGGAGAAGGAAATGGCAACCCACTCCAGTGTTCTTGCCTGGAGAATCCCAGGGACAGGGGAGCCTGGTGGGCTGCTGTCTATGGGGTCACACAGAGTCGGACACGACTGACGTGATTTAGCAGCAGCAGCATAGTAACAAGAACAGTATTCTGTGAGTCGAGATAAACAGTAGAATGATAGAATATACCAAAGACCAAATACAGACCCCCATGTATATTTGATTTTCAATAAAGGTACAAAAGCATTTGAGTGCTGGAAAAAACAGACTGTTTAACAAATGGTGCTGAAACTATTAGATATTCATATTTTTAAAAAGACACTTCAATCCTTATTTTGGACTAAATACACAAAAATAAAATCAAAATGGATCACAGATTTGAAATTACAAAACTTTTAGAAGAAAACATAGGAAAAATCTTTGCAACCTTCGATTAGATAAAAATTTATTGAGTAAGATATGAAAAGCACAATTCACAAAATGAAAAGATTCATCAAAATTAAGAACTTCTACTCTTTGAAGACAGTGTAAAGAATATGATTAGGTATGTCACAAGCACTTAGGAAAACAGTTTGGCAGTTTCTTAATGGGAAAAAGCAACTGCAAATCACATATGTGATTAATAATTTATATCCTGAATATGGGGGCTTCCCTGGTGGTTCACTGGTAAAGAATCCACCTGCCAATGCAGGAGACACAAGTAGATTCCTGGGTTGGGAAGATCCCTGGGAGGAAAGCATGGCAACCAATTAGTTTTCTTGCCTAGAAATCCCGCAGACAGAGGAACCTCGTGGGCTATAGGCCTTGGGGTTGCAAAAGAGCCGGACACAACTTAGCAACTAAAACAAACAAAAAAATCCAGAATACAGAAACAATTCATACAACTCAATAAGACAAATCCAATTTATTTATTTAATGAAGTATAGCTGATTTACAATGTTTTGTTAATTTCTGCTATATGGCAAGGTGACTCAGTTATACATATGAATACATTCTTTTTTATATTCTTTTCCATTATGATTTATCCCAGGACACTGAGTATAGTTCCCTGTGCTATATAAAAGGACTTTGTTGTCCACTGGCAAAACCAATTTAAAACTGGACAAAAGATTTGATTTGACATTTCACTAAAGAAGATAGATGAATGTCTGATAAGCATATGAAAAGATGCTCAACGTTACTAGTCATCAGGAAAATGCAAATTAAGATCACGTTGAATAGGGCTACACAGCTCCTACATGGACTGAAATTAAAAAGACTTATCATACCAAGTGTTGGTAAGGCAGTGAAACTGAAACTGTCATACCCTGCTGGTGGTAAAATGATACAAGCACTTTGGAAAACAGTTTGGCAATTTCTTAAAATGTTAAACATAAACCTACCACATGACCCAGTCATTCCACTCTTAGGTAGTTGCCCAAGAGAAATAAAAGCATATGTCTATACGAAGATTTATATGCAACTGTTCACAGAACCTTTATTCGTCATGGACAAAAAACTAAGAAACAACCCAAACGTTTAGGTAAACTGATAAATAATCATGGAATATTTACTCAGTGGCATACTACTTGGTTAAACAAAGGAATTAACTGTTGATACAAGCAACAACATAGATGAATCTAAAAATGTACTAAATGAAAGAAATCAGATTACAAGTAAGTATATATTACATGATTTTATTTATACAAAATTTTTGAAAATCCAAACTAACTTATAAAGACAAAAAGTAGACTAGTGGTGGTCTGGTGATGGAGTGGGAGGGATGGGACAGAAGGATTATCAACGGATGCAGGAAAACTTTTTAGAAGAATTAGATGTTCATCTTCTTGATTGTGGTGGTGGTTTCATGGTTATTTAAGTCTGCTGTATGTCAAATATAACAAATTGTTTTTTTAAGATGTATGTATTTTTTTAAGACATATGATCAGAATGTAACATTTTAATTCACTTCCCATTGCCATATTGCCCATAGCTCAAAGAATCACAGATTTTGAGGAACTGCAATTCATTCATGCATGAGTGCTAAGTTACTTCAGTCGTATTTGACTCTTTGTGACCCCATCGACTGTAGCCCGCCAGGCTCCTCTGTCCATGGGATTCACCAGGCAAGAATAATAGAGTGGGTTGTCATGCCCCCCTCCCGGGGATCTTTCCGACCCAGAGATCGAACCAGCGTCTCTTATGTCTCCTGCACTGGCAGGCAGGTTCTTTACCACTAATGCTACCTAGGGAAAGTTAAATTCATAACTGATTCACACAGCATGTTGTGTTTAAATCATGCTTTAAGTTTCTGAGTCCTTGAAATACAAACCTTAGGATATTTTTAAATTACAAAGGATATGCACCATAAAGCCAGGTTTAAGAGGAACTGAGATGAACACAAATCAGGCCCAACAAGAGGCCAGTGTTCTCGGTTTTTGAAAAAGAACACAGGAATTCTATAAATATCCTAAAATATCTCTTATATGGCCAAGCTCTGATCAATGTTTGGGTTTACTTGGCTCTATAAAAGTAGATTCTCTTTTCAGAATTTCTCATATCAAAAGGGAGAACCACTTGAAGTGTAAGTCCTAGAATAAATAAAGCTATGCCCCAGATGAATACATTCATGGTTCTTATGACTGTGTGGTCTCTTAAATTTCAGTATTCTTACTGGCTTGGTCAAGCATAAATAAAAGGCTGACAAAGGCACGCTTTCAAAGGGAAAAAAAGTCCTATTTTTATATTTTGTATTACTGCTAAAAATACATAAATTTAGATCACCATTAGAATTTGTATAAACTTTTTGTATAAACTTTTTTATATGTAGAAATATTCACACCACTTACCACAAACAGCTTTCTCATGTTGTCTACAGTTAATAAAACTTGGACAACTCTACAAAGATGTTCAGCTATGACATCCAAAGCATATCCGGCACATCAAATGTCATTATTTTATAGTTACAGTGCTGTATAAAGCACATAGGCAAACTATAGGTTCAAGGTTCAAATTAACAAACATCACAGTGAGTGCTTTTTACAATAACAGTGTAAAGTTTTTATCTATGAGAAACCACATTATATAGTAGTGAAGAGAACAGACTCAAGAGTGAACTGCCTGAGATCCAATCTCATACTAGCCGCCCACTTGCTCCATAACCTTGGCCAAGTTCCTTTATGTCTCTGTGTCTCTGATTCCTCACCTATAAAACCCGGATAATAATAGCATTTACTTCATAGGATAGCTACAAAGATTAAATAGACATAAAGAACCTAGAACAGCACCTGGCTCATGTAAGTATTCAGAAGTTTTACATTATTGTTGTCATTATAATCATGATTATGACTGTTATTAGAGTTAAGATTACTATATTGGATAATTAACACATTACTGATAATATGAAAAACAAGAATATGTCTAAGAATTAATACAAAAGAAGGATGTAAATAGACATTTTTCAAAAGAAGATATACAAACAACCAAAAAGCATATGAAAAGATGTTCAACATCACTCATCCTAAGGGAAATGAAAATCAAAACCATGATGAGGTATCACTTCACACTGACTAGGATGGCTTTAATAAAAGAGAACAGAAAATAACAAGAGTGGGTGCCAGGAGGTAAATAAACTGGAACCCTATACATTGCTGGTAGGAATGTAAAAATGCTGTGGAAAAGTTGTAGTTTCTCAAAAGTAGGTATAGACAATGAAGAGGGTTAGGTAACATTGTGAATGTACTTTATATCACTGAATTGCATGGTTAAATAATTAAAATAAATGTGGTATGTATATTTACCACAATAAAAGAAAAAAAAATGACTGCAAAAGAACATATTGGTTACTCTCTCCAGCATCCTCACTTATTCCTTCAGTTCACCAGTGAACTCAAACCCATTCTTACCCATGTGGTTCCAAAAGAGGCACAGAAGGTAGGATAAGACATATTGCTAAATTCTAAGAGTACTTAGGAAAGTCTAAAAATGCTACTTTAAATAGCTCATGACATATTTTAACACAAATATATTAAACTGGAAGCAGCAACTTAGGAACTTGGATAATAGAAATAGGGTAATATCCAAAAAATGTACTAGATTGTAACTCACATTCCAGTCTTACTCACATTCTAATATAACTTCACCAAGAATCTTTACATCACTAACCTTACATGATTACTTCCCAATAAAATGGAGAAAAGAATCATCATGTTTCATAAATTTATTGAAAAAAATGCAGGGTATTTTGAGACTGTAGGGAAAAATCCAACATTGCAGAAACATATCATTTTTTATAATGTGCTCACAGGTAAATGGAATAACATTGCTGGTTGTATAAGCAAAACAACACTACTGCCAGTTAAGTTACAGGTAAGGAAAGATGAAAAAGTAATACATGAAAAAGTAATGCAATTATTTCTCAAGGTATGACAATCAAGGTGGACTTCCCAGGGGGCACTAGTGGTAAAGAACCCGCCTGCCAATGCATGGGACTTAAGACACACATGTTGGATCCCTGGGTCAGGAAGATCCCCTGGAGGAGGGCATGGCAATCCACTCCAGTATTTTGCCTGGAGAAAACCATGGACAGAGGAGCCTGGCGGGCTACAACAAATGGGTTCGCAAAAGAGTTCGAGGCAACTGATGTGACTTAGCATACAAGCATAACAATCAAGTTGTACACTAAAAAAACCTAAAATGCAAATACCTAAAAATATCCTCAAACTGATTAAAGGTGTGCTTGAAAAAGAATGACCTTGGACTTTCTGACCTGAGCAAAACAGCAAGACATATGGCTATATCAAATCCTCTAGAGCAGGGGTCCCCAACTTCCAGGATCTAAGGCCTGATGATCTGAGGTAGAGCTGATGCAATAATAATAGAAATAAAGTGCACAATAAATGTAATGCACTTGAAACATCCTGAAACCATCCTTTGCCTCCTCTATCTCAGGTCCATGGAAAAACCGTCTTTCACGAAACTGGCCCCAAATGCCAAAAAGATTGGGGACCACTGCTCTACAGTATCTTTCTGTTTCAATAGGAATCACCACATATGATACTGTTCTTTACCATGTTATCAAATAAGATTCAGACATTAGCAAATAAAGCATTTCTATGAGGATGAAAACTACTCTGAAGTCTTTATGAAGCCAGAAAATACTAAAAGTACACTCATTTTTTAGATTTGAACCATGTCTTTGGTTAGTGCTGGGCATCTTTTTCAAGGTCTGTTCTTTGAATCAGGCTAACCACTATCCACTGGGCAACACTGGTCCATTACAAAACAGAAATGTGCACTAGAAAGGTCTTGGGCTTTCTCACTCAGAGATATGCCTGAAATTTATAAACAAACAGAAAATATAACTGTTAAACCTACAGAAATCAAGGGAAGAAGATACTTATATGTTATATCCTGCCCAAATTTAAATCAAAATCTCCTACAAACTTCCACAATATTAACTGGATACAGGATTCTACATTTCATTTTTAAACCGCTCTGTTACTATTAAAAGTTAAACTGCTTTGTTCCTTTCTAAGTTTGCTCCTATTACATGCTAAACAAATAGCTAACGGATAAAAGACAATTTGGGTATGATTTCAACTAAATAGCATTTTGGAAAAGGAGAAACTATGGAGGCAGTAGAAACATCAGTGGTTGCCATGAGCTGGGAGGTAGTGGGTAGGGAGAGATGAACAGGGCACACAGGATTTTTAAGGCAGTAAAAATAATCTGTATGCTTTGACTCCATATTCATGCTTCCCTCATTCACTTGGAAATATGCCATTAATCAAAAGGAGTACCATTGAGAAAAAATTCAGTTTTGAAGGTAAGCTATTAGAACTCTGAGCATATTTAATATGTGCTAAATAACATTAGAACTCTGAGCATATTTAATATGTGTTAAATAACATTAGAACTCAGCATATTTAATATGTGCTAAATAACATGAGAACTCTGAGCATATTTAATATGTGCTAAATAACATTAGAACTCAGCATACTTAATATGTGCTAAATAACATGAGAACTCTGAGCATATTTAATATGTGCTAAATAACATTTAAGACACTACATGCACCTGTATGCTCAGTCATGTCCAACTCTTTGCAACCCTATGCAATGCAGCCCACCAGGCTCCTCTGTCCATGGGATTCTCCAGGCAGAAACACTGGAGTGCTTGCCACATCATTCTCCAGGGGATCTTCCCAACCTAGGGATCAAACCTGTGTCTCCTACATTGGCAGGCAGATTCTCTACCTCTGAGCCACCTGGGAATTTCACTACAGGAAATCTATGCAAACATACTTAAATATGTTGAATGTAGCAATACAGAAGTAGGACTTAAAATTATGAGCCATATTTTCATATATTTGTGGGAGGAACTGCTTTCCAGGAAGGTCACACAAATTTGGCACTAAGTCTCAGGCCTTTAAAAACATACTCTTCTAGGAATTCGGCCTAAGGAAATAGTCAGAAGTTCAAAGATGTGTAAACAAAGAGACAGTAGACTGTAAACAAAAAATTTTTGAAAATGTTAATATTTAAAATAGGATAATGGTTAGGTAAGTTATGTTAAATTAGTCATTAACAAATTATATTTTCAAATAAGCTTCAGTAATAAAGCAGTGAGACACTGGCATATGAATATGCAGAGACCAAAAGAACACAGTAGAAAATCTTGAAATAAACTAAACTGTATATGACAATCTAGTAAAGGATAAAGGAGACATCTTAAATCAGTGGGGGAAAACATGAATTATTCAATAAATGTTGCCAGGATAACTGAAAAATCATCTTTCTGAAAATGAAATTATATCCATATCTCTTACCTTATACCAGGATGAATTCCAAGTGGATCAAAGATTTAAATTAAAAAAAAAAGAAAAGAACTAGACAAACCATGGGAGAGTTGGAACTTCAGAATAGGAAAAGCCATTCTAACAGAAAACCAAAAAGCCATAAAAGACTGACATATTCAACTGTATAAGAATAATTTCCTCATAGAGGAAAAGAAAAACAAAACACAAATTAAGATACTGTCAACTCACAGCAGACAAAGGGTTCTTAACATACTAAGAGTCCCTGCAAATCACTAAAGGATCCAACAACCCAATAAAAAGGGGCAAAAGATATGTACAGTCACAAAAAAGGCTATATTTAAATGACTCTGTATGATACTCAATCACACTTAAGGTAAGATTTGAAAATTTAAAACCATGACTATTTTTTACTTTTTAGATTGTCACGTTAAAAAATACTTGATAATTCACTATACAGGAAGATGGGCACTCTCATACATTGATGTATTAGTAGCTTAGCAGTGTCTGACTCTTGGCAATCCCATGGACTGTAGCCCGCCAGGCTCCACTGTCCATGGAATTCTCCAGACAAAAATACTGGAGTGGGTTGCCATTTTCTTCTCCAGGGGATCTTTCCAACCCACAAACTGAACCTGGGTCTCCTGCATTTCAAGCAGATTCTTTACGGTCTGAGCCACCTGGGAAGCCCCATACTTTGCTGGAGAAATATAAATAGGTACAACAGCAAAGAAAAGCAATTTAGGAATATCTTTCAAAATTTTAGAAAACACATGTCTCTGACCTAGCAATTCCATGAATTTTTGTTATAGATATACACAAGCAAAATGGTTTATTTTCAAGATTATTTATATACTATCACCTGTACCAACAAAACTCAGGGTTAAATGATGATTCTTCAATGCATCAAGCAGTCATAAAAACAATATGGAACCACTTTACGAATGGACAGGAAAACATATCCAAGATACAGTGATAAGTATGTGTGAAGCGGAAATATAAGGGAGGAATAACACAAAGTGTAAATCAATTCCTATAATGGATCATCATTTCTGTTTAAAAAAAAAAAAAAGGAGGAAAAAAGCATACAAGAGTAAAAACTATACTATCAATTCAGATACAAAACAACAACCAGCTTCAGATCACCCCCCCGCCCCCAAGAACACCAGATCAATTTCCTTTGGGGGCCTATTCCAGCCATTTCATTAACCTCACACACACACAAACACACACACACACACACAAAGCTTTTTTGACCATGCAGCTTGTGGGACTTCCCAACCAGGGGCTGAACCCACACCCTTGGCAGTGAGAGCAGAGTCCTAACCAGTGGACAGACAGGGAATTCTGGACCCTGAATTTTTTTTTTTAACCTAAATTTCTTGGATCCTACACTTGGCAGAATCTTTTATCTATCTATCTACTTCTAGGGGCTTCCAAGATACCACCAGTGTTAAAGAATATGCTTGCCAAAGTAGGAGAACAAAGGGACATGGGTTTGATCCCTGGGTCAGGAAGATCCCCTGGAGAAGGAAATGGCAACCCACTCTAGTATTCTTGCCTGGAAAATCCCATGGACAGAGGAGCCTGGTGAGCTACAGTCCACAGGGTCACAAAGAGTCGGACACGATGGAGCATATCTACTTCTACATGCATGAGATAGGTATGGAAGGATACACACAAATTTCAAACATTTATTGATTGTATGTGGGGTTTGGGGGGACAATGATTGCTTGCCAGATGCCAAGTGATGGGTGAGGAGGAGGGGTTAGAGGCCTGATGGTATATCCTTTTATACCTTTTGAATTTTGAAAGAAGGAAATGTATTACCTATTTTAAAATTAAATTTAAAAATAGAAATATATTGGAAAATTTTTAAACACTGTCAAAGCCAAAAGGAAATACACGATTAGAAAAAAGTGTGATATAAAATAGATGCAATATGATACCAAATATGCACAAATGAATATATCCATACAGAAAAGACTGAAATAAAATACAATAAAATATCAAAATAAGAATTATCTCTAAGAGGAGAAATTATAGCTGATTTTAATTTTCTTCATCTTTTCCTATAATTCCAATTATTTACATTAAGCATGGATTACATTCATAATTAGGAAAATAGTATTAACTTTTTAATGATATGAATCAGAGAGATTAGAAATTAAAAGGGAAGATATAATATAGTTACAGGTATTATCCAGGGTTCTAAGGATCATAAATGAAATATTCAAATTTCCTTAAAACATCCCTCCAATCACAGAATAAAGAATTTAGGAAAAGACCTAATCTGGTCTCTAGTCCACCTCTAAATCCACCACTAAGAGATTATTCTTAACCTCCTATTTGGTGGATGTTTTGACCATTTTTGTTTTCTGTTACCTAGGTAATGGTACTTCCAGCACTTCCCTTAAAGACTGTGAAACTAACAATCTGGTATTTCTCACTGACCTTCAGCTTTGAAAGGCCATCTCCCTAAGGGAAAGCACTAAGATCTAAAAGCTAAAACAGGAGGCTGAGGAATCTGAGGTTAAGAGTTCTAATCCTGACAAACCGTGGAATTTGTCTCCAATTTGGGGAATAAGCTAAATTTCCTGAGCCAGTTCCCTTACTGAGGAAACTTAAAAAAGATTATTTAGAAAAATATTTAGGACAACCAACTTTTTAACTTTTCACACTATTCTGAATTTTGTTTTCATGCCTTATGTTAAAATGTTTCCTTTCTAAATTTTCACTCTCCCAAGGAATATCTGCAAGTATTACCAACCTCTTAGACCCAGCTATCTGGGTTTTCCTGATAGCTCAGTTGGTAAAGAATCTACCTGCAATGCAGGAGATCCCAGTTTGATCCCTGGGTTGGGAAGATCCACTGGAGAGGGACAGGCTACCCACTCCAGTATTCTTGGGCTTCCCTTGTGGCTCAGCTGGTAAAGAAGCCACTTACAATGCAGGAGACCTGGGTTCAATCCCTGGGTTGGGAAGATCCCCTGGAGAAGGGAAAGGCTACTCATCCCAGTATTCTGGCCTGGAGAATTCCATGGACTACAGTCCATGGGGCCACAAAAGAGTCAGACACAACTTAAGGACTAAACAACAATACCTGCAAAGGATACAAGGTGAACACAATTTGAGCCATGCTGAAGATAACTTATAGGGAAATGAGAATGCAATCAGTCTCTAAACTGGATCCTTAAGTGCAAAGCAACCGCAGACAACTAATTAATGTAACTAAACACTGGGTGAAGGAAGGTAAAACTGGGACTCCTAACACCTGAACCCTGCTGGTAGCGATAAGATGATCACTACTATGTAATAGCACAGCAAGTGAAGTTTTTTTATGCTCTCAAGGGCTCCATTTTTCTTTCCTTCTCTTTTTTTTCACTATATTCCCACTAACCCCATTGAGCTGGGCCTCAGGACATCCTTTTATCCCCCACTATTTACATATCATGTACTTCTTGATGGCTTCCTTCCAACTAGAAAACCAACCACATTAAACTTGTAAAGGGTTCTCTACCAACAGGTCTTGAGAAGCACTTGATAGCTTTTGGGAAAAAACACCCATCAGAGAGCAGGTATCCCACTGCCAAGGGCTGGTGAAGCAGTTTCAGTAGGGCCCTCAGCACACTTCAAACTCCTCCTCCTGGTTAACAAGACAGAACACCTCTCTAGTTACTTAAAAGTGATTCCAACAGGGCAGGACAAGGGAGCAGACAGCTGAATTTTTTCTGGATTAACTCAGTCATTAGTTGAATGCTTTTTTGTGGTTCACCTACTTAAAAGGTGATCAAACCACTTTGTGTTACTGAAGAGGGCAACTGCTAAGAACAATTACATAAACCCTCTGCTGTAATTTACCTCATGCTTCTTTCTAGCGAAACAAAGTATTAGAAACCACTGCCTTGCCACCACTTCCTCAGTAATCTCAGTAAAGCCTATTTTGCCATGTGAATCCCTTTTCTTTTCTTAGCAAATCAGAAAAAAATTATTCCATTCAACATAACAGGACACAACTGTACATCATCTTTTAAGGGGCATGTACTGAATCATATTACCTGAAAAATATTATTATTTAATATGTCATATTAATATATTTAATACATTAATATATCATATTAATATAATAATATATCTGAAAAGATTATCTAAAAAAGGGCAATCTTTATTTGTTAAATATTAAGTATTTAATTTGAAAATTAAATATTTGTTTAAACTATTCTCAGATAAACAGAGCATTCTAGAATTTTATTTTATTTACTCCAGAGAATGTATACAGATCCTCAATTCCATACCAGCAATTCCTAAATCCAAAAAGCTGTGAACACTTTTTTGTATAACTTCTCTAGCAGTAAACTGACCTACAATGACATCATATTATGTATAGTCTTATATCATACTTGGTGTGAAAACTCATTTATTTAATTGCAAAATTATTAACATGAAACACCAGTTCAAACGGTTTTGGAAAAGAGATTGTGGATGTACAGTTTCTATTCTGTAAAAATATTTTTGTTGTTTGCAAATGAAATAGCAAAAATGGATAACCATCAAGGACCAAGTGTATAGCACACAGAACCCTGCTCAACGTCATGTGGCAGCCTGGATGCATCTCTACGTATGGCTGAGCCCCTTAACTGTTCACCTGAAACTGTCACAACACTGTTAACTGGCTATATCACGACACAAAATAAGTTTTAAAAAAAGAAAGAAAGAAAATGAAATAGCAATAAACCAACATGATAGAAGGAAGAAAAATATTAAGATATTGTAAAGGAAATTATCCACCATCTGTGACATTCGTAGAACACAGAAGTTAAATGACTACACAAATTTTCTCTCAAAGGCAAAAGGGGGGTCTGTTTGAAATCAACATAATTTAAAATAAACATTATATATCTAGGCCTTCTTGAAAGTTTTAACTTCAGTGGAGAACTGTCTACTACTACTGTGCATAAAATCTATTGGAGATCACAGGAAATTTAGGTGTCAATACTCAAAGTCAATGTGCCATCCTTGATGTGCCATGATTCCTAAAGATTCCTAAAACATTAATACTGATTTGTAAAAGCTCAATTAATAGCATTTGAGGAAATTAAAACACTTAAAGTAACATGAATATGTTTGGGGATATACTGAGTACATATTTACTGATTGTCTTCTGGCAATCAATTAGCTAAAGCACGTAAAACTTTTAGTCTTGGTTGAGCAATTTCATTTATCTACATGTTAATACACAATAGGAGTCATGGGGTGCATATTTAAGATGTGTAAGAATGAGTGATTTGCTAAGAATATTCAAAGTGAATTATGCTAAGATCATGCTGTGTAAGGCCAGTCGAGTTAGTCACAACTAATTCATACTGCACCAAAATAAAACAACTTCCTGGACTTGTTACTGGCTGCAACATTTTAAGTAAATATAGAAACATTCTCTAAAAATGCAATAAAATATACTTTCTAAATTAAAACACCATCCTTTAATTGGTGAAACATAAACAATATTATTTACTACAAACAGGTAGGACTTCTGTCCCTACCAATTCATATCCAGTTCATGAGAAACTCTTACCAAATTCTCATTGCCATATTTCTAGAACTGTATGATATTTGATATAACATGATTAATTCCCTTTTTTTCTGCTTGCTGAAACTGTACCAGTCTTTAGAAACTTTCCAAGAGGTCTCTACCAGTCATTAATAAACAATGAGCCATATATTAGCTTAATGGTATACAATAATGTTGATGTTATTTATTAACTGAATATTTTAGATAAGTCCTGCCCTTACTATTAAAACAGTATGGTTTCTTGGTGATCAATTCATCATGATAATTGTATTTCCCTTCTAGTTATTAAAGAGCACTGCTGTGCATACACTTGCAGACCTGTTGTACTGATGGGTGCAGAGCTCCAATGCCGTCACAGCTAGAGACCGATATCTTAAATTTCCCCCAAATAGTGTCCTTCGCTCATCATCCACTCATGGGAAAGTAGTTAATTTTAACGTCCTCATTGTTTACCAGAAAGCACAGACAGTGAGGCTGGCTTCGCCGCTCCCGTTTCCTTTTGCTGGGCTGCTGAGCTTTTTCAGCCAATTGACTTCGCTTTGAGGCTATAAATATCTGAAAAATGTTCTGCATTTGATGCTCTTGGATTCTGCATCCATATTTAGCTGTTTGTGGCATGCCTTTGTTTAAGCTTCTCTGCCACCCATACAGTCAGTCAGGTTGAGATCTGGATGGTCAAAGGACAGATGGATCAACATTCAACAGACACTGACTTACCACGGGGGAGGCATCAATCTGCTGGACACCGTGACAATGATGGGAGTGGCAAGACAGGAATACAAAGATCAACAAGACAGACAGACTCTCTGGTGTCAAAAAATTTACAGTCTTGACAGGCATGGGCACAACTTACAATAACAGTGGTAGAAGGCAAATGGAACATTTTAAAGCTAAAAGAAAATGAAGAATAGCATGATTTTCTCTTAGTCCTGTCTCAAAGATGTGCATTTGTTGGTGTTCTAAATATAGATCCACGTATATATATTTCAAAAAAGTTTCCACTCATGACAACACACAAAACTCTGGATGTAAGCATTATCTACCAAAGAGCCAGACCTATCAGCAGCAAACTCAAAACGGTGTCCAGTCTTCAAATTTTGTGAGGCAAACTAATAAAATATTGTTTTTAGAAGTTTGTGTAAATAAATAAATAAATAAAAGTTTCTGTTAAGATATCTGAGGGGAAGGGGGTAGTTCTGTTTCTGTTTGCATACTGATTTCAAACATAAGTATATTGCAGAGGATGTGAGCCATAACCAGAGGCCAACAGCACTTAATACAGCTCTTTACTTTAAACCCTATCTTTAAAGCCCACATGGCTATTTTAGGTCAGGTCTCAAAACTGAATGAGCTGGATCTGAGAACCCCATCCCCACCTTCCTATCTTGTGAAAACATTCCAAACAAATATACATTTGCCCTCAACATTCCTTCTTTCAAAACTCAGTTCATTGACCTTTTGATAAAAGTGCTCCCCAGAAACCCGACAGTCATGATTTAAATGCATTAAAGGCTTGCTTGATGCCTGGCCTCAAGTCAGGCTGAAGTGGGAGACCAAGTTGTAGGTAAAATAATAGGGCAGGTCATAGAATCAGAGAACTTTAAAGCTAAAATATACCATAGATACCAATTACTCCAGACTCTACATTTTATGTAGAAACCTAAGCACACGGACTTAAAATTACTTGCCCAAAGTTAGACAACAATTTGTGGCAAAGCCAGAATGAAAACCCAGGTTCACAATCTCCAGCTGCATACTCTACACTAGTTTCTGGATTTCTTTAGAAAGCATTTGAATACATTCATCAAAGTCTCTTCCAGTTGTGTAAAAGAACCTTGATGTTCCAAAACAATCAGGATTAAACAGATAAAATCAAAACAAACTTTTCCAAATTGATTTTCTATATTCTATTATTTTTGCACCAAAGCTTTTCTAAGAGCTATACAATAGGCAACTTAAAAACTAGCCAAAGATATAGAAAAGTCAAGAGTCATGAAGATAGTTTTAGAATATTTACATCAAACTAAAGATGGACAGGGAGGCCTGGCGTGTTCATGGGGTCGCAAAGAGTCGGACACGACTGAGCAACTGAACTGAGCTGAACTGAAAGACAATAAAGTAGTAGCCTCTAAGAGCTGCCTTAGAGGAAGGAAAGTGGCAGTACTAAATAGTAAATAAAAACTATTTCTGGCTAACTGATAGGGAAGACAAAAAAGCTACAATGCAGCAGAAAATCTGCAAATTAACTCTGAAATTTTATATACATTATATGTGTGTTTGTGAGAGAGAATATACATGTATATATTTAAGAGGGCTTCCCTGGTGGCTCAGATGGTAAAGATTCCGCCTGCAATGCAGGAGACGTGGGTTCAATCCCTGAGTTGGGAAGATCCCCTGGAGGAGGGCATGGCAACACTTACTATTCTTGCAGGCTACGTGCATGGGATCGCAAAGAGTCAGACACAACTGAGCAAATATGCACAGCACATATATTTAAGAAACAATATATACATACACACACACACACACACACACACACACACACACACACAAACCTAGGCCTAGGAATGGACTACAAAAACAAGCACACTCATTTTATGGGTTACATTCAAAGTATGTAGCTAACACTAGGTCTAGAAAACCCAGACAGAACTACTGAATTGTCATATATTCACATTCTTGCAGTAACAAGGCTAACTTCATACAAAAAAACAATATGCAAAAGAAGTATATAAGAAAAGATAGGACAGAAGAGGAAAAAGTTGTAACCTCCAAGATACTCTAATTCAGGTTCGACTTCAGATTTTCACCACCCTTTGTTATAAACCATCGGCTAAGTAGGACTAGCAGGTGAATGAAAAATCAGGCACTAAAGTTTTTAATCTGCTGAGAATGAACTGGATGGCCTTGCATCATCTCCCACTTCTTTGCTTTAATTCTTTCAGCCAACTAAAACGACATCAAGAAACATTTACAAACAGCCAGCAAAATACAAAGTGCTGCATACATAAATCCATTTAAAAAAGGCTATAAAAACTGCTGGATTTTTAGAACTGCAAGGACCATTAAGGGATTATTTAATCCAATCCACTCATTTTACAGATGAGGAATCAGAGGTCAAAAAAGTGATCTTATCTGCTCCAAATCACATAGACACTTAGGGGCAGAACTGAGACAAAAATTCGTATCTCTGGACTCCTAGTTCTATGATCTATCTCTCTGGATAGACAAAGTCTTGAAACCAACTAAACTATCCAGGAAGACAACTTCAAAGTCACCGTCACTCCTGAATAGTAAACACATAACCTGCTCAGGATGGAAAAAAAAAAAAAAAGCCAAAAACACACAAAGTAATTGATCACTATATGCTTAGATGCACATGACTGCAGGATAACACCTTAAACTTGTGTTGATTTCAGGTGCTTCAAGCTTGCCATCTTATACTCAGCCACATGACTAATGTCTTTTTTATCCCTGTGAGCTAAGTGATAAACACCTTGACGTTTCAATGATTTGGAAAGCCACAGCTCAGTCCTGAATGCCAGGCTATAAATCTTTGGGCTACAGGTTTTCAAAATCAGCACGGCTTAAACGCTGCCACAAGGCTTGCCCTTATAGAATCTCATCATTCAGTTTTAATTAAAGAGGTGGTTACTAGGAATGCAGAAAGGGAAAGTTTTAGTGTGTTCATCACTTTTTAACTTGCTGAGTAGCAATCCAGTCACTTTACAAAGAGCACCAGAAACAATAGTGCAATCTGAAACAATCCACACCCCTTGGACTAAGTGCTTGCCTTTGGAGAGTAAGGTTCAGAAAGAGGTTACAGAAGTAAGACTGTTCCCCTTCTCAAACAAATACTTTTGATTTTTACTTTATTATCTTAACCTCCACTAAGCTTTTTCATAATATCTTGGTTTGCAGTCTTCCCTTGCTCAAGACTGATTGATTTCCTGGTGTCTTCTCCTTGAAGATCGGCTGACACCTCCCTTGAAGTAACCACCTGAAAATTAAGGCTTCATATCCCAACTCCACCTTAAACTTACTGCAGGTACCTGAAAAGGTCCAAAGACCATACTGAGTCACATCTCTCTCAAGTGCAAGTCTGGAGAAACTTGTCAGAAATGCACCCCCAGAACAAAAAGGGATGTGGGAAACGGACCCAGGATGGATGGGGACTGAGAATGGATGGGACTGAGACCTGGGGAATGCATTTCTGCCTGAGCAAAGATAAGAAACATCAGCCTCTAAGACGGCCTTAGGTCCTTACCGTACACGCGGACCCAGCTCTGTTGCTGGCACACGGACTCCAGAAGAATCCGATCCAACATGCCACCGGCCATGGCCCCACTGACCGGGACAACCGCGTCCAGCTCCTCCGGGGGGAGCGGCGAGTCGGACTCCAATCCCGGGAACATCTCTGGCCAGGACAGCGCCTCCGCGGCTCCTCCGGACGACAGGGAGAGCTCCATGGTGCCCCGGAGGGACAAGGCGGCGGCGGCGGGGCGGGCGCGCGGCTCCGCGCCCTGCTTGCGGAAAGGGGAGGCGGAGAGCGCAGCAGCGGGGGCACGGACCCGAGCGGCAGCCGGCGCGGACGCGGCTCACCTCCTTCCCCGCCGCCCACTGCCCGCGGCTCGGGCGTTGCAGCCCACCTGCAGCCGGCGGGCGGGACCCAGGCCGGGAGGCGGATCCAGCGTGGCCCCGGGCGGGGGGTGGGTCCGGGCTCAGGTGTGGGTCCCTCCCGGGAGGGACGTGGAAGGACCCGGGAGAGGCGGCTCGCCCGCCGGCCCCCCTCGGAGCCGCCTTTCTGTGCCCCCGCCGGCGTCTCCGGCGGGCCGATCGGGCCGGGGCTGGGGATGGAGCGGGGCAGGGCAGGGCTGGGCTGGGGGCGTCGCCGCCAGGGGCCGCCCCCTTTGACCGGCTCCCGCCGCCGCCGCCGCCGCCGCCGCCGCTCAGGGGCTCCGAATGTCCACTCCCTCAGCCTGTGGGGAGGGCGGTGGCCCCGGGTTCTCGCCCACCAGTCTTCAGCACCCTCCCCAGGAATGAACCCGGCCCGCCCCCTAACTCTCAGGCCACGGCTCCCGCCGCGGCTGGGGCTCCGGCTCCGACTCCGCCGCGGATCCCACAAGCCCGGCAGCCGCGGCGGTGGCGGCGGCAGGCGGCATCCCAGGGTGATAGGGCGGAGCAATCGAGGGCCGAGGGCCCAGCCGCGTGTGCAGTGGAATAACGAAGCGGAGGAGGAACTGCTGCCGAAGGCAGGAAAAATCGGACACCGAGTTATTCACCCAGCCGGTTCCGCCTACTTCCCAAATACTCTCTCCCCGACCGCCCTTACAGTGCTTTTCCCGGTCTCCCCGTCTCCCCAGCTGCTACTTGAAGTGGGGCCGGCGTGGAGAGGCGGGGAGGAAGAGGGATGCGGGAAATTTAAAAAGAAAGGAAAAGAACTTCCCTTTCCCCTCTCCCCCCTCTTCCTACCCTTTTCCTTGTATGTATGCATTTATGTCTATATTTGTTTGGACCAACGTTTCTTTCTTATTGGACGGAGACATTGGAGAGGCTGTTTTATTTTACAGTCACCCTAGGGGAAACGCTTCCTTCCTTTCCAGAAAGGAGAGTTGGCAGCGGGGTCTGGGATTGTGGAATTGTGTGGGATCCGCGCTCTGCGCCCTGTCCGCGCTAAAGCTGGACTTGTCATCGGTTTAGAATAGCATGGCTCAGAAGTGTGGTGTGGATGGATGGACGGGACTCGCAAGCACATGAAATACTCAAAACCCCTGAATTAGCTAAGCATATTTCTCTTTTTTGGCCTTTGATCTTTGTGCAATATCTTGGCTTTTTTTTTTTTTGGCCAAATCTTCTAATGATATCTCTTGCGTTTTATTTTTGGTCTATTTGTAGACTGTCTCCCTTGACCTTGGGTTTAATTTTATGCCCACCCAAGGCGATATTATTTACCAATTCAGCTATAAGAGTGGCTGGAAAAGTAATAATTATCATTTTAAAACTGAACAGTAACAACTTAAAAGTGTCTTGCACATAGTACATCTCCAGCAATGTGTCTTGAACATGGCTATGTAAAGCCAAACAAGGATTCCACAAGTGTGTGTGTTTGTGTGTGTGTTTTCTCTTTTTGGAGGGTTTTATTCTGTGTTTTCCCCTGTTTTTCTCTACTTAGCACAACAAGACTGGTCTACAAGGAGACATTTTCAGTTTCTATTGTTTGGGTTTATCAAGAGCTATGAGGACTCATTTTGTCATTTTCTCCAAACTCTTATTTAGAGTAATAGTGCTTCATAGCAGAAAGTAACCTTAGAGAGAATCTGATCCTGCTTCTTGCTTAACAGGTGAGAAAACTGAGGAACAGTCATGTTAGCTGGCAAAGCTTCAATGATAATTGGTTACTTCAGCTTGAAACCCTTTGTGATTGTTTGTTGATATGTGGCTTGGTGATGTATTGAAGTGATCATTTCCAGTATCTAGAACCCTGATTTCTTACTATCTGACTCCATATTCAGACTTCCTAGTCTAAGCATCAGATAGCTCAGTGTTTGGGTGGACAAAAGAAAGTGTTGAAGCCAGAGATTTAGAGCCTAAATTCTGCACGGAGCAGAACTAGAGCATTTTTAGGTACATTCAATTGCTGTTTAAGTCATGGTAACAAAAGTCAGAGAGCAAGGAAGTAATGGGCATCAGATGTACAAATCTGAGCACCTCTTTATTAGTCAATATATAAGGAATTTATTTACCCTAGCAGTTATTTCAGAGCAGCATCAGAAGTGCTGTGTGAAACATTCACAATTTTTTTTCTCTTTCTAGCTTGCTCTCTAATTGGCATCATTCATTCTTGAGCGGAAGAAAAAGCTTTCTACCAATCCCCAATAATCCTACTTTCTACATCCAGATTTCCCAAATCCCAGTTCCTGCTTCACTTCCCCATTCTGACCCGACTGGCTTCAGTAGTTCTCTAGTTGCTTACGCAACAGTATGTCTGGAATTTATCTAATGTTTATAACTTAAAGAGATAATACTTTCACAACCTGAAAAATAATTGTATGAGATAAACCAGAATCAGTATTTTTTTAAATCACCATTTCGCCAGTGAAAAAAATTGAAGCATAGACGTCTATTAAGCAACCTACCTAAAGTAACATAGCTAGTTCATAGACTAAAACCCTAACTTCCTAATTTTTTACCTCACTGATGGATCTGGATTCCTTCAGGGTTCCCACCCCCCTACCACCCTACCTTTGGCAGATGGTTGGATGGCATCACCAACCCAGTGGACATGAGTTTGAACAAATTCTGAGATAGTGAAGGACAGGGAAGCCTGGCATGCTGCAGTCCACAGGGTCGCCAAGAGTGGGACACGTCTTAGCCACTGAACAACAACCCCCCTTTGGCAGGTAGAATTTTTCTAACAGTTGTAGAGCCAAAAGTAAATATTTCATGGCTTGTAAATTTTTATCACTTAAAAATATTGAAGAAAAATCAAACAAGCAAACAAAAGTGATAAACTAATTTGCATTGCTGGGAGGCAGTCAATCCTACTTGAATTTATACCAGTGGTATCTGCCTGGTGTAATCCCGGATTTTAAAGTGAAGATAAATCCTCTGCTGTTAAAGTCTTAATTTACATTGTAGTTTGCAAACAGGCCTTTGTGTGTGAAATACAATAAAGTCTCATTTCCCTGCCTGCCCTACCCCCTTTCCTTTTTTTTTTTCCCTCTAGAGCCTCTGATACTAAGCTCTCAGAGGTGATCTACATATTTATTGTCAATGGAATTCAACTCTAAGAATCTAACCCAAAACTCAAAACCAGAAGGAACTAAAAAACTGGGGAACTATGGAGGAGAAAAAATAATAAGTTCCCCTGATCATACTCTGAAAAACAAAGCCTGGCAATAACCTGAGATTTCAAAAGAAAGAAGCCTTGGGTTCTGAGTGCCTGCATGCTCAGTCACTCAGTTATATATGACTCTTTGCGATCCTGTGGACTGTAGCCCACCAGACTCCTCTGTTCATGAGATTTTTCAGGCAAGAATACTGGTATGAGTTGCCATTTCCTGAGGATCAAATATGCCTCTCTTGAATCTCGTGCATGGGCAGCTGAATTCTTTACTGCTGAGCCACCTGAGAAGCCCCTCTAAGTACACATTATCAATATAAAGAAGAAATGAGGATTTGGAATCTTGACTGTCAACCTGAGGACCAGGTACACGACCAATTTTCTCCTCTGTTCATCTGTCAGAAAACACAAAACTTCCCTGGTGGTACAGTGGAAAAGAATCCGCCTGCCAATGGAGGGGACGCAGGTTTGATCCCTGGTCCAGAAAGATTCCACATGCCAAGGAACAGCTAAACTCACAGGTACAGCAGCTACTGAGCCT
Source organism: Oryx dammah (assembly GCF_014754425.2). Classification (NCBI taxonomy): domain Eukaryota; kingdom Metazoa; phylum Chordata; class Mammalia; order Artiodactyla; family Bovidae; genus Oryx; species Oryx dammah. The sequence continues at coordinate 21,441,775 of NW_024070205.1, forward strand.
GCATTCTAGAGCCTTCAAGATGCAACTACTAAACCCAGGTGCCCAGAGCCCGAGCTCTGCAAGGAAGATTAGCCCCTGCTTGCTGAAACTAGAGAAAGCCCTCTCTCAGCAACAAAGACCCAGAACAGCCAAAAACAAATTTTAAAAAAGAAAACACACACACACAAAGAGGCTCCCTCATCACAAACGCCTTTAACTCTTTTCTTATAGCCAATTCCTTCTAGGGAATCTAGACAATAGCTCTAAAGCCCTAATCCCCCAAGCAGTTACGCAACTATGGTTCACCAGCCACTCCCTTTCAATATTCCCTTTCCCCTTGGACACAACGATGTGGCACTCTCTTGATTATGTCCTATAACACTGACCATGCCCAGTTCATCAAAATGAAAGAATTTAGACACTTCTCAAGCTTCTGTTGTCCATCTTCCTCCTGCCTCACTCTACAATTCCTTGGTAATCTTTTCACTTAGAGGATTTCAGCTCCTTCACTTAGAGAATGTTGTCTCTAAGATACCCATTTCCAGTTGCATCCATAGTACTGAGGTCCAGTCAGGGGTGTGTAAATGTTGAATACCTCCACTAACATATGCATGCTCCCATGTACTTCAGACACACTGCATGAAAAGTGAATTATTTCCTGGTTTCTCCTGCCCAAACACCCTTCTCTTCTTGAATTTCCTTTTTATTTTAGAAGTACTAGTAGATTCTTAAACCTGGAGTTAACTTTGAATCCCTTCCTCCCTCCATAGCTTCCATAAATCCAACCCATTTGGAATACCTTCTGTTCCCACTGACACCATGTGAGCTCAGGATTATGCATTAGCCTTTTAGCTGTTCTCTTTCCCCTGAGATCTTTCCGCTTCCAGTTCATCCTACACTTTTCTGTAGGTAAATTATCCTAAAGCACCGTTCAGACTAAGTCACACCCAAGCTCAGAGAAGCAGCTCCCTGCTGCCTACTAAGTAAAATGCACACTCTGCCAAGATTAAAAGGGCCTCCCCAATGTGGTCCCAAACCAGCACTGCTACCTGACTCGTAGCCTCTGCCCATATAGCCACCCCAAATGGTTTGTGTTCCTCAAATACATCCAGCACTTTTCTTTCCCCTTGCCTCCTTTTGTTTCTTATATTTGAAATGGCCTTTCCTCTGTCTTCGCCTACTAAATACTCACCAACCTTCAAGCCCCTACCCCTTCCCCCATCAAATGTTGATGTCCTCCTCCAGCAAGTTATCTCCTATCGCCCAAGCTGGCAGTGATCTCTGCCTCCTCTGAGTTCCCATATTTGTTCATTTCTGCCTTCTGGAATCAATCACAGTTTATATTGTGGTATCGTCTTTTGTGTAACTCAAATATCTGCTATTAGGTTATAAGCATCTTGAGGACAGAGGCCTTGGGTTAATTCATGTTTATCCCCTACAATGTCTTTCACATACCAACCCCTCAAAGAAACTAGAAGCCAGGAAACAAGAAATTAAACTGAAAAAGAAAACCTGGTTGGGTTCATAGATGTTTGGGATTACAAAAGACACTTACAAAGTTAATTTAATGAACCTTCGCCATGTAACCCCATTCTCTCCCAGCTTCTCCCCCATTAAAAAAAGTAAATATATCAACAGAAATAGAGTCACAGACATGGAGAATAGTCTTGTGGTTGCCAGGGGGGAAAAGAGGGGGAGCGATGAATTGGGAGATTGGGATTGACATATACACACTGCTGTATATAATAAAATGGATGTTAATAAGCTGCTGCCTTATAGCACAGGGATCTCTACTCAAATTCCATAATGACTATATGGGGAAAGACTCTGAAAGTAAGTGGATATATGTATGTGTATAGCTGGTTCACTTTGCTATACAACAGAAACTGACACAGCATTGTAAATCAACTATACTCCAATAAAAACAAACAAACAAAACAACAAATATATATACCTAGACCCAGGAAAATGACCTGGCTTGCCCAAGGTCACACATTTAGTGACAGATGTAGACCTGGAATTCAGATCTGAATCGTAATTCGTCAGCTCCATCAACAGATTGTTTCCTTCCTCTTTTCTGTGCTTCTCTAAATGGATGTTTTTCTTGTTGATAAAGGTTTCCTAAGTAAAGTAATTTTACTCTTTTACATATTATTTAAGCTTAAAGCATTTGTGCCACATTTCTGGCCCCACATACAATTTTAGCAAAATTATACTTTTTTTTTTTTTATAAACCAAAGGACCAAACAGAGACATCAGAGAAACATCTGGTCTGATTCATCAGGGTAGCAGCAACATTTCTATTTATACATGAGCACAGCCCTATCTTTGTAGCTCTCAGCTGTTCCTCATTGCTTGGTACGTCCCTCTCTTCAACCTTGTCTGTCCGTCATCAAAAGAGCATCCTGCATCCTGAGTCTTAAGCAGAATCCAATGCAATGGAAGAAAATAGATTCCCTACTCCCTAGAAGGGGTCTGTATTTAAAAGGAACTATTTCTCTACTTTCTGTCTTTTAATTCAAGAGCCTAGGACAGCAAGTGTCAAGTGGTTGGGTGACTGCCATTCATTCCACTGCATTCTGGGTAGAAAGAGTTGTATAAAAACCAAAGTGTGCCATGAGTCAAGTTTGGAAGCAGGTCAGACAGAAAGGAAGTGAGTAGTCTAAATGGGGAAACTGAGGCTGGTGCTGAGAACTTAAGAAACACAGACTCTCCTTATAGCAACATTTGACAGTGATTGTAAGTTAGGAACAGTTGGATCTTAAGCATTCACTGGCACTAAGAACTTAGGAATCTTCTCGGGTTTTGTGAGTGCTCTTTTATACCTGGCCTGTGTTCCCTATGAGAAAGTCACTGTTTATACCAGCCAATGACCATATTGTTTGGGAAAGCAGTAGAACAGGCCAGAGACAAACAGACCTCCACCAGTCATTTCTTCTTGGCAAAAGCTCCTCCAAAGTAATGACCTCATCTCAACATTCAATTATAGGAATGCAAAAAGAATAAAAACACTCAGATGGAACCACAAGGGCCACTGACATCAGGCCTCATTAAAGCCTTTAGAGGTCCTAAACACTGAAAAGAATAAAGTGCCCTACCTCGCCCCATGTAATTAAAATTAAAACATCACAGAGTATTAGAGCAACAAAGTTTTGATATTTTTTCAGTGATGACCACTACAGAACCTGCTTTAGAAATGGCCAGTATCAAACTCTTAAAACTTTTGTATGTGTTTTTGTGTACTCTTGCTTTTGCCAGCACTCTGAACATCGCATCTTTTCCAACTCTGCCTGGAATACACAATACCAATCATCTATTAACTAACACAATCTATGAAGGGGGTAATCTTTAGCAAATTAATTTCTGTGTTTTTCTAGTAACCATAGAAACACTAAATTACTTCACCCTAGTCAAAGAAGACGACCTCTTCCTTAGCATTGTAGTTCTGATGAGGCCTCAAAAGATGCAATAAAAAGACATCAAAGCCAAATGATTCCAGAGAAGTAATGAAGTGAAGTTATTTCACTGTCTTTATATTACCTTGAGAGCAATACTATCATCAATGGTCAACATGTGATGGCTACACTGGCCCATTTTCATTTGCCTCTAGTTTAATAAAGGTGTTGAGACATCAGTTACAGTAGTTGGAGCCTATTTAAGATGACTCTTGTGAGCAAAGACCAAAAAATATATAAAATATATCCCAAAAGGCTGTCATCTAAATATGGATTAAGATGGTCACACCTCCTGAATGTCTTACCATTGTTGATCAGGGTTGATTGCTATTGAGAATAAGAACTCTGGAAACTTTTTTTTTTCCCCTTAATATTTATTTGTTTATTTTGGCTGTGCTGAGTTTTTGTTGTTGTGAGTGGGCTTTCTCTAGTTTTGATGAGCTGGGGCTACTCTCTGCTGTGTTGTGCCAGCTTCTCATGGCAGGAGCTTCAGTAGCTGTGGGTCACAGGCTTAGGGCTCCACGGCATGTAGGATCTTCCCGGACCAGGGATCCAACCTGTGTCCCCTGCATAGGCAAGAGGATTCTCAACCCCTAGATCACCAGGGAAGCCCTGGAAACTTTGTTTTGATCATTTTTCCCTTTGGTCTATAACAGGACATCCTTACAGGACAACTAGGGAGGAGCCAGAGATTTAAAAGCTAATAGTCAGAAAGTGGGGAATTGAAGTTTAAGATTGCTTAGCTGTATTGTCTGAGTGATGACAAGATATAGAACGTGGTTCTGGAAAGTGGGTAACTAGAATAGAAGAGAAAGTCATAAGGATTAAAGAAGTACGAAAATTAGGAAGCTAAGTTATTGAACTATTAGGATGGTGGTAAAAGATGGGATAAAGCAGATGACTGTGGGTTAAGTCTCAAAATCTTTGAAGAATTAAAGGAAGCAATCAGATGGGTGGTTAGTGGCAGGGAGGAGGTGAGAATAGCAATCACCCTTAAGAAAAGGATGAGTTACATTAAAGTGATGTGATGGTCTGGAAGTAGCAGTGGGGTTCTGTTCAGTACAGGTAGCCAAATGCCAACCCCTATACCTCAACTCACTCTAGAGCACAACAGAACAAAGTGAGAAAATTAACAACCCCAACCAAAGATATTTGCAGGGCAAATCCTAGCCTTGAAGGAAATCCCCTTAATTCAAGACAAGAAGTAGAGCATATACCTCCAAGAAGAAATATTAAGAATTGTTGAGTATTTTATTACAATGAAATATTGACTCCAGACCACTTAGTGAAAAGGATAAGTAAGGAGTTTGTAAGTGACAGGTACAAGAAATGAAAATGAAAAGGTTCATAGTATAAGCTGAAAAAGTGAGAAAGTACAAACAATTAAAGGGACAAGGGTTAAAGAGAGAACTGGTGACTAGAAGCATTTCCCTTTTAATCAGTGACTGAGAATTATAGGGATGAAAAAGAGCCAAGCTTCAAATATTATATTTGTGCATATTATATATGTGTGCAGTTTTTGGTATCCCAATAGGGTAAAGCTTCTGTCAAAATGCAGGGATGTGGTAACGGCTGCCACAGAGTTTGTAAAGAGGCCGTGAAGACAGAGTTTCTAAAGAGGCCATGAAGACTTTGTTCTTAAACAATCTGTGTCTCTGTGTGTTTGGAGTTGTAGCAGTAAGCCTAGTTAGAACAAAGCTACTCTTTAAATTTGTGGCTCAGCAAAGGGGCCATTTCTCCATTTCATGAAACTCAGATGTGTTGATCTCTTTATTTGATTCCTGGACTCTCAGTCCCATGCTCTACTTGGAACCAGTAATTGCTCGTCTGAAACACTCTCACACCAATCTCTTCCATTCCCTTGCAGCCTCGCCTATAGCATCAACTCTAGATCATTCCTACAGTATGCTTTTTTCTGCTCCTTCTTAAGTAGCTGAGGCTGGAGAAAATCACATAACCTAGAGTCTTGCACTGATACAGATTTAACTCATCTGGGCCTTCAGAGACTCCATTAGTCCCTTAAGTTATTTTTGATCAATTGCTGCTTCCGTTCTCTCAGGTAAATATACCTAATCTTGCGAATTTCTTGGTGGTTTAGTGATTAGGATTTGGTGCTTTCCCTGCCATGGCCCGGGTTCAATCCCTGATTAGGGTACTGTGATCCCACAAGACTCATGGCCCAGCTAAAATAAATAAGTACCTAATCTTCGTCTCTCTCCTCAAGACCTGGTCAACTCCTGATGATTCTCATTCTCAAAATGTTTCTGCCTCCTATGTCAAGGAGAAAAACTGAGGCCACCAAACAAGATCTCCTTCAAAGTCCCCAACCCACCACCATCCTTTCCTTCAGTCTCAGAGGAAGAGTGGGCCCTCCTCTCTTTCAAATGCCAAACTATCCCACCTCTTTTGGCTTCAAACAATTATCTTCTCTCTTTTTTTTTCTTTCAACCACACTTTTAGCACTGAAAAGGCTTCTTCCCTCAGCTAATGTGTTCAGCTCTCTCATCTAATCAAAAAGCTCCCGACCTATGAAATCCACTGGTATCTGCAATTTTCTTTAAAGTACATCCGTAAAATAAGATGGGTTGATGAATGAATAGATGGACAGATATGTGATAAACCAAATATAGCATGTACATATGCAAATCCTTTGATGATTTTTCCTATTGAATTTGTCCTTGTCTCCATGAAAGTTACATATACATTAATATATACTGAAATGTACTTTTCTCATTCTGTATTGTGTTTTTAAGATTTATCTATGTTGATACTCAAAGATCAAGTCCATTCATTTTAACTGCTGTGTAGTTTTATACCATATAAATATTCCAATATTAATTTATACATTCTGCTACTGATCACTGTTTCCTAATTTTTATGATTGTAAACAATAAATCAGTGACCACCCTTAAGGCAATTCTCCTTTTGCATATGTATGTATAAGTATCTCTCTAGATAATATGTCCAGAAATTGAATTGCTATGTAATAGGGTACATGCCAACTTCACTCTACAAAATATTGGCAAGTTGCTTTCCACAGAGGCTATACCAATTTACTTTCTTCTTAGCAGAGTAGGAGAGTTTTTACTTCATATCCTTGCCAATATTTAACATTGTCAGATTAAAAAATTTTTACCATTCTCATATATATGAAAAGTCGTCCAATTTTACACCTTCGTCTAGAGAGGTTAAGCAACAATTCAGATTTCATGTCTCTAAATTGCCTTTTCATACTCATTGACAAGTTTTTCTTTCTCTTTTTATAAATTGTTATCCCCATTTTTAAAAATATCTGTTTGTTTTGGGCTGTGCTGTCTTAGTTTTGGCACACTGGATCATCTATCTTCCTTGTGGCACAAGGTGTATAGATCCCTAACCTGGGATGGAACCTGAGCTCTCAGCATTGGGACCACCAGGGAAGTCCTGGCAAGTTTTTTCTATTGTATTTTTGTCTTTTTAAAAATTGATTTATAAAAGTTCTCTCTGTATGCTATGCCCTAAACTTGTGTCAGTTATTTGATCTGCAAGTATTTTCTCTTAGTCTTGTCTTTTAACATTGTTTATGGGCTTCCCTGGTGGCCCAGAGGGAAAGAATCTTCCTGCCAATGCAGGAGACAAGAGACCTGAATTTGATCCCTGGGTTGGGAAGATTCCCTGGAGTAGGAAATGGTAACCCACTCCAGTATTCTTGCCTGGAGAATTCCATGGAGAGAGGAGCCTGGCAGATCCCAACATCCCTGAGTCGGACACAACTGAGCACACGTGCACATGATAACTTTCTCCTTTGAAATTTCAATATATCTTGTTTGTTTATGGTTTAAGTTTCTTCTGTCTTAAAAAAAGCCTTCCCTACTTGGAAGTAATGAATATAGTCTGCTCTATTATCTTCTGAAAGCTTTATTATTTTGCCTTTCACGTTGAAGTCTTTAATTGATATTTATTTATGTGTATGGTGAGGAGGATCTAATTTTTCCTTATATGGATAACTAATTGACCCTGTCCCAGTTATCGAATAGACCAGGTTTTCCCTGTTACTTTGTACTTTCATTTCTATCATATGTTAGTTTCTCATATGTGTGGCTCTCTGTCCTAGTCTACTGCTCCATTTATTTACTTATGCTCTGGTACTACACTGTGTTCATTTCCCCTCCTTATTTTTCTTCTTCAAAATTACCCTGCCTATTCTTGGCCCTGAAGTATACCATATACATTTTTAAATCAGCTGGTCACATTCCACACAACACCCTGCTGGGATTCTGACTGTAAATTTAACAAAATTTATACATTAAGGAGGATTGCCTCTTTATAATATTGAGTTTTCCTTTCGGGAATATGCTATTTCTGGGGCCCTGGTGGTCCAGCGGTTAAGACTCCATGCTTCCACTGTAGGGGGCAGAATCTGGCAAGCCATGCAGCCAAAAAAAAAAAAAATGCTATTTCGCTTCTATTTTATGTCTATCAATACAGTTTTATCATTTGTTCATATAGGTATTAGATTTTTTGGTTAGATTTAGTTTTGAATACATTATGACTTCTCTTGCCACTATAATTTAGGTATTATTATTACTCTATTTTCTAATTGGTTATTGCTTATATATAGAAACACTATCCATTTTTGAACATTGATTTTGTGTTTATCAAACTTGAAAAACTTTCTGTTGAGTACCAGTTACATGTCAAAAGATTGTCTTAAATGTTCTCTGTCAATAATCATATTATTTTCATATAATGAGTATTTTGTTTCTTTCTTTCCAAACCCCCATTTCCCCACCTTGTCTTACTACATTGGTTAGATCCTCCAGGACAATGTGGAATAAACACAATAGTTATGTCTTGTTTCTGACTTTAAAGAGGATATTTCCATTATTTCACCATTAACTGTGATGTTTGCTGAAAGTTTTTCATATTAGTAATTCTGTGATCTATTTCTAGTTCTTTAAAAAGGATGTTTTAAAAATCATAAAGTGAATGTTAAGTTTTACTAAATATTTCTTTTTGTATTTATCGTGGTGGTCATTTAGTTTTTTCCCTTAATTTGATAAGATGGTGAGTTACATTAACAGATTTCCAAAAATAAAGTTATCGTTCCATTTCTGGGGTAAACCCTTCTTGATTATATTGTATTTTTAATGAGCTGTAAATGTCTTATTTAGTGTTTGTGTATCTATATTTACATGTGAGACAAGCCAATAACTTTCCCCATCTGCTGCTGTCCTCATTTGGCTTGAATGTCCTTCCTGGATACCCAAAGGGGTTGCCTCCCTACACAGTCTTCAACCCGTTACTGCTCTATGACCAAAGCTCTCAAGATGACATCCAGGCAGATACACTGAAAGTCCTATATTGCAATGCATCTGTGACATATAACAGTCCATTCCTTCTTAAAAGTTACTCTTTATTTTAATTACACTCACCCGTTCTCTCATTTGTCTCCAAGCATTCCTTCTCTACCTTCTTTTTTGGCTTATTTATCTTCTCCTTGGAATCTCCCTTGACCAGCACTCTTTTCACTCTTCAAGTTTTCCTCAGTGATCTGACGTAACCTCAATGTTTCAACTACGCCGATTACAGAGATGAATTTCTTTGCTGTACCTTTATCTCAGATCTCTCCCTTCAGTTCTAGCTGATCCTGGCTCAGTCTGGCTGTCCCAAAGTCAGCTGAGACTTCACATGTTTAAAATAGAACTCTGTCTTCTCCATTAAATTAGTTTCTCCTCCTGTAGACAGAATCCTAACTCTTGACCCCATATTTGTCATCCAAGAGAGAATTCTTTGGATTTTTCTCTTTCATTTCTCAAATCCAATCAATTACCATGCCTGGCAATTCAATTTGCTCAACATTACTTGATGTGTTCCACCTCTCCACCTTCACAGATGGGGTTCTCTTCATCTTTCACCTAGACTAGAACAAAATTTACCTAATAAATCTTTGTTTTGTCTGCCTCAAAGATAGATACAACCATGGGTGCCATGACAATCACTTTCTAATTGTTTTCTTTACAATTTATTTAAAACTCAAATCTCGCCATTCCACTTTTCTGCCCCCAAACCCTCTGTTTCTCCATTACAGGTAGAATTATCTACATTTTTAAACACAGCATTCAAATACCAGGGTTATTTAGCCTTTAAGTTTTTCTCTAGCTTCATTTACACCTTAATCTTGTCTCCGACAGCTCAAAATGCTGCGTAGCCTATGCATTTTTCCCCCTTCCATGTCTTTGCCATGTTGTTCCTTCTAGAAAGCTCCACTTCCCTTCACCTCATCTACCCCAACCCAAATCTAATTCCCCATCCCCTGATCTCTACATGACTAATCTTTCATATCCTTTAAGATAGAACTCAGTTGTCAGCTCATTCAAAAGCCAGACTGATGCTGACCCCTCCTGCAGGTTTCACTAAGTGCCTCTCTTCAATGATCTCGTAAAAGTTATTGTTACTACTATACTTTGCAACTATCATATTGCATTGTAATTATTTGTTTATGTATCCCCACTGGATGGTGAACTCATCAAGAGAAGCAATTGGGTTTTGTTCATATTTAAAGCTTGAGAGCTTAGCAGAGTATCTTGCTCAGAAATATTTGCTGATTTCAATTAAGAAATGATTTAGTTGAACTGAATATGCTCTTTGAAGAAGCTCTGAGCCTTTGTGATTATTATTGCTTAAAATGTAGCTTTCACTGGACTTTTCCTACCACATAGTCTTTATAAGTTTAAATGTTTTTGCTCTGACTAACCAACTCTAAGAGTATTAATAGTAAAAAACAGTGACCTATGAGTGTAGCTAATATGGTCTAGATTGGAGTATAGAACCACATGGGAGACTAGAAACAAACAAAGTAGGACAGAATGATGGAAGGAGAGGTTACAAGTTGGAACGAATACTGCCTACCATCTCTAACTAGGGTTTTCACTAACACTATGGTGCCGAGTGATGGATATTTATCAGCAGAATTACACTGATGGTGGCTCCTGGATTGTCTGGGAAGTCAGATATCACCTTGAGGTTTACATAACTCATCTGGAAACCCCATCCCATGTCTTATGGGGAAACCAATGCTCTCCCCAAACTCCCTGGAGTTTCTCTGGACTCCCCATTCTCTTGATAATCAGGGTTTGATTTCTGGCTTCTGCTGAATTCTGCTTCTTCACTGTCTGTCTTGCAGCTGTTCCTTTATCTTCATTTGGCACTGACTCGAGGGTAGGTTATAGCCCCTCCTCCTAGATCTCCCACCCAAATTCATGAGAGGCAGCTGTGTACAGTAGACTCTTCCTGGAGATTCAGAGATAACATTTGCCAGATAGGTGGCTAAATGGCAAATACTCTGTACTCTTCAGCTGCCAATTTACAGCTACAAGTTTGATCTTGCTCTGTCTCTACCAACCAGAAGTTCAGCCTCCTGACATTTTGCCTAGCCTCCTCTCCTACTCTTTCTCCTCATTTACCTCTTTTCTCTTCTTGTATTTTCCAATTTCTTATGAAGAATGATTTTGTGATCTTTTGTTGTTTCTTTACAACACATAGAGTGCTTGTACTTTCACTCCTTAGGCATCTCTCAAGATATTATTCTAAACAAAGACAAGTTTTACCTATAAAGAAGGTAATGCCAGTTCATTAAGTGCTATTATCTCATGACTTGATTAGTTTCTACTTATGATACATATATGTTTATGTGTCAGAGAGCTAAAAATGTAATATTCTTCATTTTAATTCATATGATTGCTTCTTCCCAACTAAATTTCTTTTATAAAATCTTATGTAAAAGAACACCTTTAGTTCTTGCTAATGATTGGTGCCTGTGCCAGGTGGTACCAACCAACACATATAATCACCATCCTGGCTAATAAGTTGGGACAACCAAGGAGTAGTTGTTATAGAATTTTGTCTGAACTGGGCCTTAAAATAGTCTCAACTCAAGTCAATAACTTTAAATAAACATTCCTCATGTCTGATACATGTGAGGTGTATGTGCTAAGTCACTTCAGCCATATCTGACTCTTCATGACCCTATAGACCATAGTCAGCCAGCCTCCTCTGTCCATGCGATTCTCCAGGCAAGAATGCTGGAGTGGGTTGCCATGCCCTCCTCCAGGGGATCTTCCCAACCCAGGAATCAAAACTGCATCCCTTATGTCTCTTGCATTAGGAGGCAGGTTCTTTACCACTAACACTACCTGGGAATATGTGGCTAATTGGAATGGAATATTTCTGAAGAGCAACAGAACAAATATTGATGGTTCCTTAGCTTCTGGAATCCCAAAGAGATTTTTCTCTTTTGGAAAGACGTTGATTCATTGTTTCCAGCAAATATTTGTCAAGAGCCTACTGTGGGTCAGGCAGTATGCTGAACCCTGGGGACTGGGTGGCAAAGAAAAGAGTTGAACTCCCTGCTCCATTGGAGCTTATATTCTAGCAGGGAACATAGTCAATAGGAAGGAAACAGATAATCACACAAGGTCAGCATGGCAAGTTGATAGAGAACAAGTGGTGGGGAAGAGTAGTTTGGGAAGTCCTCTTTGAGCTTTGACCTGTTATCTGAGACCTAAGAGATGAGAAGGAACCAGTCATGCAAAGAAATGGGGAGATCAGTTAAAAGGCCGTTGTAGCAACCCAGGTAGAGATAATGGGGGTTTAGGCTGGGGTTGTAGAATTGGAGAAAAAAGAAAAAGGTAGTCCAGATAAGTTTGGTGGTACAACTATAGTATCATTGGCTGATATTACATATAGTCAAAGAGAGAGAGAGAGAAAATGAGGGATAATTTCTATGTTTGTGGCTTGGACAACTATGTAGGTCATTTGGACACTAAGAAGAAGATCAGAACAGGTTTAGGTTTGGAAATCTAGTGTTTCATTTTGCATCTATACATTTAAGATGCCTCTTGAACATTCAGATGATATTGAATTTATGAATCTGAAGTTCTGGGAAAGGTTAGGGCTGGAAATACCTATTTGGAGTCATTCAGCACACAGATACCATTTAAAGTGACAGGACTGGATGAGCTCTCTAAGAAAGAGAGTTATCCCTGGAGAAGAGGACTCAGGCCTGAGCACACTTAGAGGTTGCACAGAGAAATGAGAGGCAGAAAAGGACTGAGCAAGAGTGGCCCATGAGGCAACCTAAAGCCAAAAAAAAAAAAAAAATCATACTTTGAAGTCAAAGAAAAGATGGGACAATTAAGCCAGGGACAGACCCATGTCCACTCTATGCTGCATACCCCAATGTAAGATTCTGCTCAACCTGTGTGTTCTCTTGGCCTGTAGGTAGAGGTCAAGAAAGGTTTCTAACATTTAACCTTCCAGAAAAGTTTTTGCAACCTAATTGGGTGTCTGAAGAGGTGTTTGCATGTGTTCTGGTTCTTCCAAGGCTGTGACTGAACACAGTAGTGCGAGGCAGTCAACAAGTGACTCCAGGCTGCCTTCATGTTGGCGTGAATTTGTTGGCTGCTTCTTGGTGGATAATTCCAAAAGATCTTTGTGATGAGAACAAAGTGTAAAGGCATGATTATAAAATTAGTATGGGAGTTTCACAATTTCCATGGTAAAAGCTGGATCATCTTTGTTAATCTGTGCCTAATTCCTTTCTGCAGGAGGCAGGGATAGCTAGAAATAACGAACCGTGCCTCTTTGTCATCCAGTTCCTTTGGTTAAGTCCAGCTCCCTGCTGAAAGTAGGAGCATCAGTGGAAAGAAACCCAACTTTTCATCTTATCTTACTATAAACAGCACTGACATTCAAAAAAGCATGCCTTTGATGGCAAGTCCTGTGCCAATGCAGGATACAGCCATTTCGATACAGGCTGTTTTATTATAGTCAATTTGCTGACACACAGCTTTGACATAGTCATTTTGATGCCAGGAACATCTTGATGTGGCTGCCTTGAAGTGGCTGTTTTGATATGGGAACATTTTGATTCTGCTTAAAAACAAACCAATAAACTTTTCGCTTAAAAAAATTATTGCCAAGTAATGTGCATTGACAGACCTTCTCAGCCATTCCCTGAGCCCAACTCAATCCCACCTCCCTTCAACAGATGCTGCACTGTAAAGGTGGACAGGGGGACCCCTGAAAGGAGAAAATCACGATGAGGGAGGGAGAAGACTGGAAGGAACTGTGGACCCAGCTCAGCAATACAACCTGAAGAGAAAGGTAACTGTGCTCTTGAACCCACCCTGTCTTCGCACCTTAAAAAAGTCAGTTCGTCTCCATAACATGGCAAGTGGCTGAATAAATTCTGCTCTAAGAGAAACCCCCATCCTTAATCCCATCCCCTCACCTTGCAAGAGCTGTGCCATGACCAGGCATTTCTTTTCTTTTCCAAAGAAAAGGAAAACTAAACAGGAGCTTAATAACATCTATACTTCCTGTATGAATGGGAGATACCCAAGAAACAATAACTCCAAGTAGGCATTTCTTTGGCAGGATATGTACAATTGAATGAAACACCTACTTTTAAGCAGGGAGCTTAGAAAGAGCTACATCCCTACCTACTCAAACTGGAAGCAGCAACTCCAGGCTACCAAGCAACAGAAGTGGACATGGAAGAATCATACAGTTGGGTTGGTCCAGGATTGATATTTTGCCATTCAGATGTGACTAGCTGATAGGGAAAGGAAAATAAAATGCCTTAGGCCCATAGTCTCACATATTATCAGGGATCCATCAGGGATCTATTATCAATAGTCCAATTAGTTGAATGGAGAATATAAAATGACTTCCTCTAGAGCAAATTCTTTTTTCTCTCCAAGAACTCACTCTTTAAGCAATAATAGAACTGAAACACTCTGGGAAACCAGTTAAGTCATTAATGTGATTAATGGTATAATTTCTCCAGTACTAGGTGTTCATATCATTCACATACATGAGATAAAATATTAAGTATTTTCAAACGATGAATCTCTGTCTATTTCTGACACCATTATCTCTTTAAAGATTTGAAATGTTATTTAATTGAATTTGAAGATGTCCTTGGAGGGTATTGAATGAAATGTAATATGAAAATCTATGCAGTGCACATGTTTTGTTTTCTCAAAATATGAATTTCCCCCCTCCCCAAACCCATTTACTTCTTTTTCTGCAAGCATTTCTTATTTTATTTTAGTTTCAATCCTTCCCAAATACTCTGATTTCAATTGAGGTCAGTAGATAATGTATAAACTCTACTATGTGCCAGTCATTTTGCTAGGTAATACAGGGAACAAAAATATAAATATGAATAAAAAATAGCCTGCTCTCAGGGAAATATTGAGGGAAATTAGACTTGTCTGTAAACAAAATACAAAAATACAGTTGTCACCAGGCACTCATGCATTTGAATATCATCTGATAAACTGGCATAATTAGAATGACTCGGGACCACAATGACTAGATTTATTAAGCCCCACTGGGAGAAGGAAAGGGAAGATGGCATTTAACTGTGGATATCCTACTTGGGTGCACGGCGCTGTTTCACGAATCTTATCTTATTTAATCCTTTGAACAGTCCTATTTTACAAAGGAGTAAAGAGCAATTCAGCAACATTAAGTACCTTGCCCAGGATCACACAGCTCAGGTTTGGTGTTGGAGGCTAAATTTAAACCTGGAGGAATCTGTGCTCCTTCCAGTCCCCTCAAGGAAGGCAGCAGTGTGAATTACAGTTGAGTCAAGAAAAGGATTGGCAGCTCTTGACACTGATGTTTGAAGGACTGACTTTGGGTTATTAAAACTATATAAATAGAAGGGAAAACACATGGTAGTCATAGCCAGGCTAGATCCACCGCTGAGCAATTCTGCAGGCACTTCAGTCAAAATGGCTTGGTAAATATGACTTTGTAAAAGCTTTGTTGGGCTGTCAGTGAGAGTAACAAAAAAGTAACAAAAACACAAAGTTTGCCTTTTAAAATGACTACACCAATTCTTTAGCTTCTTTTTTAAAAATGTTTAAAAACATTTTTTTGGAGTATAGATTTACAATGATGTGTTAGTTTCAGGTGTATAGCAAAGAGGATCTGTTATATGTATACAATATGTCCACTCCTTTTTTTTTTTAGATTCTTTTCCCATCTAGGTCATTATAGAAATATTGAGTAGAGTTCCCTGTGCTATACAGTAGGTCCTTATTAGTTATCTATTTTATATACAGTAGTGCCTATATGTCAATCCCAATCTCCCAATTTATCCCTTTCCTGCCCTTACCCCCTGGTAACCATAAGTTTGTTTTCTACATCTGTGATTCTACTTCTTTTTTGTAAATAAGTTCATGTGTAAATAAGTGTGGGGGTAAATTGTTAACAGAACAACAGATCACCAGCACACACACACACACACCCTCCTTTCTCCACTCCTTTTATATTTGGCCATGGACACGTGGCTTGTAGGAACTAAGATTCCCAATCAAGAATCTCTTTTTTTTTTAGATTTTTTAGATTCTTCAAATATATGATATATATTTGTCTTTATCTGACTTACTTCACTCAGCATGACAGTCTCTAGGCCCATCCATGTTGCTGCAAATGGTATTATTTTGTTCTTTTTTATGACTGAGTAACATTTTAGCTTCTTGAATGTAGAAATTTACTTTTTACTCCAATGAGAAAAAATAATAATTATAATCAACTTTACTGAATACACACTAATGCTGGGCTCTCTGCTGAATATATAGAATCACAGATTGAGATCATGGATTCAGAACCAGGTTTAGAGGGTTCAAATCTTGATTTCAGTACCTGTTGCCTATTACCTTCACCGAGTTACTTAACTTCTCCGGGCCTTTATTTCCTCATCAGAAAGACTCCATAGTGTCTGATAAGTAAGCATCTAGTGAGATCAGCCATTATGATGAAGTTGGAGTGTGTTTAACGACTATCCTGGATCATGAGTGAGTTTCCTGAGTACATCCACCCATGAATAAATCCAGGCCTCCTTCCTTGGGGTTCACTGCAAGGTGGGGGGTCACGTACACAGGGTGAGCAGGATGGAGCCAAGTGTCAGAGCGTGGTGGTCATCACTGCTGCCGGAAGGCGATGTGAAATAAGGGGAAGTCTGCGGTAGAAGCAAGGGTGCCAAAGGGAAGTTGAGCTGGCAGAACCACCAATGTGGATCACACTTTCAGGGAAGTCAGGTGGTCTGCTCCCACCCGTGCCTGGCTGCTCCAACAAAGGTCCTACAGTGTCCCTGATAGCCAGACTCTGAAATAACCCCCAGTGGTCCTCATTGTTTAGTAGTCACATGCTCATGCAGTTCCCCTCCCACATGGCATTAGGGCTGACCTATGTAACAGGGCAGAAGTGATCCTATGACACTTCCAAGATTAAGTAATAAAAGACACTGTGACTTCTGTCCTGGTCGCTCTCTTCTCTTTTTCAGATCACTCATTCTGGGAGAAGCCAGCTGCCCTATCTTGAGCGTCCTGATGGAAAGGCTTACCTGGTGAAAAATGGAGGCTTCATGCTAACAGCCATCTAAGTGAACTTGAAAGGATTATATTCTCCAGTTCCAATCAAGTCTTCAGATGATGACACCCCAGCCAGTTGCTTCCCTGCAATCGAGAACCTGAGCAGAAAAGCACCGAGTTAAGCCACTCCCAGTGGGTTCAATCCCTGGGTCAGGAAGATCCCCTGGAGGTGGGTAGGGCTTCCCACTCCAGCATTCTTGCCTGGAGAATCCCATGGACAGAGGAGCCTGGAGGGCTGCAGTCCATGGAGTGGCAAAGAGTTGGACTCGACCGATTTGACTTGGCACACACAAGCCACTCCCAGATTCCTAACATTCAGAAACTGAAATAATCAATGTTTGTTTCCTTTGATGCTAAGTGTGAGGGTAAACTGTTAACAGAACAGATCACCACACACACACACACACACACCCTCCTCTCTCCACTCCTTTTATTTTTTGACCATGGACACATGGCTTATGGGAACTAAGATTCCCAATCAAAAGCACGGCAGTGAAAGCACCAAGTCTTAACAATTGGATCACCAGGGCACAGCCTCAGCTTCTTTTCTTTCTCTCCAGGAAGGAGTTCTGCTCTTTAGGGAAAAATCAACTGCCCAGAGACAATGCTTCTCTTCCTATTGGATTCAGAGGTATTGACTGACTGGCATAATCTTCTTAATGGGTTTGTGTGCGTGCATGCTAAGTTGCTTCCATCATGTCCAGCTCTTTTCCACCCTACAGATTGTATCCTGCCAGGCTCCTTTGTCCATGGGATTCTCCAGGCAAGAATACTGGATGGGTTGCCATTGCCTTCTCCAGGAGATCTTCCCCACTCAGGAATCAAACTGGTGTCTCTTGTGGCTCCTGCACTGGACACAGATTCTTTACTGTTGAGCCAATGGGGAAGCCCCCTTAATGGATTTGGAGGCTCCCCAAAAAGGGAAACACTTTTTTCTCCTTTTTCTCTCTTGTCCTCTCTCCCCCACTCTACTTTCAAGGAAGGGAATTTGCTAATAACTTTAAGTTAATATATCAAAAATATTATTCTACCAAATGCATTATCTCCTTTAATAACCCTATGAGATGAGTGTTCTTATTATCCCCATTTTCTCACAAAAAGTTATCTTGCTTTAGGTCATGTAGATGGCAGGTAGCCTAATCAGGATTGAACCTCAAGTCTGACTGACTGCAGAAACTGCTTCTAACTATCAGGCAATATCACCTCCTTATACCAATTATTCTGATGTGTGATATTAGAATCTAATGAAAAGATAAGATTGGTGGAGTCTGCATATCCACTGTAAAGTACAGCACCTAAAATGAATCATTAGTGAATATTGGTTCCAAAAAATATTTATTTATTCTAAGTACAGTTAAGTAGCTGACATATCCACCTATGTTTCAAACTTGTTTCTGGAGTAGGATAAAACACTTTCCCAGGCAAGCTCCTCAATCTCGCACGAAGCAGGCAATTTGGCTAAAAGCAGACGTAACAGTGGAAGAGGTTCTTCGACTTCACTCCAGACCCAGCTGAAACCCTTATAGCACATCTCTTCCATTCTCCAACGTGGCTCTCACATGTTCTTCTTTCTCAGCAGATCTGCAGCCATCCTTCCCACCCACACATGTCACTTCCCCTTCACTCTCAGCAAGTGACTCCACAGCCACTGACAGGGAAAAGTACAAGCCACCCTACACGACCACCTCGGATTCCTACCAGCATCCTGCAGCCTGGCTCCCACCAGACACATCCCGTCCTCCTCCTCTGTGGTTACAATGGAAGTCTTTCTCCTTCTCTCTGCAGCTGAAACCCCTGCCTGTCCTTTGCATCCCAAACCCTTCCACTTTCTCAGGAGTCTATTGTTGCCTTCTCTCTTCACTGCCCACCTTTCCCTCCCCAGTGAAATCCTTTCATCAATATATAAAGATGCTTGTCCTAGCTTAATACAAATAAAACAAACAAGCATCCTCCCATGGTCTCGGCTCTTTTCGGCCTTCTCAGCCACTTGTCTTAGGAGTTGCCTATGCCTGGTGTCCCTCATTCTTTACCTCCCATACACTCCTCACCCTCACCACATCTCAGTTCATGCCATCAGCATTTTTCTCAAGCTACATTACCAAGAACACCAGTGATCTCCTTACTGTAAAATCCTAGGACACTGAGCACTCCATTCATTTCCTCCCCTCTCAGGGTTTGATACTATTGTTCACCATCTCTTAAACTGCCTTCTTTGCTTGGCTGGACTGTCTTTCTACCTCTCTAGCTGTACGTCTTTAAAGCTCCTCTTCCATTGACTTTGCCTTGGAGCCCTGTCCTTTTCATTTCTCAATCTGTACCCCATTTCCAGTCAAAACTGGTGGTCACACCTTTGACTGTCTCTGAAATCAACTCACTTATTTTCATTTCCTCCACCACTGTCTAAGCCAAGCCTGTCTCCTCTAATCAGGATTACCACCAGCATCTTCTGACTGGTTTGCTTGCCTCCAGTCTTGTCCTTTCCTAATACATTCTTTATCCTGCAGACAAAGTGATCTTTCTAAAGTACAAAATTTTCAAGATAAAACCCTAACTTCCTGGCATGACATGTGTGACCTCTTATGACCTAGCTATCTGGCCACAAAAACTCTCTCCTTTGTGCCCTCTCCATTGACACAGTCTCCTGTCTGATCTCAATGAATGGATGCTGGATTCTCTGCTATCAATCTCTCCTTCAGTTCAGTTGCTCAGTTGTGTCTGACTCTTTGTGACCTCATGGACTGCAGCATGCCAAGCTTCCCTGTCCATCACCAACTCCTGGAGCTTGCTCAAACTCACGTCCATGGAGTTGGTGATGCCATCCAACCATCTCATCCTCTGTCGTCCCCTTCTCCTTCTGCCTTCAATCTCCTTCTGCCTTCGAAGACCCAGCATCAGGGTCTTTTCAAATGAGTAAGTTCTTTGCATCAGGTGGCCAAAGTATTAAAGTTTCAGCTTCAGCATCAGTCCTTCCAATGAATATTCAGGACTGATTTCCTTTAAGATGGACTGGTTGGATCTCCTTGCAGTCCAAGGAACTCTCTAGAGTCTTCTCCAACAACACAGTTCAAAAGCATCAATTCTTTGGTGCTCAGCTTTCTTTATAGTCCAACTCTCACATCCATACATGACTACTGGAAAAACCATAGCTTTGACTAGACAGACTTTTGTCAGCAAAGTAATGTCTCTGCTTTCTAATATGCTGTCTAGGTTGGTCATAGCTTTTCTTCCAAGGAGCAAGCATCTTTTAATATCATGGCTGCAGTAACCCCCAAAAATAAAGTCTGTCACTGTTTCCATTGTTTCCCCATCTATTTGCCATGAAGTGATGGGACCAGATGCCATGATTTAGTTTTCTGAATGTTGAGTTTTAAGCCAACCTTTTCACAGTCTGTCCTTTGTATCAATTTAAGTAACTCCTCTTCTTGGACATCTCTCCTCCACTAACTTATATGCCTGTATGTTTCTACCTATTGTGGATTAGGCTGAAGTACTTTCCCAGGCAGGCTTTTGAGTCTCATGCAAAGTCAGGAATTTGGCTAAAAATGTATATCACAGTGATGGGTAGCTTGAGCCAACATATCTCCTACATACTTTCTGATTTCCTTCATTTCCTTCAATCATGGAACATTTGTCTGATTTCTCTCTTTAGACTCAAGGCACTTAAGACCATGACCATCAAGTACACTGGTTAAGAATTTGGGCTCTGGAGTAAGATTGCCTGGATTCAAATCAGACTCTGCAGTGGCCTAATTTTGTGACATTAGATGACTCGCTAATCTATGCCTTAGTTTTGTCATCTGCAAAATGGAGGTGATAAAGTACTTAGAGAGTTGCTGTTAAGATCAAATGAGAGAAGCTAAGGAAAGCATTCTGCATGGTGCCTGACATATAGCAAGCACTCAAAAGAGAGCTGTTATTCTTTTTTTAATATAATTTTATTTATGATTTACTTTTGGCTGTGCTGGGTCTTCACTGCTGTGAGGGCTTTCCTCTAGTTGTGGCAAGTGGGGACTACTCTCTAGTTGCCGTTTGCGGGCTTCTCATTGCGATGGCTTCCCTGTTGCAGAGCAGGGGCTTTCGGGTATGCGAGCTTCAGTGGCTGTGGCTCCCAGGTTCTAGAGCACAGGCTCAGTAGTCGTGGCACACGGACTTAGTTGGTCTGTGGCATGTGGGATCTTCCTGGATCAGGGATAGGACCCTTGTCTCCTGCATTGGCAGGCGGAGTCTATACTGCTGAGCCACCAGGGAAGACTTGTTATTACTTTTGAAGGCAGGTACTATACCATTTATCTCCATAGAGCTACTCACTAAATATTTATGAAATGAATAAATGAAGGAAATGTTTGTATCTAAGCTTTGTCATCAAAATTCTTAATCTTAACCCAAAAGTGATTAATAAATAAGCTAAGCACCATGCATACAAATTACACCAATACTGTCACTGGTCACTTGGAGCTTTTTGGAAATGAGGTCATTCTATTTCTACCCAAGCGCTCAGGGAATTATTCTCCCTAGAGAAGGGAGGTCTGAATCAAACAGGACACCTCAAGGTTCTTGAAGGCGTCATGACTGACTCTGAGGTAATGTCTTCTTTACATAAATGTGACTGTTAAAAGCAAGGAAACATTAAGGTAACTGTTTCATGTTTTCCCGTAATTTAGGACTACTGGGCCTTCCATTCTGCCAGCGTCACAGACACCTTCATCTCTCTCATCCTGCTCAAGGGGAGGGGCTGTGCCAGTGGTCTGCCTGCCAAGGTAGTGGACACAGGTTCAATCCTTGGTCCGGGAAGATCCCACAGGCCTTGAAGCAACTAAGCCCGAGCGCCACAACTACTGAGCCTGTGCTCTAGAACCTTTGAGCCTCTCAGCAACAAGAGAAGCCACTGCAATGAGAAGCCCACCCACCACAACTAGAGAAAGCCCCCGTCCCCGCCACCCACCCCCGCCCCCCGCCCTTGCAGCAACGAAGACCCAGCAGAGCCAAAAAAAAGTCAGTTTTTAATAACAAAAGTACCACCACTAGAGGCTTTGATCAGGGGAGAGATAAAGCAGAGTAAAATTATTTAACAAAGGAGGGTTTTTTCCCAAAGAAACAGTCAACGAGGGAACTGAGGAGCCTAAGACAAGTGTCAGAGGAAGAGAAAAACTGCGCCAGACATGCACAGCTCCAAGCTGCCAAATATGTGTGTGTGTGTATGCATGCATGCGTGCTGTGTCTGACTCTGTGCAACCTTAAGGGCTGTAGCCTGCCAGGCTCCTCTATCCATGGCAAGAATACTGGAGTGGGTTGCCATGCCCTCCTCCGGGGGATCTTCCTGACCCAGGGATTGAACCTGCATCGCTTACATCTCCTTCATTGGCAGCTGGGTTCTTTACCACGAGCGCCACCTGGGAAGCCTGTGTATGTGTACACATATGTAAATAAATAAATGTGCATCCCACTCATTATTACTCATTGCCTCCCTCATTGGCCTCCTGCCTCTTCTAGGGATAGGGAGGCACTGACAGTATTTTTGTCTTCGTAAAGGAAGGCTGGCATCTAGGGAAATGACCTTGATAGACTGAACTATAAATACAATGTTAATCAGAGCAATTTGCTCTTGAATTGTTTCCCCTTTTCCATTATCCCAAAGCAACTCTATGAGAGAGGCAAAAAAGCACATTCACTAGTCACTTAATGAGTGTGCAAGTAAAGGTCAAAGCTTTCAACCCAGTGAGAAAGTAACCTGTGTCCTGCTTCCAGAGAAAAATTTCCCAAGATCGGCTACATCTAAATAGACCCCATAGATCCCTGGGCCAAAGGGTCTCTGTCTCAGTGTCATAGAGCAAGGTACTCAGGAAAATAAGGTTAGGGTTTTAAATAACATATAACTATTCACATTTGCTCGCTAAACAACTCTGACTCCAAGACCAGCCGTCCTGAAAATGTCCATCCTTCAGAATGTCTGGGATGGGGAGAAGCCTAAGAAAGAGGATCAGTCTATTGTCATTAATGGGTAAAGGAAACAGCTACTCATATTCAGAGCCTATTGGTAATAATGAAACAGCACATTACTTTTGTTTGTTGTATACTCTTTGTTGTTAGTGTTAGATGCTCAATCGTGTCCAACTCTTTGTGACCCCCTGGAATTCTCCAGGCAAGAATACTTGAGTGTGTTGCCACGCCCTCCTCCAGGGGATCTTCCCGACCCAGGGATCGAACCCTCATCTCCTGCATTGCGGGCATCTGAGCCAGCAGGGAAGCCTATACTCTCTTTGGATGTGAGCATTATTTTTCAGGTCAAATAAATGGTTGATTTCAACAAGAGCAGCCCTCTAAATATCCTCCAAATAAATGTCATCAAGTGGACATTCCACCTAGTGAAAAGAATCTTTTCAGCGTAAAGGTTGAACACAAAAAGAAGCCCTTGGTCCTTTGGCCTAAGAGGCTCTGTGGCCAATTTAGCTGCTGCTTTACAAGTCAAAAGCTGGCTTTTCAGCTGCCAGCCCTGGGTGCTCCACGTGAGCCTGGGGAGCTCTGCCTCTAGTGACCCGCTGAGTAATAAAGGTTTGCGGAGTTGCTTTGTTTCTTTCTTTTTGTTTTTAAATCAGAGCTAAGCGGACAGTCTACGTGAAGATGGGGAGGGCCAGGGCACGTTAAAATCCACCTCCGGCTCCACCAGGGAATGAAGAAGCTGAGGCTCGTTCCTGTCAGCAGGTGTGAGTCAGACACACAGGGAGCAGCCGAATGGAGTAAGAGGGTACCATTTTGTCCTCAGTGTTCCCACCACCACCGCACAGAAATGAATAGCTGGAGAAAATGATCCGGGATAAAAGAATGGTCCGGCTGGGAGTCAGACTGAATAGACGGTTCCCACTGAACACTGCTTCGTTATGCAGCTTTTCCTTTCAGGGAGGGATTCCGATTCTTGGTGGAACCAATTGTGACAAGGGAGTGCTGACAACCCTGGGAACCAGCAACGCGGGCCTTTGATTTGTTGCTTTGAAGCCCAGTCCTATCGCTGAATTGTTAGTCGAGTTAGGCAAGTGAACTTGGCCTCCATGAGTCTGAGTTTTTTAAAATCTGGATCTGTAGGCTTTATCTTTAGATTAATGTTTATGCATTGTGCCCAAGTTGAGGATACCATCGTGTTAGTTTTTCACCATCCCTCAAACTTCCTCAAAGGTACTCTTTTTGTTTTATTTATTTATTTATCTGGAGGCTTCCCTGGTGCCTCAGATTGTAAAGAATTCGCCTGCAATGCAAGAGACCTGGGTTCGACCCCTTGGTTGGGAAGATCCCCAGGAGAAGGGAATGGTACCTACTCCAGTATTCTTGCTGGGGAAATCCCATGGACAGAGGAACCTGGCAGCTTACAGTTCATGGGGTTGCAGAGAATCGAACATGACTGAGTGACTAAGCACACACACACACATTGATTTACTTGGGCTGCACTGCGTGGCTTGTGGGATCTTCCCTAACCAGGAATCAAACTCAGGCCCACAGCAATGAAATCATGGTGTCCTAACCACTGGGTCACCAGGAAATTCCCTCTTCTTGTTTGTTTCACACTAAGGGTTTGCCTTTCCGTCTCTTCTCTTCTGGTCCCTGCCTGGAGGGATGGCCACTGGCTAGATGTTTAGCCCACACTAGAAAAGTATCAAAGGAGCCTAAATAGACTCAGAACAGAATTGTCTCATAACCAATTTTCTAGTGAAAAAGATCAGAATTTAATCTCACTGCTTCATTCTATCTCATTTATCATTTCTGTATGCTTAACTGTTTCTATATGTTTCTGTAGCTTTAACTGTTTTGTAAGCTAGATGTAGTTCATTCAAAATTAATTTTGAAAGGAGGACCTGCAGTTCATCCCAGAGAGTGGGAGAATTTCTAGAAATTCTTTCAATTGTCACAAAGTCCAGAATTTTAAACAGAAAACCCCACCAAATATTATTTTACAATTCTGTGGTTCTCAACCAAAGTGCACACTGAACATATTTTGGGACCCCACTCCAGATCTACTGAAGCCAAATCTTGGGTCCTTTGGCAAGTGAAATTGGCAAACTTGCCACCATGTGATACTGATTCCTGCACTTGGATGAGAACCACAGAAAAGGTTACTCAGATCAAATGGACCCCAGGTGACCCTGCTGGAGCCTTGTCTTTCTCAAGAGATGTTTATTTCTTCCTTCCAGTTGCTCAGGCCAAGAGCGTTGGCATCATCCTTAACTTTTATTCTCACACCTCACATCCAATCCATCAACAAATCTTGTGGGCTCCGTCTACTTTCAAAATGCTTCTAAGAAAAATAAATGTGTTCATATACCTAGGATTCATCACTTTTGCTGATACCCTAATACAGTCTTTTTTTCTATCAAGAAGCTATAGTGATTCTTTAAAATTAAAGTTTAATCATTTCATTTCTTTGCTCCAAAACCTCCTGTGGCTCCCCTTTCAGTGACAGTAAAAGACAAAGTCCTGACCTTAGCACTCAGGGCCCTGCTGACCTAGACCCTGCCACCTGTCTGCCCTCTCCTCCTATGCTCTGCCTCTCCAGCCACAGTGGCCTCTTTGCTCCTCTTAGCACATTCTCATCTCAGGTCCTGCGCATCGGCTCTTCTCTCTTTCAAAACATCTGTCCTCCACGGGCATCCACATGGCTAACTCCATCACCTCCAACAAGTCTATGTTCACGTGCCCTTTTCTGTGACCTCCTCATGGTTACTCTGACTGATCTTGGGTGGTCTCAGCCTGCAGGAACGAGAAGCAGGGGTTGGGTTCCCAGCCAGAGATAGAGGCTAGGTCGCGGCGGTGAGTGCACCAGAGCCTAGCCACTAGACCAGTGGTCAGTGACAAGGGCCCTGGTCCTTCAGCTTTGCAGAAAAGAATTCCTACAAAGATGGAAAGTAGTGAAGCAAGTGCTTATTAGGAGGAAAAAGAGTACAGTGTGGATAGACACACGGGTGGACTCTGGGACAGAATCACTGAGTTGCAACCTCGTGGCAGTTTGAATTACTTTTATGGGGCATTTCTTCCAGGTTTCCTTTGGCCAATCATCTTGATTTGCCTGGTTCACGGTCCCTATTTGGTATATCTCAGGATCCTCCCATGTAGGCACACCCATCTCCTAGCCAAGATGAATTCTACCAAAAATGTCTATGGGTAGAGCATCCCTTGACATCACTCCCTGTTTGATCTCCAAGAAAACTTTCCGTGCTGTTGTGTGGCTGGGGAGGTCTCCTGACTTCCAGAATGAGAAATATGTGGTCTGGGCAGGGCCCAGTCTCCCCCCTTATTTGTCCTGCTATTTTCTTCTTGGAGTTTCAGTCCACAGGGACTGAATCTCCAATTGCTTTACTCTGGGAGAGGGGAGCACCTGGTTCACGACCACCCCAATTTCCTTTATCCCTCTCCCAGTTGCTCCTAGTTGCTCTTACTCTGATCTACTTTTCCTTTCTCCCCCAAAGCACTTATCACCTTTCTATAGATAACGTATTTACTGTATTTTGTTTATTCTTGATCTTCTGTTCCTGGAATATAAACCCCATAGAGCCAGAATCTGTATTTGTTTTGTTTCCTAATGTATCCCGAACTGTGGTGCTGGAGAAGACTCTTGAGAGTCCCTTGGACAGCAAGGAGATCCAACCAGTCCATCCTAAAGGAAATCAGTCCTGAATATTCATTGGAAGGACTGATGTTGAAGCTGAAACTCCAATACTTTTTGCCACCTGATGCGAAGACCTGACTCATTTGAAAAGACCCTGATGCTGGGAAAGATTTAAGGTGGGAGGAGAAGGGGACGACAAAGGATGAGATGATTTGATGGCATCACTGACTCAATAGACGTGAGCTTGAGTAAACTCTGGGAGTTGGTGATGGACAGGGAGGCCTGGCTTGCTGCAGTCCACGGGGTTGCAAAGAGTCGGACACGACTGAGCGACTGAACTGAACTGAATGTATCCCAAGCCACCAGAACACTACAGAGCACACAATAAATGCTCAATAAATACTTATATCATTTAATGAATACAAATTCCCGAATCCTGAGAGAGCAAGCTAAGTGCTGAAGGCTGACTCCACAAAGTTCGATTCTAACTGGGTTTGCTGCTATGGGGACAATCAGAGCCTGTCTGAGATTTTAAGACCTTTGTGGTCCTGTTGCCACAAATGCCATGAAGTAGGTTACCCCTGTTTTTCAAATCAAGAGCTGAGAGTTGCTGAACTTCTATGCTGACAACCAACAGCTAAATCAAATCGTTGTTAGAAATTTTACTTTAGCTGTATGTTTGTGTGTTATGTTTTATTACGGAGGAAAAGGAGTGAAACAGAATATGGCTTTAGTCCTAGGACCTCCAACTTCTACCTGATGGGTAGGGGGTCAAAAACCAAACTGTAAGAGGGTCACTCTCTGAAACAAGTTAATAATAGAAATCCAATTCATTGCAGAGAACTTTTTTTTTTTTTTTTAAGAGAAGGAGATTCCACTTCAATATCTATTTTTATTTTATTGGACATTATTTTAATCTCCCCTCAAAATGGTTCGCCCAGCAGGGCAGAGAGATCAAGAGCATCATGGCGGCGATCTGAGGCGGTAGCACTCACCCTCACTGGAAACAGACTCTGAAACCTTCCCCCTCCCAGGACAATGCTCTTAATTAGCCGCAACATATTTCTCAGAGAACAAAAGCTCCCCACCCCTCACAGGAAAAGCTTTTCCAGGAGATATCTCGTTGGGGAAGCGCCAGGCACACAACAGGGAGAGAACAGACAGGCTGTTCTGGGCTCAGCAAAGAGACACAAACTCTGGATTCCCGCGGGAGCTACAGAGGTTAGCCGGCACATTTTTTCTCCACGTGACGAACATGTGCTTCACAAGCCCTGAGGTGACCAACTTCAGAGGCCCCCTTTTCTCCTCCCTCTCCCTTGGCTCCTGCTTGAGAGGGTTAGGGACCTTGGCGGTGGGTGGCAAAATCAGTTGGAACCATTTCCAGAATCGAGCATCTGGGGAGCAGTAGGGAAGGAACTGGGAGTTTATTTCAGGTGACAGACATAGAGCAGGCCCCTATTTTTTCCTGCGACTAGAATAATATTTCTGGAACGGGGAGGCTTGAATCATATGTCTCTTCATATCACTGTGTGGGAAGTCTCAGTTACCAGCCTAACAATGGAAGAGATGCTGGTGCTTTTAGGACTTGGTGGGGGCCTAGCAAAGGAGTCTGGGAGCTTGAGGCAGGAGGAGGGAAGGAGGGGGAGGCTTGGGGCGGGGGGAGATGGGGCAGGGGTGGGCAGGGGGAGAGTGCAAGCAGACAAGGCAATTAAGGGCAAAAGCACTGCCTCACCTGAGCCTGTTTGGGGAGCAAAGAGGAGAGGGTGAGTCTTCTTTGCAATAACAATTTTGCCCGTCTCCCCCTCCCCCGCTCACCCACATTAAATGTGTTTTTTGAAAAACACTGAGAAAAAAAAAATCTTGTTTAAGTGCCTCTTCCTGAGTAAGTCCACTGTCAGGAAAGGAAAATCCAAAGGGCTCAAATAGTCTATTTTTGTGCCCAGAGGCTCCAGGCCCTGCACACAGACTCTTCCTTACCCTGAAGGAAAGGAAACTGGGTGTGAGGCCTCCCTGTCACAGAGGCCGGAACTGAGGAACTTGTATTACTCGAAGGCCTGGGCCCCGTACAACCTCCATTTTAGGAAATAAAGATATAGTACGGGATGCTTTGGGGCTGGCCTGAGTGGTGTTGGTAAAAGAAAAGAAAACCTTCTCTGATTATTCTGTAGGTAAACAATCGTGGCACCAGATTTTAGCTGGAAAATTCAATCCGTTGCCTCAGTGTTGTGCTTCCTCTGGTCGTTCAGGATTATTGCTCTCGCCTGCCTCCTGGCTACCAGGCAGATAAGAATGAGAAGCCTGATTAAGGGTTTTGATACCAGGCCAAGCCAAAGTCCTAAGTTGTAACAAGTGTAATAAACAGCAGCCACCTAGGTGGCTAAGGCCTCCCTTTGTGCATTTTGCTTCAGTTGTCTACACCATTCGCAAGTGTGTTGTTTCTCCTCTGTACAGCCTTTTACCCAGTTCAAGTGCGGTGCTTAGGACTTCCAACCAAGGAAATGGGGTTCAGGCCACTCCCCCTTCCAATCCAGCATGGTCTTGCCTCCACTTTGCTGGAGACTGCCTTTCGTGAGGACCACAGGGTACACTGAGAAGGGCGGGCCAGCTTATGACAGCCACACCTCGCAGGCTATTCCTGTCTCCTCTGCTATCTCCCCTGTGAAGCTGACCTTAAAAAGAAACCTCTGGTTTTAAAGGGTTTCCTGGGGAGTTGGTAACTGGGGATGGAGGAAGGAAACCGGAGAGGTCCAGCTAAAGGCAGAGACTAATTCTTTATTAACAGTGACCCTGGCTCAGGCAGAGCCTCCTAAAATACAGATCTGATCATGGCACTACCCTTGCTCATAATCCTTCAATGACTCCCCAGTACCCTTAGGATAATGTCTCCATATCCCCCTGAAGGGTCCTCATCAGGGCCTTGGCTTGGGCTGCTCTCCCCACCCCTACCCCGCCAACACACACACACACACTCACTGTGCAGCACACATCCCCTGCCCTCCCTGCCCTCCCTGCCCTCCCTGCCCAATTCCACCAGTTGAATTCTACTGAATTTCTTTACAGCTCCTTAAATAGCTGCTTCTGCTCTTGCCCAGCTTTCAAGCACGCCTCTCCTTGCTGCTCCTAACTCACCCTTTAAATTCTTTCATTGACTATTTCGATTCCATGACTCGGAGGTAGGTTTCTCCCCTGTGAAGTCCCACAAGCCT
Source organism: Oryx dammah (assembly GCF_014754425.2). Classification (NCBI taxonomy): domain Eukaryota; kingdom Metazoa; phylum Chordata; class Mammalia; order Artiodactyla; family Bovidae; genus Oryx; species Oryx dammah. Next base: position 21,471,434 of record NW_024070205.1, read on the forward strand.
TCGGCTAAACCTAACACTTACACACTACTTTGTAATTACGTGTTCGTTTGTCTGTCTGCCCTGCTGGATGGTAAACACCCGAGGGCAGGACTAAGGCGTCTGTCTTGCCCACCGTTTTCTTCCCAGTGCGCTGGCCAGTGCCTGGCACGCCACAGTGCCTCACAAGGGTTCGTTGAATAAATGGGCATTATGCCAACATGACAAAAGAAGTCCCTCTGGTCCTCCCCAGACTTGAATTTGCATGTTTATTTAAGTGTCTGCTGAGACACTAGGAAGAGCTCTGAATTAAAAAGACATGTTCTGGGACTTCCCTGGTGGCCCAGGGGGCTAAGACTTTATTCTCCTAATGCAGGGAGCCTGCATTTGATCCTTGGGTCAGGGAACTAGATCCCACATGCTGCAACTAAGAGTTCAAATGCCACGACTAAAAGATCTCACAAGCTACCACTAAGACCCCAGGCAGCTAAATAAATAAATTAATTGATATTTTAAAAGAAAAGTCTTGTGTTGGACTGCCCTGGACTGCCTTTCTCCTTTTCCATGATGCCTTCCCAGAGATCCTGATGTGTAATTTTCCCAGTCAGCTCAGGGCCACTGATGGAGTTCCTTGTTTGTGTGTATACTGGCACCTGTTTGTGTCATATTTAGTCATTTATTCTATTTTTCCTTACTTCGAAACTTAATTTACAATTAATTATATTTTCCAAATGGTTTCATACGTATGCTTTAATCTTTCCCTACATTTTTCTTGAAAATAGGAAGATTGTCTTCTTTTAGCAATCCTTTTAGTATCTAATGCTGTTCACAATCTGTGTTCCATGGATAAAGGTAGGATGACAAAGTGAAACTTTTCTTTAAGGAATTGAATTTATTACAGCACCATTGTGGAAATGCCTGCTTGATATATTTGGTGATGTGGCAACTGGACTGTTTCTTGAAGGAAACTGCGGTTCCAGGATGGGCTTGGAAACTATAGCCCAGAACTATGAGGGCGCCACAGCCCTGCTCCATTGGCAGAAAGCCCACCGCCTGGGGAAAATGTTGTTCCAGGGTGCCCTCTAGTGATCTGAGGCACCACTAGGTCAGAAGTCAGGGCAGCAGGAAGCAGGATCCAGGGGGAAGCCTAATAAAACTATAGATGCCAGACTGCGATGCCAGCTGGGAGACCAGTCCTTCTCATCAGTACCTTCGGGGTTCTGATGCATGGCCCACAGGTCACACTTTGTGGAATACAGACTAGGTGATGCCCGTCAGAGAAAATGTGCCAAACGCATAGTCTGAGAACACTCAGTCTCATTTTTCTGCTTGTCAGGCTGGACCACTGACTGCTGGCTGACTATTCAGATGTGGATATGAGTGAGAAACAGGGAGACACAGGGGTAGCCTAGACCTTTGGAATGAAATACAATCCAGGATACACAAGAATAGTCAGCAGCATTTTTAGCTGGACCACTGAGCAAATGTTTTAGGTAGATCGTTATTAATACCGTCTCTTGAGGTCTGTTCTCCAGTCTAATGGAGGGGAGCCCGTCTCCTCTTTTGGTGCCCTTCCAACAATGGGTTCTTATTGCACACACACTCCATGGTGAACACTGTGTCAGACTGTTTACATATATCAGTATATTATCTCTGGAAGTCCCTGGAATGATCCCAAGTAAGGTATGCATTATGCCATACAAGCAGGGGGAAAGATTGCAGGGCAGCTAGTTCAAGCATAGGCATCAGCTAGAAACCACTTTTGGAGAAGGTGATGGCACCCCACTCCAGTACTCTTGCCTGGCAAGTCCCATGGACAGAAGAGCCTGGTAGCCTGCAGTCCATGGGGTCGCTAAGAGTCGGACACGACTGAGCGACTTCCCTTTCACTTTTCACTTTCATGCATTGGAGAAGGAAATGGCAACCCACTCCAGTGTTCTTGCTTGGAGAATCCCAAGGACGGGGGTGCCTGGTGGGCTGCCGTCTATGGGGTCGCACAGAGTCAGACACGACTGAAGTGATTTAGCAGCAGCAGCAGCAGCAGAAACCACTTTCCTGAATTCTATACTTATGTTCTGTTAAGAAAACTCACTAGCAAGATAAATAGAGCAAAAACCGCATCCTTTCTCTATTGTAAAGGAGCTAATTCCTACTCTAAAACCAAGTAACATACAACAGTGATAAAAAATTTTTTTTATCTCTGAATTCCTATCTGTACAGTCATCCCTTGATAACCTGGGGGAGTGGCAGGGGAAAGAATTTGTTCCCACACCCCCAGTGGATACCAAAATCTACAGATGCTTAAGTGCCTTATATAAAATGGTATAGTACAGGAACTTCCCTGGTGGTCCAGTGGTTAAGACTCCACGCTTCCAATGCAGGGGGCATGGGTTTGATCCCTAGTTAGGGAATTAAGATCCTACAGGCCACGTGGCACAGCCAAAGGGAGAAAAAAAAAAAAAGAATTAAGTGTTGTACAGTTTGCCTCCATATCCACAGATGTGGCACCCATGGATGCAGAGGGCTGACTGTACTTTCCTTCCTTCCTCTTGATAATTTCAGTTGAAGGCTGCTTCTTTAATTAAGGGCTGTTAGCACATTAAAATGTTTGTTGAACCTTGCAAGGTGATAAATTACGCTGATTTGCAGTCTAGTACTTAGGTCTAATTATTTTATGTACTTTCCCCTGTACTAACAGCACCTAATGAATTCAGTTAAATGGTAAAAATCACATTTATTGAGTGTCGATGTGTCCGGACACTGTGTTGGCTATGGAAATGTAAAGGAGACTAGGTGAGGCTGAGTGCCTACCCCACGGGGTATGAGAGTCTAGAGAGGATATTATCTCTGATGCAATGTGATGAGTACCTTATCAGAAATATGATCCCAGGGTTAGGATAGCACAGGACAATTACTTGTCTCCATGGGATAGAGAAATACTATCACAGATATACTGTTAATATTCTAAACATTGACGAACATTAGGATTTTCATGGGGAGTGGGGAAAACCCTATCATTCATTTCCAAACTATCTTGGATCAAATCACTCTTCTCGCAAATAACAATGTTTTCTTTCATACTACCCCCCTCCTCCCTTACTATATCTTTAAAACAAAACATAAGATGCTGGCCTGATACCATCTGATTTCAGTCCTGCTCCTTAGCTTGTCTGGAAAGCTTTAAGCCTAGGCTCACAGAGCCCTTAATGAGAAAGCTCATTAAAAAGCCGTCTGAAATGGGGAAACAAATTATATGCACAACACAGCCCACTCTTTTCCTCTTCATTTCCTTCTCCCCTTCCCAGACTGTGACATTATAAATGAGAAGGCGAAGTGAGTCATCAGATCGGAAAAAGGCACTGTCGCATGGATCTGTCTTTACCTTGCCGCTTTGATGACATTTATCTTGCTTCACTGCAGCACTGAAATGTTGCCCAAACAGCAGGAGGGCCCTGCGTGTGTAATGATGGCCTTGGTAAAAGCCTTTGATTGTGTGTATTTGGGTGGAACTTGAGCTTGTAATTGGGGAATGTGCACATTGTCAGATTTCAGAGCCTCTCCCTAGAAAGCTTGTTTATTCCTGGGGAAGGGGAAGTTTCTTTTCTTCTAGGTGTATCTGTGACCACCTTTGGAAGGTTTTCTCCAGCGTATGACTTCAGGATGGCAACAGTCATATTCAGGGCTGACCCAGCTACTAGGTGTCTTATTAAGTCACCCTGTACTCCTCTCAAGTGGGGAATTTCATGAGCTAGGATTGGCTTCCAGCCTCTTGGCTCAAAAGGAAGTGATGGTAGTGATTGTCCACTGGGAGGAAGACATGGGAGGTGGGTTATATTTTTTTCTTCCTTCTTCTCATCTTGGAGTTTGCAAAAGGAACACTACAAATACCAAAAAAATCCTTCCACACCCGGTAGCTGGGCAATATTTGTGGGGAATAGAAAACCCTTTGCACTGCCTTATCCCTTGATGTATATAAATTGCTAGGGTTGAAGCACTTACAATAAAACGCTTGCCACCTGGTTCTTTTCTGTACTGAGGCAGAGAGCTCGTATCCTTTAAGATCAGAAGACTAAGGTTGAGGTCCTGCCTGTAAGCTTCCTGGCTGTTTGACTCTTGAGAACTTGCCAAATGCCTCTGAATCTCTAAGCTTACCATGTGCCAGGCCCTGTGCCAGGCATCAGGAATGCAGAAATAGAGAAGTCGCTGGCTCCACCCTGCAGTCCGGTGTAATCTCTTGGGGAGACAGGTGCAAACACAGTTACAACACAATGTGGGATGTGCTTTATGGAAGCTACAGAGGAGTTCCCAGAGAAGCGAGAGGAGGGGGACTCTGTGTGTTCTGGAAATGGGAGAAGAGTGAGAAGGTGAGCGGTGGTGAGACTGTGGTTAGGGAAGGGCTCCCAAATCAGGAGCTTGAGCAGGATTTTGAAAAAACAGAGATTTCTCTCTTAAAGAGAAAGAGAGAAAGATGGTAGAAAGAACCCTGGCTAACAACATTAAAGTGGCAGAAGAAAGGAACCTTAAGAACAAAACTGGGCAGTGGGTTGAGAAGTAAGAGGAGAAACAGCAGAGACTGGCTTCAAATGCTGCAAGAGGGAGGCCAACTGGGATAGGGACTGACTGACAAGTAACCATTGGACCTGTGGCATTTAGGGGAAGAATAGAGTGGAGAGCAAATGGGAAGAGAGCAACAGAGCCAATGAGCATATGCCTTTTATTATTATCATTATTATTGAGATATAATTGGTTTACAATATTATATTGATTTCCAGTAGACAGTATAGTGAGTCAGTATTTTTACAGATTGTACTCCATTCAAAGTTACTATAATTCCTTGTACAATACATCTTTGTAGGATATTTATATTATACATAATAGTTTGTACCTCTTAATCCCTTTCCCCATGGTGCCCCTTCCTGCTTCGTTTCTGCCACTGGTAACTGCTAGCTTGTTTGCTGTATCTTAAATGTTTCTTGTTGTATTCACTGGTATGTTTTACTTTTCAGATTGCACATGTGATATCATACAGCATCTGTCAGTCTCTATCGGACTTATTTCACTAAGCATAATAATCTCTAGATCTAGCTATGTTACTGCAAATGGCAGAATTTCATTCTTTTTTTTATGGCTGAGTAATATTCCACTGCATTTACATCCAACATCTTTTTTATCCATTCATCTTTTGATGGATACTTGGGTTGCCTCTATATGTTGGCTATTGTAAACAGTGCTGCTGTGAACACTGGGGTCCATGTATCTTTTCAAATTAGCATTTTAATTTTTTCCAGGTACATACTTAGGAGTGGAATTGCTGGATCATATGACAGTTCTATCTAATGAGCATATTTTTAACACTGAATGGACTTGTGTGTGTGTGTGTGTGTGTGTGTGTGTGTCGAGTTTTTTAGAATCACAAAGAGATGAGAGATGAACAAAGATTTTTGTTGTTTTTATGATTAAAGCTGTATATAGTTATATACCATAGGACAGGAGGCTGTGGAGAGGAAGAGGTTAATTTCAAGGGGAGAGATGGGATTAAATGGGGTTAATTCCTACCTTATGGAGTCCTTTAGGAAATGGTGAAGGACAGGGAAGCCTAGGGTGCGGCAGTCCATGGGGTCGCAAAGAGTCACACATGACTTAGCGACTGAAAAACAATGAGTCTTTCTGAGGATTAAATGAAATCTCCTGGGGAAACCTTTTTGTAATGGGATACACACATGTGAATATGATTATCCTGCTATTGAAATAAAACCTGAGTGCATCACAAGGCATTTGAGCTCACTTATCGCTGGGCTTCTGAGATAGGCAAATCTCCCTCTCCATAGCCTTTTTGTGTGAGCTGCTTTCCTATTTCCTCTTACCACCACTTTAGACCTAGAGCCCAAGAATGAATTGAGCCTTCCTTGACATTTCTTCCTGCCAAACAACACAACTCACCAGTTCCCCTGGATCACAACAGGAAGCTGGGGGTTGATAAGTGAGAAGCAATTAAGAGAGATGACAGGAGCCTCCACTTTGTCAGGAGGTGGGACTCACATCCAGCTCTCTTAGAAACGTGCTTTGTCAGTTTATTAACTTTTTATCAGATAACTCTGGAGCCACATGGGCTGTGAAGTAGACCGTCTCTCATAGACACCAGTGGCCCCTTTTCCATCTCAGTTTCATGAACTGTAAGTCTCATTAGGGCAGGGATTTTTTGCCTGTTTTGTTCACTAGCGATTAGAACAGTCTGGCACAGGGGTGGTGTCTAATAAGTACTGACATTAATAAGTGAATGAATTTATCCATTCATCTTTCCATTGACTTAGTCAAAATGGACCAACCATTAAGCTCATCCTAGATAAAGAATACTTGCTATCATTTTTTAAAAAGTACATTCGGTGCCAGGCACTTTACATATATTAGATTACAATCATTTTACAAATGGGAAAACAAGACCCAGAAAGAGGTCACTTGGATGAGGATATATGGCTGGAAAGTGGTGAAGCTGGAATTCCTCCCTGAACCCATGCTCTTTCTATACCACCATCTGCTTCTCCTTTCTCATCTCTCACCATTCTCTGATTCAAATCATAACTTCAGTCACAGTTGACCACCTATAATTCCTTGAATGTGCCACCTTCTCTCATACATTTCTTTGCCTGGGACATGTTTAATTCTGCTCTTTGTCTGGCTAATTCTTCCTCATCCTTGTTCTAGGAGGCTTTCTTGAAATGATGCTCTCCAGGTGGGGTAGGTTGACCTTTTCTGTGCTCTCACAGCCTCCTTTGCAGCCCAAGGTCACAGGACATTTCACAGGCCTTATAGAAATCTTTTTTTTCCCATGCTGCATGATTTTCAGGATCTTACTGCCCTGACCAAGGATCGAACTCATGCCTCCTGCAGTGGAAGCACTGATTGCTAACAACTGGACCACCAGGGACGTCTCTTAGAAGCCTATTTTTATGTGCCTTTCTCCAGTAGATGGTGAGAGGTTCAAGGATAGGCCTGCCTTCATAATAAGAGCTGCCATTCATTGAGGGCTGCCATGTGCTGGCTTTTCTGATTTAATTCTCACAGCTACCACCTGAGGAGGCCATTATTACACTTGTTTTATAGATGAAAACAAAGATGGAGGCTTAGAGAGGTTAAATAACTTTCCCAAGGTCACAATGGCTAAGTGACTAAGGCAGGAATCCAACATAGGTATATCTGGTTCCAAGGCCTAATTCTTTTCTTTTTCTTGTTATCATCAGAACCATCCACAGTGCTCACAGCTTAACTGTTGGGATAAACAGATAAATACCACCTGAACAATGAGATTAGCAAGCTAATCCAAGTTTATAAAGCTCTTGGGGGAAAATGTAGAAGGAAAGGAGTTGTCCTCTTTGGGGGACGTGGGGTTGGAAAGGCTTCATAAAGTTGCCAGACTGCTTGGGAACTTATAAACTGATTCCATAATGATGGCTTAAGATGGAAAATAGATTCCTGCATCAAATATTGGTAGTTAGTTTTGGGGCCCATGGCAGACATAGCCCAGGTCACTACTGCTTCCAAATGAGTCCCTATGGGTGCCAGGAATTTAGTCCAAATGCCTGCTGGTACCTGCTTAAGTGATGACTGGTAACCAGGCAACCCAGGCAGCACATTGTTTCATTAAAATCTTTTCGTGTGTGTGTGTGTGTGTGTGAAAACTACTTTACATAATCACATTTTTAACTTTACTATACTTTAAATAAAATCAATACATTTTCAAGCTCTTGGCTATAAGGAATAGGGTAGTACTTCTAATTATGTGTTACCTTTTCCTGCTCTTGTGTCTTAACTGCAGGCATCCCTGGAGGCTGGTTTCTCTCTATTCTCCTCTTCAGGGACTTCATCTATTTTCTAGGCTTGAACTACTGTAAAGTTCCTATAAAATTAAACTTAAAACTACAAGTAAAAAGCATGGCTCTGTAATGTGTGGCACAATACCCTCTTTGTCTGCCACGCAAACAGTGGGTGGCCGGCCTCTGGCATCAGGCAATTAGGAGGCTTCTAAACTGCTCCTTTCCTAGCTGTGGCCTTGGGCAAATTTCTTACTCTGCATTCCCAATCTTTAAAAAAGTGAAAATAATAGTAATAGGACTATTGTGAGGACTAAGAAAATAATGCAAAAGCCCTTAGTGGCTGGTTTGTTCTAAGTTACCAGTAAGTGCTAGTTGTACCAATCATTATTATCACTTGCATCACTGGCAGGATAAAGCAATGTGGATGACAGTGATTTGAAACCTATGAAGTATTATGAAAATGTGAAATATTATTATGTGTATTGAATTGTGTGAAATCCAAAGAGCTTGATAGAAAGGGCATTGAATAAGAAATCAGGAAAGCCAGGTCCTAACAGATCCTAATGCTACTTTAGCCAGTAATGTGCAGTGTGACCTTGGGCCAGTCCCTCTCTGAGCCTTCGCTTTCACACTTGGAGATCAAGCAGTTTTTAAAATCATCTTTTTAAGAAACTTATTTATTTTTAGCTGTGCTGAGTCTTCCTTGCTGTGATTGGACTTTCTCTAATTGCGGTGAGCAGGGGCTACTCTTCCTTGTCTTGCGCGGGCTTCTCGCTGCAGAGACTTCTCTTGTGGAGCATGGGCTCTGTGGTGCTCGGGTTTCAGTAGTGGTGGCTCTCTGGCTCCAGAGCGCAGACTCAGTAGATGTGGCACACGGAATTAGTTGCTCTGGGGCATGTGGGATCTTCCTCAACCAAAGATCCAATCCGTGTGCCATGCATTGCAAGGTGGATTCTCAACCACTAGACCACCAGGGAAGCCCCATTGCTTAGATCATTTTGATGAGCCACCCCACCTGTGAAATTCTATTATTCCATGAATTTTGGTCCCATGAAGCAGATAAATTATGTCACAAATCTTATAGAATTCTTGGAATAGACTAGAAGGTTAACATATTTCAATAACCAAAGTCCATCTCTGAGGTTGATAAAAGTTAATCCCGACTCCAACATTCAAAAAGAGCAATCTGGGGGAATCCAATGAAAAGGCAAACTACAGCAAAGCTCAAGGCTCTTGGGAGACATCTTTTTGGTAGAGGATAATAACATATCTATAATGGCAATACTGCACTGGTCAGAAAAAAAGCATCAGATTATGTGTATCAGGCAGATGCATCCTTAAACAGGAAAGTATGTGCAAGACCCTTTAACATTTTTGGATGTGGCTTTGAACAATAAAGTGCTGGTAGTTCTCTTACCAGAGAAGACAATGGCACCCCACTCCAGTACTCTTGCCTGGAAAATCCCATGGATGGAGGAACCTGGTAGGCTGCAGTCCATGGGGTCGCTGAGGATTGGACACATCTGAGCGACTTCACTTTCACTTTTCACTTTCATGCATTGGAGAAGGAAATGGCAACCCACTCAAGTATTCTTGCTTAGAGAATCCCGGGGATGGAGGAGCCTGGTGGGCTGCCATCTATGGGGTCGGACAGAGTCGGATACGACTGAAGCGACTTAGCAGCAGCAGCAGCAGCAGCAGCAGCAGCAGCAGCAGCAGCAGCAGCAGCAGCAGCAGCAGGAGCTCTCTTACACAGCTTGTGGGGCATCAGTCTTTTTACCTTCCTAATGTACCAAGTATCTACTTTGTGTTAGGTGCCGTGGTAAACTGGGTTACTGAGACACACAGACTCTATTCTCAAGATGCTGTCAAACTATTGGATAAAGCGTTTTAACCCTGTGAGCTACTTTTACATGTTCAATGTAGTCCTGCATGGTGTTAATGTTGTTTATATATTGCTTTTCTACTATTCTGTGAAAGCATAGCTGTTTGTGTATTCATCTCTCTACCCTCTGCCTTCCAGCAGCTTCTGGATGTTAAATATTATCTCTTCAAGTGAGTTGTTCCAGAATGAAGAGTCATCTGTTACTCTTTTACTTCCTAATGAGCCCTCAAACTGGTTTATAGGGCAATTATAGATTCGTTCTCTTTCTTCTCAGAGGACTGATTAGTCCAGATTTAGCTGCTTGTTCTCCCCCAGGACTCAAATTTTATTCTTCCTCCTCTCTTTCCTACCTTGTTGGTGGTGGTTTAGCGGCTAAGTCGTGTCCGACTCTTGTGACCCCATAAACTGTAGCCTACCAGGTTCCTTTGTCCATGGGATTTCCCAAGCAAGAATCCTGGAGTGACTTGTCATTTCCTTCTCCACTCTCATAACTTACCCCCACAGAAAACAAAATAACCAAAAATGATAACAAAAACTAGATAGTACTGTGAGGTGGCAGCACATTGGTGGGTAAACTAATACTTCTTTTGCCACTGTAGCAACTACTATTAAATGTCTTATCACTTACCTTTGAAGTTCTTTGGAAAAATGAAAGTTATTTTGCATATAAGTGCTTAAAATCCCCTCAATTACCTAAGATACTTTCATTTCCTTCCAAGATTCTTCTAAAAGAGATGTCTGCTATTTTTTTCAGATACTGAGATACTGTTATGAATGTAGAATGAAGTATTGATAGATTTCTTCAAAATCACTGATTTTCATTTTCCCTGAGGATGACAAGGATATTATGAAAATGACAATAGAAAAATTTCCATAAGAATAGTTAATAAAAAATAAAAAACCTGATGCTTAAAGACACTTCCAATTATCAGAAAAATTGATACTATGTAAAGGGTGAGAGACTTTATTTTCTTGGGCTCCAAAATCACTGCAGATGGTGACTGCAGCCATGAATTAAAAGACGCTTTCTCCTTGGAAGAAAAGTTATGACCAACCTAGATAGCATATTGAAAAGCAGAGACATTACTTTTCCAACAAAGGTCCGTCTATCAAAGCTATGGTTTTTCCAGTAGTCATGTATGGATGTGAGAGTTGGATTGTAAAGAAAGCTGAGTGCTGAAGAATTGATGCTTTTGAACTGTGGTGTTGGAGAAGAGTCTTGAGAGTCCCTTGGATTGCAAGGAGAACCAACCTGTCAATCCTAAAGGAAATCAGTCCTGAATATTCATTGGAAGGATTGATGCTGAAGCTGAAAGTCTAATACTTTGGCCACCTGATTCAAAGAACTCTCATTTGAAAAGACCCTGATGCTGGGAAAGATTGAAGGTGGGAAGATGGTTGGATGGCATCACTGACTTGACAGACATGAGTTTGAGCAAGCTCCGGGAGTTGGTGATGGACAGGGAAGCCTGGCGTGCTGCAGTCCGTGGGGTCGCAAAGAGTCAGATACAACTGAGCAACTGAACTAAACTGGAGTACTCATTCAACAATTCAGTGATAAGTGTGTATCAGGTGCCTAAAAGTTGCATTGTGCAAAGTACAAACATAAAGGAGATTAAGAAATGGGTGTTCTTTCAAGGAGCTCAATTAAACATTGCTTGCTTTATGTAAATCAACTATAATTCAATAAAAAATTGGTTACTTTATATCTTGTATAAATTCTTACAGGAACTTCCTTGATGGCTCAGATGGTAAAGAATCTGCCTCCGAGGCAGAAGACCTGGTTCAATCCCTGGGTCAGGAAAGTCCCCTGGAGAAGGAAATGGCAACCCACTGCAGTATTCTTGCCTGGGAAATCCATGGACAGAAGAGCCTGGCGGGCTACAGCCCATGGGGTTGCAAAGAGTCAGACACAACTAAGCGCCTTTTACTTCACTTTATAAATAGTTAATATTTTCCACATGCAACAACTCATTTCATCCCCAAATCAATCCTTATTTTACATTTCATAAACTTGAGATTTCTTGTTGCTTACTGTTATTTGGTAACCAGAGTGTTACTGCTTAAAAAATAGTTTTGTTTCTGGTTTTGCTGGATCTTTGTTGCTGCTTGAGCTTTTCTCTAGTTGTGGAGATGGGGGGCTACTCTTTGTAGCGGTGCTCATTGTGGTGACATCTCTTGTTGCAGAGCACCAGCTCCAGGGTGTGTGGGCTTCAGTAGTTGCAGGCTCGTCAGCTCTAGAGCACAGGCTCAGTAGTTGTGGCACACAGGCTTAGCTGCTCTGCGGGTATGTGGGGTGTTACTGACCCAGGGATGGAGCCTGTGTCTCTTGCCGTGGCAGGTGGATTCTTTACCACTGAGCCACCAGGGAAGTCCCAGAATGTTATTTTGATGATGATAATGTTGGTATTTCTCTACTCCTTGTGGTTTGATTTATGTACACAATGACTAAGAGTTTACAAAGTATTTCGTGGAAGATAATGTTTTCCACTTTCTCACCCTCCAGTCCTTGTTCCTCTTTTGCTTAGTTTGTCCCTGAGGGAGGTGGGGCTAAAATGACTACCAAATTCACCACCACCCCCGCCTCGCCCCTTGCCAGTGCTCTTAAGAGAACAGTGACCTTCACTTTTCTTAAATTCTTTTCCTACCAAAGCCTTTTTTTAGGCCATAATTTTAGAAGTTTATTGGTACTTCATTTTTGCTTTCTATTTTTCCTTTATTCCATTCCTGGTCATTCCGTAATTCTGTGCTACCTTGGACTATTGTTTCCATCAAATAGAAAGAGAATTTAGCAATTTAGGGATTATTTTGCCTGATGCTTTCACTTTTAGGGGGAGGAACTGGACTCCACAGCCTTGAGAATTGCCAAAACCACACAAATAGGTGGTAGACTTGGGCTTGAACCTCAGAGGCTATATGCTCTTTGATCAGATGTCCTTTTTGGGGGGTTTAGTTTTGTTTTTTGGCTTCTAGGCTTGCAGGATATTAATTCCCCTACCAGGGATCAATCTAGACCCTCTGCAGTAGAAGCACAGAGTCCTAACCATTTGAACTGCCAGGGAATTCACCAGACTAGCAAAGTAATGCTCAAAATCCTCTAAGCCAGGCTTCAACAGTATGTGAACCATGAATTTCCAGATGTTCAAGCTGGATTTAGGAAAGGCAGACGAACCGGAGATCAAATTGCCAATATCTGCTGGATCATTGAAAAAACAAGAGAGTTCCAGAAAAACATCTACTTCTGCTTTATTCACTATGCCAAAGCCTTTGACTGTGTGGATTACAAAGAGCTGTGGAAAATTCTTAAAGAGATGGGAATACCAGATTACCTGGCCTCCTGAGAAATCTGTGTGCAGGTCAAGAAGCAACAGTTAGAACTGGACATGGAACAACAGACTGGTTCCAAGCTGGGAAAGGAGTACGTCAAAGCTATATATTGTCCCCCTGCTTATTTAACTTATATGCAGAGTACGTCATGCAAAATGCTGGGCTGGATGAAGCACAAGCTGGAATCAAGATTGCTGGGAGAAATATCAGTAACCTCAGATATGCAGATGACACCTACCTTTTGGCAGAAAGCAAAGAAGAACTAGAGAGCCTCTTGATGAAAGTGAAAGGGGAGAGTGAAAAAGTTGGCTTAAAATTCAACATTCAGAAAACTAAGATCACGGCATCCGGTCCTATAATTTCATGGCAAATAGATGGGGAAACAGTGGAAACAATGAGAGACTTTATTTTTTTGGGCTCCAAAATCACTGCAGATGGTGACTGCAGCCATGAAATTAAAAGAAAATCTATGATCCGGTGGCTCAGATGGTAAAAGCATCTGCCTACAACGTGGGAGACCCGGGTTCGATCCCTGGGTTGGAAGATCCTCTGGAAAAGGAAATGACAGCCCACTCCAGTATTCTTGCCTGGAAAATCCCATGGACAGAGGAGCCTGGCAGGCTGCAGTCCACGGGGTCAGAGAGAGTCAGACACGACTGAGCAACTTCACTTCACTTCACTTCAACCTAGACAGCTTATTAGAAAGCAGAGACATTACTTTGTCAACAAAGGTCTGTCTAGTCAAAGCTATGGTTTTTCCAGTAGTCATGTATGGATGTGAGAGTTGGACTATAAAGAAAGCTGAGCGCAGAAGAATTGATGCTTTTGAACTGTGGTGTTGGAGAAGACTTTTGAGAGTCCCTTGGAGTGCAAGAAGATTCAACCTGTCAATCCTAAAGGAAATCAGTCCTGAATATTCATTGGAAGCTGAAGCTCCAATACTTTGGCCACCTGAGGCAAAAAACTGACTCATTTGAAAAGACCCTGATGCTGGGAAAAATTGAAGGCAGGAGGGGAATAAGACGACAAAGGATGATATGGTTGGAGGCATCACTGTCTCGATGGACGTGAGTTTGAGCGAGCTCTGGGAGTTGGAGATGGACAGGGAAGCCTGGCATGCTGCAGTCCATGGGGCTGCAAAGAGTCAACATTACTGAGCAACTGAATTGAACTGAACTGAGGGTAAATACATAATTCATTAACATAGCTTAAGACAAACATAAGTGACTGAACTGAAGACAAACATTTCCGTAAGAAAAACGCATTGGTTAACTCAAGGTTTGAGAAAATTTAAGTTCAGTTGGAACCAGGTGTCATCATGGCAACACAGAATTTTTAAGAGAAACCTCTTTTTAAATTTGTGTAGAGAAGGGGAAAACATCTAACACTTGTTGGTTACCTCCTGCCCCTTAAGAGCAAAAGAAAAAATGTCTGACACTTACAGCCTATTTCCTCCATTTGGAGACCGCTGGCTTTCATGCCTGTTACCCTCTCAAATCCTAGTAAGATGTTGAAGGCAACCATAAAGCCTTTATGCATTTAGGATTTTGCACATGCAGAGGTCCACCCTCACCCCCTAGTTGTTTATTTATTCCTTGTTTTGTTGAAATATAGTGGATTTACAAAGTTATATCAGTTACACGTGTACAATATAATCATTCAATATTTTTTAGAGTTATAAGAAGTTAAGGGAAGAGTTTATATCAAAAGATGTGAGGTCAACAGGGTCAAATGTCCTTTTGAAGCAGTCAAGAAATAGTCTATTAACAGAAAATACTTTTGTCTTGGAAAAGAGTACTTTGATAAAAATCAATAATTCCAATAATTACCCCAAAAGTTATAAAATTGGCAGTATTCCCTGTGCTGTACATTACATCTTTGTTTCTCATTTATTTTATACCTAGTAGTTTGTGCCTCATATTCCCCTTCCCCTATCTGGCCCCTCCCCTCACTTCCACTATTAACCACTAGTTTGTTCTTTATACAAGAACCCTAAGTGTGGGTTAAAAGTCTCCCGAATTGGCTACAAAAAACGACAACAAAGGTTCAGTTTAGTTCAGTTGCTCAGTCGCATCCGACTCTTTGTGACCCCATGAATTGCAGCACTCCAGGCCTCCCTGACCATCACCAACTCCTGGAGTTCACTCAGACTCACGTCCATCGAGTCAGTGATGCCATCCAGCCATCTCATCCTCTGTCATCCCCTTCTCCTCCTGCCCCCAATCCCTCCCAGCATCAGTGTCTTGTCTCCAATGAGTCAACTCTTCACATGAGGTGGCCAAAGTACTGGAGTTTCAGCTTTGGCATCATTCCTTCCAAAGAAATCCCAGGGCTGATCTCCTTCAGAATGGACTGGTTGGATCTCCTTGCAGTCCAAGGGACTCTCAAGAGTCTTCTCCAACACCACAGTTCAAAAGCATCAATTCTTCCGCGCTCAGCCTTCTTCACTGTCCAACTCTCAACATCCCTACATGACCACAGGAAAAACCATAGCCTTGACTAGACGGACCTTTGTTGACAAAGTATTGTCTCTGCTTTTTAATATGCTATCTAGGTTGGTCATCACTTTTCTTCCAAGGAGTAAGCGTCTTTTAATTTCATGGCTGCAGTCACCATCTGCAGTGATTTTGGAGCCCCCCAAAATAAAGTCTGACACTGTTTCCACTGTTTCCCCATCTATTTCCCATGAAGTGATGGGACCAGATGCCATGATCTTCGTTTTCTGAATATTGAGCTTTAAGCCAACCTTTTTACTCTCCACTTTCACTTTCATCAAGAGTTAATCTCAGGGAATCTAGTTCTATCTACTCTTCTTTTCCCTCCACCCTCCCTACACGCCCCGCCGCGGACTCCACCTCCGGGGGAGTCCCCGGGGGATCAGGGGGCTCCGGCCCGGTAGAAGCTGGTGGGTGGCGCGGTCCGGGCTGTTGCCGCCTGCCTGGGTCAGTTCATGTCGCATGCCCCCGGGCCTGTTGCCCGGCGCCCTTGCGCTCTTCCGGTCACCGGGGCGGGGCAGGCGGCGGCCGGCTCTTACTGCCGCGCTCGGACCTCTCCCCTCTGGAGACACTTGCTCTGGGCCATGGCGGCGGCGTGGGGACGGTGCGTGTCTCGGGCATGGTTCTGCAGGTGCGACCTGACTCATCCCCAAACCCCTAAGGGCGGCCCCAGTTTCGGCCCCAATAACCCGACCCTTGTTCCGCTTTGCAGAACGGCCTGGCAGGGCTGCGGCCGAAACTACCGCGCCGCGCTGTGCACCGAGTTGAAGCGGCCCCTGGTCATTGAGGAGGTGGCCCCTCGCCCTGTCCAGCCGCACGAGGTAGGTGACTGGCCGGGCCCCTGGACGCCCCCTTCCCCGCGGCCACCACCCACAACCCGCTGGCTCCCCTTCCGGACTGAGTTCCCGAGTGCTCAGCTAGGGGGCGCCCGTGAGACTGGAGCACAACTTTCTGCTGGGCTTCTAGATGGGCCCTTTCCAGGGTCACAAAAAGCCCAAAGTGCAAAGGGAAGATTGTTCCTCAAAACACAAATGTAGAAGGCCCTAGAGCTGTTGCCTCAGAAACAGAGAATTCTGATTTGCACACGACTTTGCATAACCGCCTGCAAGTTATTGATTTAACACAGATAAATGGACCCCATCCTTTGCTTCCCCTCCTTCAGTTGCAGCATCTAATTATCTGCCTTCCTTCCTCCCCTCAGCCAGCCCTATATTTCCATGATAATGTGCCTTGTGCCCTGCTCTGGTGTACTGCAGTGATTTGGGGTGGGTGGGATTATGTTAGGGTTGTGGGCATCTACCCACATTTAGGGAGGTGGAAAATGTGGTAGTCACTGTGGCTTTGCCTCTTGATCACCCTGGCGACACTCATCTGGTGTGGAGAATGAGACTGACAAGGTGAAACAGGCAGTGAGTCTCAGGGTTGGAGACCACTGGGAGGGGAAGAAATGTGGCTGCAGTCCCAAAGTATCACTAATGTGGACCCTGGGACTAATTGGATAATTTGGGTGACTGTAGGCTAGCAGCCAGCCTGCTTCTTGGGATTCACATGCTGAAAGACATCCATGTTGAGTTAAGGTGGAGTGGCTTCAGGAATTTATATGTGCTATGGAGAAGGCAATGGCACCCTACTCCAGTACTCTTACCTGGAAAATTCCATGGATGGAGGAGCCTGGTGGGCTGCAGTCCATGGGGTTGCTAGGAGTCAGACATGACTGAGCGACTTCACTTTCACTTTTCACTTTCATGCACTGGAGAAGGAAATGGCAACCCATTCCAGTGTTCTTGCCTGGAGAGTCCCAGGGACAGGGGAGCCTGGTGGGCTGCCGTCTACAGGGTCGCACAGAGTCGGACATGACTGAAGCGACTTAGCAGCAGCAGCAGCAGCAGCATGCATGTCAGCACACAATGTTTGAGACAGTCATTGAGACAGCACACAAACAACTTGAGAGCTGGGCTTCTTTGTTCTGTTATTTGCCCAGACTGTTGTGTCAGGAATTAGCTCATGAGAGCTGGGACTCTGTGAGTTTATCCATCATTAAATCTCCATAGTCTGGAATGGTGCCTGGCATGTGGCTGATGCTTAAAATATTGTTGAATGAATGCATTTTGTTCATAAAATATCTTCTTATCAATATGGTCACCTCTGTATAATATGGGAAATGTAAACAGATAAATGAATGTCACCGATTCTGTCTCAGCCTTCATTTCCTCCCATGACTCCAAGCCCTGTTGAGTTGGGTTGGTATGTGACAGTAGTTCTTTAAACTTCAGGCTGCATCAGATTTATCTTGTCAAAACAGGTTGCTGGTCTCTAAAGTTTCTGAGTCAGTAGGCCAGGGGCTGAGCATCTGAACATCTAGCAAGTTGCCAGGTGACACTGAATCTGATTGTCTGGGGAGCACACTATGACAACCACTGCTTAACAAGGGCTACAGAAACTGCTGCAGGGCTCCCTCTTCTCTATCTCTGTCATGAAAACACATAAGCTGGGGAGTCTAGTTCCCACTTCTAGAATTCCTGATTCCCCAAACAGCTGATCATGTTACCCTCTGCTTAAAATCTTTTAATGGCTTCCATTGTCCCATCTATCCTTGGGTTGGGAAGATCCCGTGGAGAAGGAAATGGCAACCCACTCCAGTGTTCTTGCCTGGAAAGTCCCAGGGACAGAGGAGCCTGGTGGGCTGCAGTCTGTGGGGCCGCAGAGACGGACACGACTGAGCAACTAAGCATACACTGGGCCTTTGCACAGGCCATTGCTTTTGTCTGTGCCAGGCTCCCCTCCTCCCTTTTGAATAGTTAACTCCTCACAGTTCTTACTTCCCTCAAAGGTCAAATCTCCCCATTATGTGCTTTCATAGCACCATATATTTCTATCTGACATTTTGTGTAGGAGTTGTAGTTTAGCCCATGAACTCTCTGAATTATCTGGTTAATGTCTGTCTTCTGTACTATATACTCTTAGCTCCTTGTCCATTTTGTCCTGTGATTGTGCACCAGTACTTAGTTCAGTACCTAGCATATAGTGGACATTCAGTAAATATTACTATATAACTGAATGAACTTTGTCTCCAAAGATGTGTACTGATCTGCCTTGTTGCTCTATTTCCTTTGCAGGTCAGAGTTAATGTTCATTTCTGTGGGATTAACTTCGCTGATATTTTGGCCTGTCGTGGTCAGTATCAGGAGAGGCATCAAATTCCCTTCACACCCGGTGAGTATGAAAGGGCCAAGTGATTGCTTCAAAAAGAGAAGATATAGAGACTTTTAAAAGAGCTGCTTGATGGACATGTACACACTGCTATATTTAAAATGGATAACCAACAAGGACCTACTTTACAGCGTGTGGAGCTCTGCTCAGTGTTATGTGGTAGCCTGGATGGGAATGGGGTTTGGGGGAGAATGGGTACATGTGTGGGTATATCTGAGTCGCTCTGCTGTTCACCTGAAACGATCACAACATTGTTAATCAGCTATACCACAAAACAAAAAGTTCAAAAAAATCATAATTGGTAAAAAAAAAAAAGACCCGTGTGCTTCATGTGTTTGCCTGCTATCAGTGGTGATTCAGATATGTCAGCTTCAGTACTTCCCTGGTGGTCCAGGGGTTAAGACTCTATGCTTCCAATGCAGGTTTGATCCCTGGTTGGGAAACTAAGATCCCACATGCTATGTGGTGTGCCCCCCCCCACCCCTGCAAAAAAAAGACATCTCAGCCTTACTGCTAATTAGAATCACTAGAGCTGTGAAGGAAGGTTCTATGACTGTCTTGTTCAACATTATCCTGCCTGCCCACCCTGGCCCTGTTAGTACTCTTGTATCTGGCTCATACTAAATGCTCAATAAATACTTGATTGATTGATTGAAATACAGTTGACAAGCAATGTTGTGTTAGTTTCAGGTGTACTAGGTAGTGATGTGACATTTGCATACATTATGAAATGACACCACAATAAGTCTAGTAACCCTGTGTCCCATACAGAGTTATTACAATATTACTATTTCCTTCTGCTGTATATTACATCTCTGTGGTTTTATTGTTTTCTAGAGACTTGTACCTCTTAATCCCCTTCACTTACTTCATCTACCCCTCAATAAATACTTTGAAAAGGCATAAATGAACAAATAAAATTTTATGTATTATTATGAGCACCAGAATCCTGATCAGAATCATCAATGGCCGTAGTCATTCTCTTTCATTCCTTGACAGTTCCTCAATTTCACTTTTTCACTGAAGGATCATAAACATCTGGTTGCAGCTACGACTCTCAGTCCTCACAAATACATTCCCCAAGAAACCTAATACCAAAGGATCAGAAAAAAGATACAGAGTTTATCCATTTCTTAGTAGGCTGCTCTCTGACTTGCATTATACTCAATCTGATTACATTTAGATCCCGAGTATGTGGACCAATGACTCATTTTTGTTGGTGAAATTTATTAAAAGAGATATAAGTATAGTTTGGTGTGTATCTATCTACTATATAAGTAATATACAGTTATATACTGTAAATATACAGTACATGTATATTTTATACAGATAGACACCACTGAAGATACAGTGATTGCAAAACAGTTGCAGTGTTTTGGCCTTAGGGCATTTGGTTATGCCTCAACAGTTGGAACCGGTTCCCTCTGTTTGTATTTGCTGACATGCTGGCTGGGGGGGGAAGATGTCTTACTCAGTTGAGTTATTCTTCTGGCAGCTCAAGTGGGAAATGTATGATCATTAAACTCAGAAATTTTGGAGGTGGAGGAGGAAAGAGCAGACACCACCAGTTCATCCAACTGGGCCAAGTGCTGTATGCATGAATATAGTTCATGTCCTTGAGGGGCCTCATAGTCCAGAAGAGGATACCTGGGAACAGATAAATACCATATGATGAATATTATCATTGGGCGTGCTGGAGGAGCCCAAGGCCCCAGAGATCAGGGTCAAAAGTACGTGTATACTCATGATTCTCTATTCTTTTGCCCATTCTTGAAATTTTCACTTGTGTCATGGTAAGAATGGGACTGCTATAGCTTTTCAAGTTGTGATCATGAAATCTTAATTCACTTTCCTGTGTGTTGGGTATAACACTCCTATTTTTCTTCCTGGATGGGGTAGGGGGCAGAACACAAACACTTTTGGCTCCAGAAAGCTCATAGGACAGCCTGTTGATCAGAGTTTTCTCATCTCTCTGGTGCTGGGCTTTACAGATAACCTGATCTTTAAAATTTGTTTTAGGAATGGAGTTTTCTGGGATGGTATTGGAGACAGGCACAGATGTCAGCATGGTGAAAGAGGTAAATTAGTTGAATCTAGGGAACTGATGTGTGGGTAACTATGAGAAATAGTTTGTAGCCAGAGGGTCTTGCTTTTCCTGGACTTTGCCAGCGGACACCAAAGGCAGAATGAGATGGAGCGGGGAGAAACGAATTCTGAATTGAGGGAAGGAAGCCTGGCTGGGCTTCGTTAAACTTTTTATTACTAATGAAAGGCAGCACCTGGGGTTGTAGTTACTGAAAGGATAGAGAATTCTCAAGTTTCAGTATTTTGTGAGAGAAATGAGTACTGGGATTCTAATCCATATCAGTTTTTTCCTTTCTTGGTTCAGTCATCGTCCAAAATGTGCTCAAATTGGCTTGGCCACCTGACGGGGGTTGTGTGAAAACAGCTGAATTATTTACTAAGCAGCAACACTGAATAGATAATTAAGGGAACCTGTGTCTTACTGGATCAGAAAGAACAATTTTCTTTCTTTTTTGGGTTAATTTGGGAAGGGGTTAAATGGCAAGAGCATACATCTGAACATACCCTTAATGGTATTTCCCCTTCAGGGAGATCGAGTCATTGGCCTGCCTGCCCTTGGTGGTATGGCTGAAGAATGCATCATTGACCACAAGGTAGCCTGACTCCTCAATATTCATCCTTGGAGATTCTTTTTCTGCTGTCTTTCATTTTCACCTATCCCTCAGTCCTTCTCCTTTTCCTTTCTTTTTTTTTTTTTTTTGGTATTCTTTAGGTTATATCTTGTTTCTCAGCCAAGCATTTCTTTCTTTCAAATGCTAAAACCTTTTTTTTTTTTTTTGGTTTGCTTGTTTTGGTGTGACAGTCATTGCATAGAGCTTTGTTTGTGTGGAGTGGTTTAATGAAGAAGGGCATTTTGTTTTCTGAGGCCTGGAACAATTGACTGGCTGTCCAACTGGACTATAGTTAGGTGGTTTTGGTAGAAAAACTGGTTTGGAGCCTGGATATAATGAGCTTCTTCCCTGCACAAAGCGTGTGAAACATAATCCTCCTGGGAGGTAGCCAGCTGGTGTAGGGGTGTGGTTGTCCAGGATGTGAATGGTGCCCCCTAGTGGTGGCTAGTACACACTTAAAAAAAAAAAACAGCTTTATTTAAGGTAAAATTTTTGTACCATGTTATTCACTTATTATATTAATACCGCAGTGGCATGTGTTATATCCTCTGCAGATTGGTTCCTTCCTGATCCAGATGCCAGCTTTAGGATTTTTGAAAGCTGATGTGCCCAAGTCTTGAAATTGACCATCACTTGCTTGGTCTTGACTACCTCTGGGCTTGGTTCCTGACATGTGTTGCCCTTTGCAAGTCAAGTCATAATATGTATTGAGCAGCCTTTATGAAGAGGTAGGGGCTTAATCTCTAAGTCACTGTTATCTCTTTTATAGAACCTGTGGCAGATTCCAGAAAAGGTGTCCCTCCGAGAAGCTGCCGCCCTGCCCGTGTCGTATGGCACTGCTATTTTCGCCCTGGAGCATCGGGCCTGTACCCAGCCTGGGTGAGGACTGTGTCAACGACAGAGGGATAGATGGCACCTCCTCTAACACCAGAAATGTCCACCAAGATTGTGGCCCTCTGTTCCCTTCCCTAACCCTGTGTACATTCTAAGCCTCTTTGATCATGCCCGACTCTTTGTGACCCTATGGGCTGTAGCCCGCCAGGCTTCTCTGTCCATGGGTTCCTCCAGGCAAGAATACTGGAGTGGGTTGCCATGCCTTCCTCTAGGGGATCTTCCCAACCCAGGGATCAAACTGGAGTCTCTTACATCACCTGCATTGGCAGGCAGGTTCTTTACCACTAGCGCCACGTGGGAAGCCCTCCCTGACCCTTACCTCACGGCTATCTAAGGAAAAGCCAAAGGAAGGGAGTGGCCCAAGATTGGAGCCTGGTGACAGTGGGGATACCCTTTTGCCTGAGAGGGGATGGTAGACTGTGAACTTGGCCAGTATGAATTTGGAGAAATCTTTCTCTCAAATCTGACCCCTCTGGAGATCACTTCCTAGAAAACCTTACATTTTAGAGAGCTGGTTTATTTCAACTCATTTCACTCAGGTTTTAATGGAAGCCTGTGGCATTTGTTTCTGTGAGGCTTGGCTGGGCATCACAGATCACAAATACTGTAGGCAGGTGGTGTGTTGGTAAAGAATCCACCTGCCAATGCAGTGGACACGGGTTTGATCTTTGGGTGGGGAAGATCCCTTGGAGAAGGAAATGGCAGTCCACTCCAGTATTCTGAAAAATCTCACGGACAGAGAAGGCTGGCAGTCTACAGTCCTTGGGGTCGCAAAGAGTAAGACAGGACTGAGCACTGAGTGACTGAGCCCAGCGCACACATAGTGGTATTTGCCTCTTGAGGCTTGGCTGGGTATACTTAACAGGTATTTCAAGCTCAGAGGTGCTGAGTTTCTCACTTAACTGGGAGCGTTCCCACAGCTTCTTGCTCTTTTCTGAGAGCTCAGAATTGCTCCAGGGAGATGGGCTTAGAAGAGCAGCGACTGCTACGTGATCATCAACTTCTAAAATTTGGCAGTGTTTAGTATGGGAGTGATTTTAGGACAGAATTTAAGAAGCAGAAATTGGAGTGGTAGAGCAAAGGAAGGCTACCACTGAAATGAGGGAGAGGCTGCCTAGAGAGATTAAGGACCCTCACCTGGGAATTCTTCAGGACTGGACCAAATTAGGACTCATCTACATATATAACACGGCCCAAGAGGCCGGAGAGTGTTCACGTATGTGTACGTGCACATGAGGGGGTTAAACTAGATGAACTCTCAGTTCTCTTCTTTAAAATGTCCCATCTTCAGAATGTTCATGAAATCATATTGCTGGGTGATTTTTGGTTTCTTGAGTAACACTCATCTTTCCGGGCACAGAGAAACTGTTTTAGTGACAGCAGCAGCTGGAGCCACCGGCCTCGCCGTGATAGATGTGGCGACAAACGTTCTTCAGGCCAAGGTATTTGCAAGTTCGATTCTCCATTAAAAAATATCATACCTCCTGCTTTCAAACATGGAATATATTCCTTTATTTATAAAAAAAAATCAGGTGCGAGGTACTGGGAACGTTAAGTAGCCTGGAGTAGGGTCTTGCCATCTATTTGCTTGCAGACTAGTGAGGGCACTGAGGAGTAAGTCTCTTGTGCTTCCAGTTATTAGACCTTGGTGAGATTCAACTCGCCTCACAGCCTCTGAAGATTCTATTCCTTCTACCTGGAATGCTCTAAACTGTCTCCCCCTGAACTTCAAATTTAAACTCAGATGCTGCTTTTTCAGGGGAGTATTCTCTGTCCCTCCCCACCATGGGACCATTTCTATGTGGTCTCCAAGCATCCTGTACTTCTCTTTCATAGTGTGGTTAGCCCTGTTGGATCAATGTCTCCTTCCCATTGGACTGTAATCCCCCTCAAGGCAGGACCAGTATCGGTTTGATCCATTATTATAATCGCAGCAGCTAGCATGGTGCTGAGACCATCGTAGGCAGTCAATAATTATTATTATTTTGTAAATTTATTTATTTATTTGGCTATGCTGGGTCTTTAGTCTTCATTGTATCCCGTAGGATCTTTAGTTGTGACATGCCTAACTCTTAGTTGCGGCTTGTGGGGTCTAGTCCCTTGATCAGGGATCAAACCTGGACCCCCTGCTTTGGGAGCATGGGGTCTTAGCCACTGGACTACCAGAAAATTCCCTAAATAATTATTTCTTGAGTGAATGAATAAATACATGAAAGAAAGACCCAATTTTCTATATGGGCTTTTCCTGGAGGCTGTGAGTGTCAGAGAAAAAGCATTTCTTGGAGAAGGTGGACATTTACGCTGACATTTACAGTTGACTAGCGGAAGAAGAGAAGGGAAGGAAGGCCGTTTAAGTCACGGGAAGACAGAGACATAGGTACTAACATGATTCCTTCAGGGAATGGCCAAGAGCATCTGTGGAGCAAAGGATGTGGGGAATGGTGGGGGGTGACTCCAGAGAGGTGGGAGAGATAGGATCATGAAGCACTGAGGAATCTGAACATTTCTTGGAAACTGTCAGGCGCTATTGAAGATTTCACAGAGGAATGACGTGATTATCTTTTCGTTTTTGCAGAGTTCACTTTGGTAGCGATGGGGATGAGGGATGGGGCAAGGTCAGGGGGTCAGGTATAGTGTGGAGGCAGTAGGGCAGATTCTTGGAGCAATTGAGGCCAGAGGTGATGATCCTTGAAACAGGGCACTGGAGATGATGATCAGAAAGATACCAAAGTAGAAGAAAATAGAGAATTTGGTGACTGGAGAGCATCCTAATATAGTTGAAGGAACAAGGACTTTGAAGTTGGCCTGCTGTGTTGTGCTTAGTTGCTCAGTCGTGTCTGTCTGAGACCTCATGGACTGTAGCCTGCCAAGCTCCTCTGTTCATGGGGATGCTCCAGGCAAGTGGGTTGCCATGCCCTGCTCCAGGGGATCTTCCCAACCCAGGGATCCGCACAGCAGGCAGATTCTTTACCATCTGAGCCACCAGGGAATCCCTGGAGTTAGCCTGACCGAGGTGCCAATTCTCATTCTGTCTCTAGCTTAATAGCTTCAGTCGCCTCATTTGTACAATAGTGCTTTGCTCACAGTATGGTTGGGGGAATATTGAGATCGCACGTGTCATGTACCAGTCCGAGGCATAGTGTGTTGGGGAGGACTTTTAAAAAGGGATCCTGGTATTATCAGACATGGAGTGGGAAGGCACAGCCTAGATGCACTTAGAGATGTGCCATTTGCTGGGACTGAGAACCTAGGAGGAAGTGGTGAGCTCAGTTTGGGATGTGCTGAGTGTGAGCTTCCTCTGGAGCCTAGAGGCACAAAGATACTGTCCCGGTTTGGTGATAATTGGACTGATCTGGAATTTCTCCAGGTGGCAGCTCTCTTTTCTCACATTGACTCTCTTTTGGGAAGGACATGTGAGTTCTGAAACTAGTCTCAGATACCAGGAGGCTCCTCATGGGATATTAACACATTCACACTCAAAATAAGGGCTTATAGCACCTCTCTTAAGGGGGAGACCAAAATTAGTCTCATTGTTTAGAAACACTGACTATTTAACATTTCTGGGAAGACAAGGCTGTACTGTTTGTTTTAA
This sequence comes from Oryx dammah, assembly GCF_014754425.2. NCBI lineage: Eukaryota > Metazoa > Chordata > Mammalia > Artiodactyla > Bovidae > Oryx > Oryx dammah. The sequence goes on from NW_024070205.1 coordinate 21,497,320, forward strand.
ATAGATACAAGAAATTAAGTAGAGAGAAAAATTTGCTTTAATTCCAATCTTTAATCCCAGGAGACATGGATTCGATCTCTGGGTCAGGAAGATCCCCTGGAGGAAGAAATGGCAACCCACTCCAGGATTCTTGCCTGGAAAATCCCATGGACAGATGAGCCTGGTGGGCTACAGTCCATGGGGTTGCAAAACAGTCAGACTCGACTTAGTGATTGAGCACACACACATGCATTTTCTTTAGCAGGAATAATGGTTTTAAGCAAAAGCAAACAAACAAAAAAATAATGTCATCATGTCACTGCTCAGAACATGTCATTTTGATAACACCTTCCACTCACAGCGTCTCAGGTTGCTTTCACATTGCCTGCACAGCAATTTTCTTACCCTTGGTCCTCACAGAACCCATGGGGGATGGGGAATGGAAGCATTTATTATCCCTGTTTCACAGATAAAGAGAGTGAGGCACCTGGAAAGAAAATGATTCACAGCATGCCTCTCTGGGACTTACAAGGAATCCTGGAGTTGGAGTCAGGTGCCCAACCCTAGTCTGGTGTTTGCCCACTGTAGCACTCTGTGTGGGTTCTGCTGGGCAGTGCAGCCATTGGAGGGTTCCATTGGGGAGCATTTGAGGGTAACTTTTAGCTTCACATAGTTATGGGTGAGTCTGGACTTTTTTAAGGGCACAGATGTTCTTGGGTGTTTGAATGCACATTCTGAATGTCACCTTGAAGCCAAAGTGCTTGGGGTGGTGGGGGCTGCCCAGTGAACAGGCACCTCTAGGCAATGCTTCAGTGTCTGAAGCTTTTCTGAAGACTTCCAAAGCTCAGACCTCCTCACAGTATGGCCCACAGCCATCTATGTCCTCTTTGGCAGGCCGTAGGCATGGCTTTCTCCCAGCTCGAAGGAGTGGGCTTCAGTATCAGTAGCATTGGATTTGAATAGTTGTTCTACCATCTGTTATGTGAATAATCCTGGCTTAATTACTTAACCTCTCTGGGTCAATGTCTCCATCTTCAGAAAGGGACTAACTGTAAGTCCCCCATAATGTTCTTGTGAGGTTTAAATAGAATAAATAATTGCCTATGTCTAACAATAGATTCAATTTATCTAACACTTTGTTTCCCAAGTGCTTATTCCTTTTAATTTTAAAAATATAAATCAGTTTACGGATGAGGGTAACTGAAACTTAGAGAAGTTGGTAGGTAATACAGACAGATGTTAAAAGCATAAACTCTAGAGATGAATTACATGAGTTTGGATTCCACTTCTGCCTCCCATGAGCTGTGTGACCTTGGACAAGATACTTGACTTCTTTGGCCTGTCTCTTCATCTTCAAAATGGGGATGATAATAGTGTGTATATTATTGGGCTATTAAAGTGAAATGAGTTATTAATATATGTAAGGCATTTTATTGCATACTAAGCTAGTGTATTAGTTGGAGAAGGCAATGGCAGCCCACTCCAGTACTCTTGCCTGGAAAATCCCATGGATGGAGGAGCCTGGTAGGCTGCAGTCCATGGGGTTGCGAAGAGTCGGACACGACTGAGCGACTTCATTCTAAGGCATTTAGAATAGTGTCTGGCACAGAGTAAGCACTATGTAAATGTTAGATCTTACTAAGTAATTTATGCCTTACTTTATACTTAATGCCTTAAGTAACACAGCTAGTTAGTAACAGAGCCAGGATTTGAACTCAGGTCTGTCCGACTTTAAGCTCTTTCCACTGAATCATGTTTTACCCCCTGAGAAGCCTTCTGGATCTTCTAGCTCTAGGTTAGGTGCCTCTAGCTCACAATTCGGAGTGCTCTGTTCTTCTCCCATCATACTGCTGGATCATGCTTTCTTGGCTCCGAGCTTGGTATTTAGGTTGTATCCTTACTACTTGACTCATAATGGGTACTCAGTAAGTGATGGGCTTCCCCTGGTGACTCAGATGGTAAAGAATCAGCCTGCAATGTGGGAGACCTGGGTTTGATCCCTGGGTTGGGGAAGATCCTCTGGAGGAGGCATGGCAGCCCATGCCAGTATCCTTGCCTGGAGAATTCCCATGGACAGAAGAGCCTGGTGGGCTACAGCCCATGGCATTGCAGAGAGTCAGACACGACTAAGTGACTAAGCACAGCAATAGTGGTTTTAATTTTCATTTGGAGAAGACGTTGTGTCTCCTGAATTATTTCTTAGCTAGACCCACTGAGCTTCCGGGGTTCCTGGAAATGTGGACCCGGTTGTCAGTGGGGCATGGAGAGGCCAGTGCGTTGATGCTGTGTGATGGGCCTGTGTGTTGGATTGAGGCTGGTGCTAAGACAGAGGCCACATTGGTTTCCTTGATCAGCACCCTTTGTTTGGAGGCTGGGTGGGTCGGGTGAGCCCCTCTTGCTACGTATGCTGGACCATCTGAAGTGTTGTGTTCTTCATGTAGGTAATAGCTGCAGCTGGAAGTGATGAAAAGTGTCAGCTGGCGATGCAGAGGGGGGCACAGTCCAGTGTGAACTACAGTCGGGGCAGCCTTAAGGAGGCCGTGGGGAAGCTGGTGGGCAGTGGCGGGGTGAACGTGGTCATTGACATGGTGGGAGGAGACATCTTCCTGGAGGCTCTCCGCAGGTAGGTGAAGTGGTCCTCCTGGGTGGGCTAGACCGGGGGCTCTGCTGAAACCTTGTCAGACCTCTGGCCTTGCTGCTTTCTTGTTTTTGCTGCTCACTTTTCCTGTATGTACTGGCATCAACAGGAACAGCTGAGTGGGTGGGTGAAAAGGAATAGAAGCAGAGGGAAAATCAGGAAATGCTTAAATATAGCAAAAACAAAATAGCCAACTGGAAAATATCCAAAAAGAAAAAAAAAAAACGCAGACTCTCTAGTTGGCAATATCAAATGCTTTAGAAATTATACATGTGTTAAATTGAGCTCTGCCTGCACCCACTAGCTACTTTATATACATGGTATGGGTAATTCTTTTTTTTTTTTTAATTAAACATTTTATTTTGCACTGGAGTATAGCTGATTAGCAATGTGATAGTTTCAGGTGGATGGCAAAGGAACTCAGCCATATATATACATGTATTCATTCTCCCCCAAACTCTCCTCTGTGGGTAATTCTTGAGGAGATCATTGTTTGGATGTTAGAATTACTGGGGTGGCAGACCCCCAGTTCACTATGCACCAAGGGAGAGTCTTTTTTGATCTTACTGGTTTCCGAAGCTACCACCAGTGTAGGTGTCTTCTTGACTTGTTTTATTAAAAAAAAAAATCACTGCAGATTTCATGGGACTGTTGTATCTATACTAATTCTCATTCTGTTTCAGCCAGGAAGGCTGCAGTGCTCTGATAGTATTAGCTTCATTTCTCATGTCATCCTGGCAAGCATAGTTTTGTGCTTTATCTTAGTTTAAGGAGAAGAAGCAGAGAGAGCAGCTTGCCCACAGAAGGGATCCGTGTGGTCCCCTTACAAGACTGGTTAGTTCCTCTGCTCCTTACTGTCTTTCTTGCTTATGGCTTATTTTTATCTTTTCCTACTGAGAAATCCAAACTGGTGCAGAATGGTTCCCCCCTGCTAGTTTGCAAGGTCAGGAAGAATTCCCAACTGGGGATTTAATGCATGTTGCCTTTTTTGTTGTTGTTAATTGTGGTAAAATACAGGTAACCTAGTATTTAACATTTTAACTGTTAAACTTGTTCACCATCTCCAATATTGTGTAACCGTCTCCAATACAAACTCTGTACCTGTTAAACAACTGCCTGCCAACTCCCATAAACTCTATTCTATTTTCTGCCTCTCTTAATTACTGTCCATTGCTTTTTCTTCCCTCATTCTGTTTTTTATTGTGGTAGAAAGTATATAACAAAAGGCTTGTGTATTAACTGCTATCAAATGTAGAGTTCAGTGGTATTAAATATATTTAGATTGTGAAACAGGTCTTCATGACTCTTCTTGCAAACCTAAAATTCTGTACCCATTAAATAACTCTCTTCTACCCAGCCCTTAGTAATCACTATTCTACTTTGTTTCTATGAACTTGACTATTTTAGATACCCCAAACAAGCAGAATAATACAATATTCATCTTTCTGTAAGTGGTTTGTTTCACTTACCGTAATGACCTTAAGGCTCATCCCCGTCTTAACATGGGACAGAATTTCCTTCCTTTTTAAGGCTAAATAATACTCTACTGTTTGTATATAACACCTTCTGTTTACCAATCCATCAGTGGATGGACATTTGGATTGTTTCCACCTCTTGGCTTTTATAGATAGTGCTACTGTGAACTTGGCTCTTCAAATACCTCTTCAAGACTCTGCTTTCAGTTCTTTTGGATATAGACTCAGAAGTGAGATTGCTGGGTTATATGGTAGTTCTAGTTTTGAGTTTTTGAGGAACCTCCATGCTGTTTTCCATAACATTTGCATCATTTTACAATCTCACCAATGCTCCTTGAGGGGTCCATTTCTCTAGATCCTTGCTAACACTTATTTTCTATTTTATTTTTAATAGTAGCCATCCTGGTGGCCATGAATGTGCATTGTCTTTTATAATCTTTGTTTTTTCCTCCTTTTCCCCTCAGCCTGGTGCATGAGGGCAGGATCGTGGTGGTAGGTTTCGCTGGAGGAACCATTGCTTCTGTACCAGCCAATCTTCTGCTGCTGAAGAATATTACTGCCATGGGGCTCTACTGGGGCAGATACCGGCATCAGAACTTTCCCATCTTCTCCAGAAGCCTGTCCTCAGCACTCCAGTACTGCCAAGAAGGGCGCATCCAGCCACACATTGGAGAGGTTTTTAAACTGGAAGAGGTGAGATGCTCTTGTGTTCAGTCGTTCAGTCATGTTTGACTTTGCGACCCCCTTGGACTGTAGCCCACCAGGCTCTTCTGTCCATGAAATTTTCCAGGCAAGAATACTGGTGTAGGGTGCCATTTCCTCCTCCAGGGGATCTTCCTGATCCAGCAGTTGAACCCACATCTCTTGTGTCTCCTGCATTAGCAGGTGATTCTTTACCCCTGCACCACCTGGGAAACCCCGGAGACACTCTTAAGGGATATGATATAGCTAGTCAGTCAGTTCAGTTGCTCAGTCATGTCCGACTGTTTGCAACTCCATGGACTGCAGCACGCCAGGCTTCCCTGTCCATCACCAACTCCCAGAGCTTGCTCACATGTATGTCCATCAAGTCGGTGTTACCATCCAGCCATCTCATCCTCTGTCGTCCCCTTCTCCTCCTGCCTTCAATCTTTCCCAGTGATATAGCTAAGGCCAGGAAATAACGTGTCAAACTATGGAATGATTTCTCTCTGCATGCGTGTGTGCTAAGTCACTTCAGTTGTGCCTGACTTTTTGCAACCCTATGGACTGTAGCCCTCTGGGCTCCTCTGTCCATGGGATTCTCCAGGTAAGAATACTGCGGTGGGCTGCTGTGCCCTCCTCCAGGGAGTGGATATTCCCAACTGAGGGATTGAACCCCGGTCTTCTGCATTGCAGGCAGATTCTTTACCACCTGAGCCACCTGGGAAGCCCCAATTTCTCTCTACATACTATAAATCTTCCTTATATGGAATTAAAGGGTGAAAACAATGGGGTCTCACAGGCTGCAGGGTCATTGGATTTCTCTCTGTCTTGTAGGTTGTATAGTTATATACTCAGGCTTAGTAAGTCAGAGGGAAACTGAAACTGTGAAGGCTATGAAGAAGCTGGGTTTTGAGGGCTCTTGTCTACATCACTGGTGTCTTAAACAGAGGGTTGTGATAGTACTTTAGAAAATGATTTACTGGTGTTGATATGAACTCTGAACTGCACAGCATACAAGTTTAAAAAGGAAGCCCTTCATTTGACCTTTGGTTTTAGAATACAGACTCTTTTAAAGTACAACCAGATGATGTAAGCTGGAGTTCTGTGAACAGAACAGCAAATCACGCTCGGTATCATATGACTATAATTCATCCATTAGTCACTGTAGTTAATTTTGTTGGCTAGTCAAGCCCTTTTTTCACTCCTTTACAGTCCCATTAATGTGGCTTAAACGTCCTCCAAAGTGTAATTATGTGCATGTGTATGCAATGTAGTTGCAAATGCAAATCTGTTAGACATTCACTGGGAAGGTTTTTTTCTTTTTCCCGGACAGTGCTGCATGACTTGTGGAAGTTAGCTCCCCAGCCAGGGGTCAAACCTGGGCCCTGACAGTGAAAGTGCTGAGCTACTGGACTACCAGGGGATTCATGGAGTTTTTTTTTTTTTTCTTAATATGTTTTACTCTTCAAAAGACTGTTTTGGTAACTCTAGTCAGCCACTGGTGGAGGCGATGTTTTGTTCATATGCAGATTAGTGGAGCCCAAGGTGCCAGGTTTCATTCTCTCCAGCCTTCCATTTTTATGTTTTTCCTATGATGAGATGAGACACATTCTTCTCAAACATGATTTACTTTCTTCCTCATCTTTTTGGTATGTTAGTCAAGAAGGTAATGTTCAGTGGTAAAAAGAGAACCTTATTGGCCATCAGAAAACTGAGTAGATTCTGTTTCCAGCTTTGTCCCCATCTATTTGCAATTTTGTGGAAGTCCCCTCACCTTTCTGATCTTCACTTTCCACATCTGTAAAGTTGAGGAGTAGGCGTTCCCTTGTGGTCCAGTGGTTAGGATTCGGTGCTTTCCCTGCTGGGGCCCAGGTTCAATCCCTGGTGGGGGAACTAAGATCCCATGAGCCACATGTCATGGCCAAAAAAATGCTGAGGCTTTCAGTTTATTCTTCCGAGCCACATTCTGAATGAGAGTGAGCTGCTTGGCTCTGGGGCTCCATCTCTGCTGGGACCTCAGTGAAGTGAAGTGAAAGTGAAAGTCCGCTCAGTCGTGCCCAACTCTTTGCAACCCCATACAGTCCGTGGAATTCTCCAGGCCAGAATCCTGGAGTGGGTAGCCTTTCCCTTCTCAAGGGGATCTTCCTAACCCAGGGATCACACCCAGGTCTCCTGCATTGTAGGCAGATTCTTTACCAGCTGAGCCACAAGGGAAGCCCAAGAATACTGGAGTGGGTAGGCTATCCCTTCTCCAGCATATCTTCCCAAACCAGGAATCAAATTCTCCTGTATTGCACGCAGATTCTTTATCCACTGAGCTATCAGGGAAGCCCTGGGACCTCAGTACTGCACGTTTTATTTCTTGTGTTCATGCTTTTCTTTTCGGAAAAGGTTTTGTGGCTTAAAAACTTGAAAACCATCAGTTAAGAGAATTTCTGTGTCCCTTTCCTTTTTTATTTTGTGACTCGTAAACTGAGGTTTGCTTTACCTGAGGCTCATATACACCTGCTAATAGAGGATAAGAACAGTTAGGCAGTAGCCAAGTGGAAACATGTGCTAGTTTGAGCTGTTTCTTCTCTGCTTTGACGTGTTCTAGGTACTGCTCAGGCATAAAAGAAAGCTGGAGGTGATTATTGTTTTAATTACCCACATTGAAGTTCTCTCTTCTCTTAAACACAGATTACCTAATTATTAACAGTTCTCAGCTTCCATTTGCCTACCTCTGCAATGAGGACTCTGCATGTAGGATTTTTCTAGATCTTCCCACTCTGCTGACTTCTCTGTTATTAACTGTTGTCTGAGGCCATGTTCTGTAACACATTTCAAGCATCTTATTCACACTCTGTCCATTTACTATTTCTTCCCTTTCTTCTTCTTTCAGTATGCAAGCTATTTAGAATAATAGTAATAATGGCAGCTCACAGACAGTAGGTGTTTATTATGGGTCAAGAACTGTGCTAAGCACTTTACAGGCATTTTGTAATCAATCTTCACAACAAACCTTTGAAATATGAACAATCTTTTATCACATGTTACAGATGAAGAAATCAAAACTTGTAAATGGTAAGAAACCTGTCCAATGACATGTAGTAATGACAGACCTGGAATCTAGTTCAGGTATGTCTCTGACTCTGGAATCAGAGCTCCTTAAGGTAAGGTCAGACTCTGTCCTTAAACAAATCAGAAAATTTCTTCTTAGAAACCGTTTCCTAGAGCATGAAGTTGATCCATCTGTCACGGAGGCATCTATGTGAACAAACTTATTGTTAAAGTGACCAGGAGTCGTGAATTTTTAAAATGAAGATTAAATGAAATTATAATTAATTTCACTAAACTTTAAAGCCTGGGTAATAATATTTTTTTCATGTAAATCAGTTAACATATTGGACACATTTGTCAGAACCTGCTTGGGCTTGGAAAATGACCGTTGTACTTGTATTTCTATAATACCAGAGATATCGGTGCTTCCCAACTTATATTTTCTCCTGAATATGTAGAATATTGGTTTGACCTTGATAGTTGATATTAATATTGTTCCTGATCGGAGTTCTTGTTTTCCTTAATCAATAGAAGTTGATAAGAGGCCGGAGGAAGAAATCAGGCAAGGCTTTGCAGAGACAGCAAAAAAAGGAGTAGTTTCCCTTGCTCACTCCCTGAAGTGGGGCAAACTGGTCCCTCAAATGTGGTGAGGGTAGGGTCAGCCTGGAGAGGGGCTTAGTGGTCTGCCCACCCCCTTGGTGGTGCCATTTGCAGAGATCATGCCGCAGCCCCCTGCTTTTGCCCCTAACACTTCAGAAGTGGCAGGTAGGTTTTTTTGTCTTTTTGTATCATGTTGTTCATAATTTGCCCCAACTGCACATGTGTGCAGTTATTTTAGTTTTTAAAAGAATATTTGCCTGCTCTGTGTCTTAGTTGTGTCACGCAGGATCTTCAGTCTTTGTTGCGGCACGCAGGTTCTTTAGTTACGGCATGTGAACTCTTACTGTGGTATGCAAATTCTTAGTTGAAGCATGCAGGATCTTTAAGTTGCAGTATGTGAGATCTAGTTCCTTGACCAGGAATTGAACCTGAACCCCCTGCATTGGGAGCATGGAGTCTTAACCATTAGAGCACCAGGGAAGTGCCCATGCAGTTATTTTTAGTCCCTTCCAGTTTCTTTGTGTTCTGTTGCTCGAGGGGACATTTGTCCAGGTGTAAGGACCACAGCAAAGGGACCCAGCTTCTAGTCTGTTTCTACATGGTTACATATTTTGTATCATAGCCTTTTTAGTAGGCATGAGGTATGGACTTCTGTAACGCTCTGTACTTCTCCTTTATCTACTTGTAATTACTGGTTCCATGTTTGTCATTCCCATAGTCCATAAACTCCATGGAGGCAGGGACCATGTGCTGCCGCACCTGTGTGTCTCCGGATTCTGCCAGGACTGAGAGGAAGGGGCTCTAGGATCAGGCCACCAGAACTCACACCCTGGCGCTGCAGCTTAACTGGCTGTGTGACTTACGTCTTTGTGATTTAGTTCCCTCATCTGTGGGGAGGGCAGTAACATACCCAATTGTTGCAGGAAGGGGGGCCCCTTCCAGGGCCCCAAAGTGGGCTGTTGCCTAACACTCAGAAATTAATTGTCTGAGGAGATACAGGTGCTGACAAAACAAGAGACTTTATTGGGAAAGGGTGCTCAGATGGAGAGCAGGAGGATAAGGGAACCCGAAGAGCTGCTCTGCTACATGGCTTGCAGTCTTGGGTTTTTTGGTGATGGGCTTAGTTTCCCGGTTATCTGTGGCCAATCATTCTGACTCAGGGTGCTTCCTGGTGACGCACACATTGCTCAGCCACGATGGATGTCCGGGAGGAGGATTCTGGGAGGTCGTAGGACACGTGGAGTCTCCTTTTGACCTTTCCCGGATTCTTCCGGTGGCTGGTGGCTTGTTAGTTCCGTGTTCCTTACCAGGACTTCCTGTTGTAAAATAACTCACACAAGTGGTTACCACATCTGGCACCACCTGGCCAGGGTGGGTGGTTGCAGTCAGTTTCCCCTGACACAGTCTTCCAGGGTTGACAATTAAAGAAGATAATACACATAAAAGCACATAGCAAACATGTTTAAAGGAAAATGACCGGTCATTATAAAATAACAGAGTTGAGCTTTTTCAGTCCCTGAACTGTAACATTTTGCATTGACACTTTGTGCGTGATAAGTCGCTTCAGTCGTGTCGGACTCTTTGTGACCCTGTGGACTGTAGGACTCCAACCCCTCTGGTCTATGGGATTCTCCAGGCAAGAACACTGCCATGCTGTTCTCCAGGGGAACTTCCCAACCCAGGGATCAAACCAGCATCTCTTATTTATCTCCTGCATTGGCAGGCAGGCTCTTTACCACTAGCACCACCTGGGAAGCCTGTTGACACTTTAGCGGACAGGATTAGAGCCACAGTCTCCAGGTTTTGAATTTTTACTAGAATTTGCTGTTTTCTGAACTGTTATGTCTGTACCATGATGGGTAGATCATGAATTAGCACTGTGATCTGCTCAGAGGGTGGCATTATTTGGATGTGCTGGGTTTCTTTTCTGTAGGGAGCCGCCCACACACATCTCAGTGTGACACAATACTTACACCTCACGGAGCTGAGCTTGTTGTTATGTGAAGGTTGGGTGAGATCACCCCATGAACAGGTTTAATGGGTAGAAACTGTTTGGTTTCCTCAGTGTATCTGTGGAATTTTCTAAAGAATTAAATGACTCTATTTTGATAGAATGTGTATTATTTTAGTCCATTGCTCTAGACCCAGTTTATGGGCCCCTCACATCAGCCAGCCCACCTGCCCTAGGCCTTGGCCACTTACCACACTTCTCTTGTCCACACAACGATGCAGCCCAGGGCCTATCCCTAGCGTCCGTCTCCTGACGCTGTTGACTGTCTCATACTTTCCCTAAGTATAGGGCTGATCTTAGGCAAGGTCGCTGCTTTGTTCATCAGGGAGCTGCTGAAGCTCTAGCTTCTCCAGAAACCAGATGTGGGGCTCTGGGTAACACCATCCAGAAGTGTGAGGGAACTCCCTCGCAACTGGACAAGCTGGGACAAGTGAGAGACTGGAGATAAATCGCTTGCCTTTCCTCTTTTCCTATGTGCCTTGGGCCCTATACTGCCTCTCCGGAGAGTTCCCAAGTGGACAACAACCAGCTGCATCTGTCCCTGAGGCTATGAGCAGTTCAGGATTGGTCACACTCATCTTGTGCTTCCTCTTCCTCCTTCCTTGACTCACCCATTTCCCTCATCCTCCCCGCTAGCACCGCAGTGTAGCATTAGAACATATGTTTTGATCAGGCTGTATTTTCTAGGGAACCCAGGCTGACACTAAGTATTGAAAATTTATTTATTTTTGGGTTTAATAATATATGGCTTGACTTTTTTTTTTAAAGTCAGGTTTATTGAGGTATAGTTGCATATTCAAAATCCAAAATTGAGTATTCAAAATTCTCCCAGTCAGGCTTCAACAGTATGTGAACCATGAACTTCCAGATGTTCAAGTTGGTTTTAGAAAAGGCAGAGGAACCAGAGATCAAATTGCCAACATCTGTTGGGTCATTGAAAAAGCAAGAGAGTTCCATAAAAACATCTACTTCTGCTTTATTGACTATGCCAAAGTCTTTGACTATGTAGATCACAATAAACTGTGGAAAATTCTGAAAGAGATGGGAATCCCAGACCACCTGACCTGCTGCCTGAGAAATCTGTATGCAGGTCAGGAAGCAACAGTTAGAACCATACATGGAACAATGGACTGATTCCAAATTGGGAAAGAAGCACGTCAAGGCTGTATATTGTCACCTTGCTTATTTAACTTACATGCAGAGTATATCATGTGAAATAACGGGCTGGATAAAGCACAAGGAGGAATCAAGATTGCTGGGAGAAATATCAGTAACCTCAGAAAGCAGATGATATCGCCCTCATGGCAGAAAGTGAAGAACTAAAGAGTCTCTTGATGAAAGTGAAAGAGTAGAGTGAAAAAGCTAGCTTAAAACTCAACATTCAAAAAATTAAGATCATGGCATTTGGTCCCATCACTTCATGGCAAATAGATGGGGAAACAATGGAAACAATCAGAGATTTTACTTTTTTGGGCTCCCAAATCACTGCAGATGGTGACTGCAGCCATGAAATTAAAAGATGCTTGCTCCTTGGAAGAAAAGCTGTGACCAACCTAGACAGCATATTAAAAAGCAGAGACATTACTTTGCCAACAAAGGTCCGTCTCATCAAAGCTATAGTTTTTCCAGTAGTCATGTATAGATGTGAGAGTTGGACTCTAAAGAAAGCTGAGTGCTGAAGAATTGATGCTTTTGAACTGTGGTGCTGGAGAAGAGAGTCCCTTGGACTGCAAGGAGATCCCACCAGTCCATCTTAAAGGAAATCAGTCCTGAATATTCATTGGAAGGACTGATGCTGAAGCTGAAGCTCCAATACTTTGGTCACCTGATGGAAAGACCTGACTCATTTGAAAAGACCCTGATGCTGGAAAAGATTGAAGGTGGGAGGAGAAGGGGATGACAGAGGATGAGATGGTTGGATGGCATCACTGACTAGATGGACATGAGTTTGAGCAAGCTCTGGGAGTTGGTGATGGACCGGGAAGCCTGGCGTGCTGGGGTCTCAAAGAGTCGGACATGACTGAGCGACCGAACTGAATTGCATGTAGTAGTGAAAGTCACTCTGTCATATCCAACTCTTTTTGACCCCATGGACTGTAGAGTCCATGGAATTCTCCAGGCCAGAATACTGGAGTGGAGATCTTCCTTCTGCAGGGATCTTTCCAACCCAGGGATCGAACCCAGGTTTCCCTCATTGCAGGCGGGTTCTTTTACCAGCTGAGCCACCAGGGAAGCATATAGTAAAACTTTTTCTAACTTTGACAAACGTACGTAGTCATGTAAGCATCCCCCTGCAGTCAAAATGCAGATCATGTCCGTCACTCCAAAACGTTCCCTTGTGCTCCTTTGTCATCAGTCCCCTCCTCCTGCCCCTGCATCGCCTGGAAACTATTCATCTGCTTTCTCTCCCTATAGTTTTGTCTTTTGCAGATGGTCGCATTAATGGAATCATATACTACAACAGCCTTTTGAGTCTGGTGTCTTCACCTTTGCAAAATGAGGTTCATCTGTGTTTTTTCCTAAGTCAGTAGTTTTTTATTTCACAGTTAGTAGATATTTGATTATTTTCAATTTTTGGTGATTATGAATAAGTTTTTTTTATAAATGTTCATGTATATTGTTTGTATACAAAGGTCCATCTAGTCACAGCTATGGTTTTTCCAGTAGTCAAGTATGGGTGCGAGAGTTGGATTGTAAAGAAAGCTGAGTGCTGAAGAATGGATGCTTTTGAACTGTGGTTTTGGAGAAGACTCTTGAGAGTCCCTTGGACAGCAAGGAGATCCAACCAGTCCATCCTAAAGGAAACCAGTCCTGAATATTCATTGGAAGGACTGATGCTGAAGCTGAAGCTCCAATACTTTGGCCACCTGATGCGAAGAACTGACTCATTTGAAAAGACCCGGATGCAGGGAAAGATTGAAGGTGGAGGAGAAGGGGACGACAGAGGATGAGATGGTTGGATGGCATCACTGACTTGATGGACAGAGTTTGAGTAAACTCTGGGAGTTGGGGATGGACAGGGCAGCCTGGCGTGCTGCAGTCCATGGGCTCGCGAGTCAGACAAAACTGAACTGAACTCAACATTTTTATTTACTTTACGACTGAGCCTTCTAGGCTTAACCTTTTTTTTTTTTTAATTTAATTTACACATTTAATTGGCTTTATTTATTGAGCAGCAGATCCCTCACCTGCCCCTGCCCAGGCTACAGTGGTGGCTAGATAACATCATTAGATAGCAAGACCGATTTAAGACTCTGCCAGAGAACAGAACATCCCCTCATTTGGGGAAGGGGTGAGGAGGAATGGATTGGGAGCTTGAGATTAGTAGATGCAAACTGTTATATATAGATGGATAAACAACAAGGTTCTGATATATATATATATGTGTGTGTATATATATATAGAGAGAGTGTACAGGTAACTACATTCAATATTCTGTAATAAACCATAATGGAAAAGAATATGAAAAAATATATATCTTTAACTGAATGGGGGCTTCCCAGGTGATGCTAGTGTTAATAGAACCCGGCTGCCAATGCAGGAGACAGAAGTGACACAGGTTTGACCCTGGGTCGGGAAGATCCCCTGGAGAAGGAAGTGGCAACCCACTCCAGTATTCTTGCCTGGAGAATCCCATGGACAGAGGAGACTTGGGAGCTATATAGTCCACAGGGTTGCAAAGAATTGGACACAACTGAAGCAACTTAGCATGCATGCATAACTGAGTCACTTTGCTGTACATCAGAAACTAACATGTTGTAAGTCAACTATATCTCAAAAAAAAAAAAAAAAAGAACATCAGTTTAAAAGTAATCTATGCAGAATTCTAAATATAACAGGTGTTTATGCTCCTCAAGGAAGGGCAAGCTAGACAGATCAGTAGTTTGCTCTCTATACCTCAGCTGCTGAGAAGCAATTCTGTTACAGACTCTACAGCCCATGATTTTGAAGGCAAGGTTGCTATTATTGCATTTCTTTCAAAGCCCATAGTACATAGATTTTCTTTCTTTTGGTATATTCTGGATTAGAAACTGGTACTTCAGTATACGGCCTTCCCAGGTGGCTCAGTGGTAGAGAATCTGCCTGCCAATGCAGGAGACTTGGATTCAATTCCTGGATTGGGAAGATCCCCTGGAGAAGGAAATGGCAATGACTGTCTGTGTGAATATTTCAGAACAAGCATTGTACTGGTCTGATACTATATGTTTACCTTTTAATAACTATCAAACTGTTTATCCAAGTGGTTGTAACATTTTGCATGTCCCCCAACAATGTAGGAACGTTGCTTTGCACCTGCCAGAACTTAGTGTTGTCAGCTGTTGTCTTTAATTCTAGCCATTCAGTAGGTGTATAGTGGTATTTGATTCTGGGTTTAATTTGCATTTCTCTAATGAATAGTGATCCTGAGTATCTTTTCATATGCTCCTTTGCCAGCTGTATCTTTTCTGGTGAAATGCACTGACTGACTTGTAAAAGAAGATTCAGATTTGCTTCTATCAGAGCAGTGGTCTGATAAATATAATTCAACTATGACAGTGTATCACTGACTAAACATTTCTACCTTTTAAAAACAATCCCACTCAGTCCCCGATATACTTATTCATTCATGAGTTTGTTTTATTCATCAAACGTTCACTGGGTACATTCTGTAAGACTTAAGGAATTTTTTTTTTTTTTTTTTTAGTTGGGACAGTCTCAGGACAGTGCTGTGTTAGGAGGAACAGCTGCTTTCTAATGGGAAACATGAATCAGCATAATATATTTAGGGAACTGTAGGTTACGCTGATTGGGGCTTCCCAGGTGGTGCTAGTGGTAAAGAACTCGCCTGCCAGTGCAGGAGACTTAAGAGACCTGGGTTCCGTCCCTGAGTCAGAAAGATCCCCTGAAGGAAGGCATGGCTGCCCACTCCAGTATTCTTGCCTGGAGAATCCCATGGGCAGAGAAGCCTGGCAGGCTACAGTCCATAGGGTCACACAGAGTTGGACACAACTGAAGTGACTTAGCACAAACACACACACACAGGTTACTCTGATTACTCCTGTCTGATGAGCTAATTAAAAATTCCAACTACTGCTACTGCTGCTGCTAAGTCACTTCAGTCGTGTCTGACTCTGTGCGACCCCATGGACGGCAGCCCACCAGGCTCCCCCGTCCTTGGGATTCTCCAGGCAAGAACACTGGAGTGGGTTGCCATTTCCTTCTCCAATGCATGAAAGTGAAAAGTGAAAGTGAAGTCACTCAGTCGTGTCTGACTCTTCGCAACCCCATGGACTGCAGCCTACCAGGCTCCTCAGTCCATGGGATTTTCCAGGCAAGAGTACTGGAGTGGGGTGCCATTGCCTTCTCCGAAAAATTCCAACAGCAGAACCTAAGGTTCTCACCCTGCCCCTACATTCCAGGCTGCTTATCTTCAGACAAATGTAATTGACTTCAGCCACTGCAGGGCAGAGAAGCAGGGTTCTGGGTACAGTCTGTGTATCTATCTAGGCATCAGTATGGAGCAGCCTCTCTCCCTGTGACACAGCCTGTAGGATACAGAAGAGGTGGGGGAGGGCAGGGATGTCCCCAGCTATTTGAATTATCTATCAAAAGGCTCTGGTCTAAAGCCATGTGCTTCACTTCCTGGTCTCTGACTGAGAGTCTTATCACTCATTAAATATCTAGTTTCAACACCACCAGTTGTCTGTTTTCCCAGCCCAGATAGAAATCAAAAGGTAGAAAGGGACAGAGCTGGGTTATTTTTAGAAGCAGCTGTCACAACAGAGGTAGCATCTGGACATACAGTTAACAGAGCATCTAAAAAACAAAAGGCAGAATAATGAATATTCAGAATTATGAGATTCCCAAGTCATGGAACAAAAAGGTTCTATTTCCTTCCATCCCCCATATTATCTTTTAAAGAAGTTAGATAAATGTGCTACATTTTTATGAGGATTTATATGCAGACTGATGCAAAATAAGTTTTAACATTTGAAGGGACAGCTCTTTTTTTATGTTAACATTCATTTGCAGAGGATTCCTCATGTCTCTAGGATGCCAAGTAAAGAGAAATACCACTCTCTCCAGTTATGTTTGTTTCCCCAAGTATTTTCTGTTGTTGGCCTGTGACAGATCTCCGGGAACAAGCAACTTCTAACTGACAGGGAGAGTGATGCAGCTGTGAGTCACCTGGAGATGTACCTTTGAGTTATCGACAGGGTGAAGATGAGCGTTTCAGACATCTGTCTTAGACGTCTCCCACCTCCTCTGAGTGCATCTAAATCTGCATAGATTGGGAAGGTCTCTGTAAGGCACAAAAACCCCTGAAAGACAGATGTTCCTGAGAAACCAGGGATTTCATACTGCGGGGAGATTGCCACAATTGATTTGCTTCTGTGCTTATTTTTATTTAGTTATTTTTCTTATGCTTTGGGGGGAGGATTTCAAGGGGAAAGGCTTGGTTAATCAAAATCCTCTTTCAAAGCACATTTTCATTGTTGGACCACACAAGGCCCCTCTTTGGCTTTTATGTCTGTATATTTATGGCTGTCTCTATTTACTTACTCCCTTATCTTCCTTTCCTCCCCTTAGAGTCAGTCTTTATAATGTATTTGATGCTTATCTTCGGATTTATATTCCTCTGTAAAACACACAGAATCATTTTGTGTGCTAATTTATTTTCAAGTGATGTAAATGTGCGGTAGATCTTATTCTGTTTTTTATTTTTTCATGCAGTGCCATCTTTTTTTAAAAAATATTGATTTATTTGGCTGCTCCAGGTCTTAGATGTGACCCTTGGGATCTTTGATCTTCTTGCGGCGTGTGGGCTGTAGTTTCCTAACCAGAGATTGAATCTGGGCCTCCTGCACTGGGAAGTGTAGTCTTAGCCACTGGCCCACCAGGGAAGTCCCAGTGCTGTCTTTTTAAGATCCCCTCACATTGCTGTTCCTATGTCCAGTTTGTTACCCTTCACTGCTGCATAGTAGTCTCTGCATCTACCATGGTTTACAGATCCCTTCCCTAAAGAGAAAACTGATGTGATTGCCTGCCCCTGTGATTGGTGCTATAATGAACAGTCTCATGGTCACCTGTTAGGACTTGTGCAAGTGTTGCTATGGGAGTATCTTCCCAGGAATAAGGTAGTTGGGTCATAGGATGTATGCCTATTTTATCTGACTGCCAACTGTTCTCCAGAATGACCTGCCGTGTCCACACCTCTACCAGCGATGCATGAGAATATTTTTATTTATTTACCACCTGTTGGCATATAGCATGGTGGCTCAGCTGGTAAAGAATCCGCCCACAATGCGGGAGACCTTGATTTCGATCCCTGGGTTGGGAAGATCCGCTGGAGAAGAGAATGGCTACCCACTCCAGTATTATGGCCTGGAGAATTCCATGGGACTGTATAGTCCATGGGGTTGCGAAGAGTTGAACATGACTCAGCAACTTTCACTTTCACTTTCTTTCCAGCTTTCTGATTGCTTATTCAAATTTATAAGCATAAAGTGGTATTTTACCATTTTAATTTGCATTTCCCTGGTTTCTAATTATTTTTAGCATCTCTTTGTATATTTGCTAGCCATTCAGGTCTTCAATTCTTTGAACTGTAATTTAGCCCTTTGGATGTTTTCTATGGGGGGGGGTTTCTCTTTCTTACTGATTTGCAAAAGTTCCTGTATAACCTGTGGTCCTCAAACTTTAATGTGCACAGGAATCATGTTAAGATACACATTATAATTCAATAAGAGTGGGATGGGGCTTAAGGCTATGCATTTCTAATAAGCTCCCAGATGATGCAGAAGCCTGTGGTCCTGAACCACAATGTGATTAACAAGGTTCTACGTGTTAATTTGGGGGCTTTCCCAGGTGGCTCAATGGTTAAGAATCCACCTACCAAGTAGGAGATGTGGGTTCAATTCCTGGGTCAGGAAGATCCCCTGGAGAAGGAAGTAGCAACCCGCTTCAGTTTTCTTGCCTGGGAAATCCCATGGACAGAAGATTCTGGCGGGCTGGAGTTGCAAAAGAATTGACAAAAACAACAGTGTTAGTCTGAGGCTTTGAGAAAGTCTGTCCTTCCAAAGTTGTCAAGTGTATGTCACCTTTGTTTGCATTTAATATAATCAAACACATCGATGTTTTGCCCTGTGATTAGTGCTATTTGGGAGTTATTTAATAAGTCCTTTATCATCCCTGGTTCACAGTGATTTTCTTCTCTATTTTTCTTTTTTAACTTTGTATTTTTCATTTCACATTTAAGGATTTAAATCCATCTGAAGTTACCTTTGTATTAGGTATAAATTAGGTAATCAATTTCAATTTTTCTCCTTATAATGAGCTTGCTTTCTCAGACTCAGTAGTTCATTGTTTCTATTGATTTGTGATACTACCTTTGTCTTATTTTAAGTTCCCAGGTACACATGTATGTGTCTGCCCTCTGTTTTGTATTCTGTTTCCTTGGTTCACATGTTTATTCCTATAATAGTATCACACTGTTTTTTATTTATAGCTTTGAAGTATGTTTCAGTATCTGGACGAGTAACTCTTCTACCTGTTCTTCTTTTTCAAATATGACTTAGATATTTGTGAATCTTTATCCTTTTAGAATAATTTTGAAATAAATTTCTTAAGTTCCTCAAAATTCTAGCTGAACTTTTGAATGGAATTGTGTTGACTTTAGAGATTAATTTGGAGGAGTAGTGATAGTTTTACAGTTTAAAGTTTTCTAATTTGTAAACAGGAATATTTTGCTATTTATTCACATCGTTCCTGTTTTTAAATATAATTTAAAGTTTTTCTCCTTAAAATCTTCTGGATTGCCTGAGTTATGTTAATTACAAGTACTTTTTGTTTTTGTTGTTTTTGTTGCTCTTGAGAACAATATTTTCTGTTGTGTTTTCCAGTTGATTATTTTTGATATAGAGAAATATTAATAATTTTTGTAAGTTGATCTTATATCTTGTAAGTTTCCTCCATGTCTTTTCATGACTTGATAGCTCATTTCTTTTTATCACTGAATAATATTACGTGGTATGGATATACTACAGCTTGTTTGCCCATTCTCCTTCAGAGGGACATCTTGGTTGCTCTCAAGTTTTGGCAAATATAAACAAAGCTGCTATAAACACTCTTGTGTAGGTTTTTGTGTAGATATAAGTTTTCAACTCATTTGGGTAAATACTTAGGAACACAATTACTGGATCATATGGTAAGAATATGTTTAGTTTTATAAGAAGCTGCTGAACTATCTTCCAAAGTAGTTGTATCATTTTGCATTCCCACCAGTAATGAATGAAAGTTGCCATTGCTTCACATCGTTATCAGCATTTGATGCTGTTAGTTTTGAATTTTAGACATTCTAACAGGTGTGTAGTAGTGTCTCACTGTTGTTTTAATTCTCTAATGACATATGATGGACGTCTTTCATAGGCTCCTTTACTGTCCGTATGTCTTCTTTAGTAAAATGTCTGCCTGGACCTTTTGCACACTCTTAAATGGGGTTGTTTGTTTTCTTATTGTTGAGGTTTAAGAATTCTTTGTGGATTTTAGATAAAAGTTCTTTATCAGATATATATTTTGCAAATACTTTTCTCTCAGGCTGTGTTTGATATTTTTATTCTTTGAAGTGTCTTTTGCAGACAGCAGTTTTTAGTTTTAATGATGTCCAACTTACCAGTTTTTAAAAACTGAATTCGTTTTGTTTATTTATTGGGTCTTTGTTGCTGTTTGAGGACTTTCTCTGGTTGTAGAGGGTTGGGGAGCTGCTCTCGAGTTGCAGAGCAGGGACTTCTCATTGCGGTGGCTTCTCTTGTTTCAGAACATGGCCTCTAGTAGCTCTCGTTGGAGCTGACGGACTCTAGAGCTTGGGCTCAGTAGCTGTGGCACACAGGCTTAGCTGCTGCACGGCATGTGGAATCTCCCCAGACCAGGGATTGAACCTGAATCCCCTGCATGGGCAGGCAGGTTCTTATCCACTGTACCATCAGGGCAGTCCTACCAATTTTTGTTTTCCTAGATTATGCTTTGATGTTATATTAAAAAACTCATTGCCAAGCATAAGGTGCCTTAGATTTTTTTTTCCTGTTTTCTTCTGGAAGTTTTATAGTTTTGCTTTTTACATTTATGTGTAAGATTTACTGTGAGTTAATTTTGTGAAAGATATAAGGACAGTGTCTTGATTAATTTTTTTTGCATTGGATGTTCAGTTGTTCTAGCACCTTTTTTTTTTTTTAAGAGTATTCTTTCTCCATTGAATTGCTTTTGCTCCTTTGTCAAAGATCAGCTGACTGTATTTGTGTGGGTCTATTTTTGGGTTCTGTAATAGATCCATTGACCTGTTTGTCTATTCTTTCACCACTGTCACAATCTTGATTACTGTGGCTAGTTTTTAATTTATGTTTTATACCTTTGTACTTCTAAAAAGGGATTTCAGAGAGACTGTAATTTCAGTTACACTGGAAACAAGGTAATTTAAATAAAAAGAAAAAAATTGTAAAAAATTACATTATTGATCCTTCTGGCAGTGGCTCCATTCTTTTCAAAAGCTAGAATATTCAGAAATATTACAGTAGAGTATGGGCAGGCCTGAAGACTTTTAACCTGATGTTATTTATCTGATAATGTTAAAAATTATAGTTTAGACAGAAAAATTCAGAGGTTAGATTATCTTTATTGTTTTCCTTTGAGTTTGTGGTGATCAGTTACTTAGTTAATATTGCGTGAGATAGTTACATACATTTTGTTGAAGACATCTTAATACTTTAGCTGTTTTAAGAATTGAACGAGTCGAGTAACAAATCTTTGTTGAAATATGCATCATTGCAAGTCTGACCACATATTTTTGGATTTTCTTTTTAGGTCAATGATGCCTTCCTTCATGTCACACAGCGTAAATCCACAGGCAAGGTGCTTCTCTCCCTTAAATAAATTTTCACTTCAGCAAACAGCATGTCTAAATCCAAACTCATCATCTTTCCAAAGAAACCTGATTTCCCTTCCATGTTTTTTTTTTTCCATATTACCACCTTCCTTATTAATCCAGTTTCAAGATCTTTTAGAGTCATCTTTTATTCTGTTTTCTTATTCCTAGATAGTGTGAATATGTACTTTATTGTCCAAACTTGGACATAGTTGAGAGTGAAAGGATGCTATTAGTAATTACACCAGGAGACCAGGTGTCCCAATATGTATGATCACCTATTCATACTGCATCCATGACCAAGTTCTGTCATCTCCACCTCTAAGAAGTCTTACACACCACATCCTCTTTTCCATTCTGACTAATCATGTCATATCTGCTAATTCCAGTGACCTCCTAACTAACTTTCCTACCTTTATCTACCCCCTCCCTCTCCATTCTTGTTATATGTTATTGCCTTGGTGACCTTCCCAAAGTGCAGCTACGATTGCGTGTTGTCTCAGAACCCTACAATGGTTCACCATTGTCTCCATGGTGGTGTTCGGACTCCTTGAGCAAGCATTTCACCATGACCAGGATTTTGCCTCTCTCTACATACCAGCCCATATTGGACAGCAGCATTGGTCTCTCAGTGTACACTGAGATTGCTTGTCTCCTCCACCTTCCTCTTCTCAAACTGTTTCTCTTCTCCCTTATCTTTGTTAAACATAAGCTGTCCTGGCCTCTGAGACCTACCTCTGCCACGAGCTTTCCTCCTCAGGTGGGTGGCCGTCTCTTCTCTACTTTCCTATAGCACCTCCCTCAGGCCGTGTCACATTCTGCCTCGTACCAGCAGGAGTGGCATGTCTAAAAGAATGAACACAGGATTCTGAATTCAAGAGGTGGGTTTGAGTCTCAGTCTCAGCACGTTGGAGGTGGTTACTTAAGGTCTTCAAGCTTTCATTTTCTCCTGAAAGTGAAGTGAAGTCGCTCAGTCATGTCCGACTCTTTGCGATCCCATGGACTATAGTCTACCAGGCTCCTCCGTCCATGGGATTTTCCAGGCAAGAGTACTGGAGTGGGTTGCCATTTCCTTCTCCAGGGGATCTTCCTGACCCAGGGATCGAACCCAGGTCTCCTGCATTGCAGGCAGACGCTTTACCCTCTGAGCCACCAGGGAACCCTGAAAAGTGGATGTTATAGTCTCCACCTCACGAAGTTATTCTGAGCAATACCTGCAGTGGTTGGGCAAAGCACCGGCACACAGTAGGTGATTAGCACTTGCTAGTTACTTTTACTTCTTTCTTTCTTCCTTTCCCAAGGTAGCATAAGTTCCTAGAGAGCAGGTACCATATGTTAGTCACCTTTGTACCACACACATACCTAGTACAGTGAGTTACCCTTGGACTGAATTGAATTTGAATGGTCTAAAAGTCTTAAGTTGTGGGATTAAGTTAAGAACATATTACCTTGGGAACAGCCCAAATGTTCACTGACAGACCAATATATATACATACAATGGAGTACTATTCAACCTTGAAAAAAGAAGGAAATTCTGACACATTCAGAACATGGATGAACCTTGAGAATACTGTGCAAATTGAAGTAAGCCAGTCCCAAGAGGCCAAATACCATTTAATTCCATTTATGTGACGTACCTAGAAATGTCAGATTCATTGAAACAGAAAGTAGAATTGTGCTTGCCAGGGCCTGGGGTCGGGGAGGAAATGGGGAGTTATTGTTTAATGGGTCTAAAGTTCCAGTTTGGGAAGAGGAGAAAGTTTTTGTGATGAACAGTGGTGATGGCTGCAAAACAGTGTAAACATAGTTAATGCCACTGACCTGTATGCTTAAAAATGGCTAAAAGGGCAAATTTCATATTGTATATATTTTACCAAAATAAAAAATAGAAGAATATATTACCCTCACATCTAAGTGACTTTATTCAGAGAAGAGAGCAGAGAGTAAAGAGAGTGACTAGCTTAGGTTGAAGGATGCTCCTGTCTCTGCCTGAGTCCTGGTCTGTGGGGAGAGGTCCTTTCTTTTTTTGGTTGTAAACATTGTTCTCTATCACCACTCAAAAGGGGGGAGTAAGATGGGGGCAAAAACACACCTGATATCACCAGAATGGAGGTATTTCTGCTTGTTCTTGATGAGCTCCAGTTCCAATAAACGTGGTAAGAGGCTTTGTTTTCTTTTTCTTTTTTTAAAATTTTGGCTGCTCTGGGTCTTAGTTGTAGCATGTAGGATCTAGCTCCCTGACCAGGGGTCGAACCTGGGCCCCCTGCACTGGGAGCTCAGAGTCTTAGCCGCTGGACCACCAGGGAAGTCCCTGTTTTCTTTTTCTAACCATTTATCAGAAGTTAAACAACAACAACAACAACAACAGAAAGCCATATAAGATGCTGTTGAAGTATGCTTACAAGCAGGTATGATACGATCATTAAACCAAGCAGTGAATTGACAACTAGATGAAATAGACAAATTGCTTGAAAGATGTAAAATAAGAAATTCAGCACAAGAGACAAAATTAGAAAGAGGTTTTGTTTTATGATAAATATCCAGGCCATTCAAAAACACCCATCTTCTCAGGGTTTCCTTACCAAAAAGCTTTCGGAAAAATTGCATTATGAAATATAAAGTGAACATTTAGGGAGATAATTTAAAACCAAGAAATCAGCAGAAGGAAGGGGGAGGGGGATGAGATCAGGGACCACCATGTGTCTGTTGTGGGCCCGCGTGGAGCTGCCACGAGAGCCAGAGCTCAAACTTCTTCCATGCCTGGCTGCCCATTTTAGTCTCTAGGGGCTGCATGCCCTGTGGTTCCATTGAATGACAAGCCTCTCTTTGCCTGCATTCTCCCCACACTCACTTCTTAACATGAGCTGATTTTGTATTTAAATGAAAGTTAGTTTTCAAAAATATCAAGATACCAATTTTAGAATTTTTCTGCTACCCTTTGGGATAATTGGAAGACATGCTGGATAGACCCCAGGAGAGAAGGAAGACAAATCAAGATTGAGAAAAGTGTACAACCTCTTCCCCTCCCCAAGGGAGCTCCCTTTCCCACTGTTCAGAGCTGATCAGTAGATGTCACTAGTAATAAAGATCGATTGTCCCCAGCTCACTAATGTCAAAATGACTTAGATTGAAAGAGGCAGTTATTAAAGAGAGTGAGCTTCTTCAGGTTTAACAAGTATTGGTTAGAACCGCTAATGACCTGTTCTCTGCTTGTCTGTGTTCCTCCTTCATTGGAATGATTTGATTTGAAAGCATTTGACTCACATTTTAGTCATCGTTTGGTTGTTCCACCATCTGAGCCATTAGTCTGAAAAAAGAATCAGTGCAGCTCCAAGTGACAGCATTTATTCTATATTCACAGACTTTTCCCAGCTCCCCATTGTAGGCTGGCTGCTGAAGAAATCACTCCCACACAGTTCCCTCTTCTTTTCTCTAACTGTGGGTCTATCCACCTGCACACACTTCTTTCGACAGCAGAAGTGGGATTTTGTTCTGTTAGCTGTGGGATAATCCTGTCTGCATATCACCCATGTATTTGTCCCTGCTCCTTCCTCTGCAGTCTGCACGGCTATAGAAAGCTATCTTTCCTGTTGGAACTATGGTTGTTGTTGTTCAGTTGCTAAGTCATGTCTGACTCCTTGCGACCGCAGGGACTGCAGTACACTAGATTTCCCTGACCTTCACTATCTCCTGGAGCTTGCTCAAACTCATGTCCATCGAGTCAGTGATGCCATCCAACCATCTCATCCTCTGTCACCCCCTTCTCCTCCTGCCCTCAATCCTTCACAGCATCAGGATCTTTTCCTATGAGTTGGCTCTTAGCATCAGGTGGCCAAAATATTAGAGCTTCAGCTTCAGCATCAGTCCTTCCAATGAATATTCAGAATTCCTTTAGGAAATCTTTGGACCATAAAGAAGGCTGAGCACTGAAGAACTGATGCTGGAACTATGGTAAAGGCAACAAAAGATTTGTTCTTTGGCAAGTAAAGGAAAATAATAGTATTTACACAAAATCACTTTTATTTAAAACCCAAACTAAGGAAACTAAGAAAAATTCACATTATTATTTCTTTCTCTTATTTGCCTTCCAAGATTGTATAACTGGATCAAAACCAGTGATTTTTCAAAATGTTTACTGTTTATACAGGTCATGTGAGGGAAGGAAATGGTTGTATATGATGTACGTCCTCATTATGCACTTGTTCAATTGCTAAGTCATGGTCAACTCTTTGGGACCTCATGGACTATAGCATGCTAGGCTCCTCTGTCCTTCACTATCTCCTGGAATTTACTCACATTCATGTCCACTGAGTCAGTGATGCTACTTAACCATTTCATCCTCTGCTGCTCCATTCTCCTTTCCTCTTCAATCTTTCCCACTATCAAGGTCTTTTCCAGTGAGTCGGCTCTTCGAATGAGGTGACCAAACTATTGGAGCTTCAGCAAGTCCTTCTAATGGATATTCAGGGATGATTTCCTTTAGGATTGACTGGTAGCAGTTATTGAAAAGAATGAGACAGGGACTTCCCTGATGATCTTGTGGCTAAGACTCCATGCTTCAAGTGCAGGGGGCTTGAGTTCAATCTCTGGTCAGGGAACTAGATCTCACATGCTGCAACTAAAGATTCCATGTGCCAAGGTGAAGATCAACTCGGCAAGTTGAAGTTAATGAGTGCTGCAACTAAGACCTGGTGCAGCCAAATAAATCAATAATGAGAAAAATCAGGGAATACAAGAATGTGTTAGGACCCGGTGGCAAAAGAAAGCATGGTGAGTAAAAGGGGTTGAACAAAGGCTAGTGGTACTGGAGCCTAAGAAATGAAGGCGAGTGTTGTGGGATGAGGCTTCAGGGGGACCAGGTTAGGCAGTGCTGGTGGGTCAGTTCTGGGTGTTTTGCCTTTACACTACAGGCAGTGGGATTCCATTGAAGGGTTCTAAGCAAGGGTTGGGAAGGGATGGAATGACCAGAATGGCATAGTCTATAATGGGCAGGAAGGATTGGAGAGGAGGAGATCAATTAGGGACTGTGAAAGTCCCAATGAGATAGGATGCTAACCTTGAACTACGGTGTTGATGATGGGGAAGGAGAGAAAGGAAAGGATGAGAGCTGTGCAGGAAGAAGAGAGAAATGTTGAGATGACTCCTAGTTTCCTGATAGGTTTTTTGAGAGGAGGGACATCAAATGAGAATTGGGGAGAGCAGGATGGCGGAGGAGTAGGCAGACATGGAGTACATATCTCTCCAAGGATACATCAGGAATATACCTTCAGACACAGAAGTACATGCAGAACACCAGCTGAGAACAGCCAGCAGTACCTGACCAGCAGAAAAGAATATATAGAACCACGCAAAACTCAGTAGGACAAAAGAGCTAGGGGGGTAAACAGGAGTGTTAGTAGGACCGGACCTGCCCTCGGTGGGTGGGGGAGCTGAAGCAGGCGTCCGATCCCCACAGCAGGGCAACTGTCTGAGTCAGAGGAGAAATATTTAAGGCTGAGAGTGAAACAACTGATCTGTGGCAGCCTAAATGGAATGAGAATCCGACAGTCCTTGCCGCAGCCATGCATACCCTGGACAGGGATGCATTTCTTGGAAGGTACAGCGGCTGGGAGCTGTTTAGGGATTGTGGAGCAATCCCAGGTCGAGGGCTGCTGTTGACTGCAGAGAGATGGATCAAGAGGATTAGAAGGAGGAGACTGTGGTGGGAAAGGCCTGTGGCGGAAAGCCAGGCAGCCATGGAAGCAAGGCGATACTGCTGAGTCACATGTAGGGGGTGGAGCTATCACCAGAGCCTCTCTCTCCCCACACACCAGCTTCAGGCAGCTGAACAATAGAGAGGCTGGCCCATCAAAGCCCTGATGCACTGAACTACAGAGTAGGGCCCCAGCCAGGGGTGCCCCTCTATGTGCCTGATGTGCTGAACAACAGAGAAGGACCCCAGGCAAGGGAGCCCTCTAAGTGCCTGAACGGGTGGAGCTACAGAGAAAGACTGACCAAAGAGGCCTTCTGACTGCCAGCTACAAGAGCCTCCAAAAGAGACTCTGACAGGGCCATAACTCATGCAGCGGAGGGAGTCTGTGTCCCGTCACACTTGGCACTGCCAGGGTCCCCACAAACCAAGCAGCTGCGACATAGTCACACTCAACTCTCACTGGGGCAGAGCTGCCACAGTCAAAAAAAGTCGTGTCTGTGTGTGCAGGGTCGCTTCTGTCATGTCCGGACTTTTTGG
This sequence comes from Oryx dammah, assembly GCF_014754425.2. Classification (NCBI taxonomy): domain Eukaryota; kingdom Metazoa; phylum Chordata; class Mammalia; order Artiodactyla; family Bovidae; genus Oryx; species Oryx dammah. Next base: position 21,524,872 of record NW_024070205.1, read on the forward strand.
ACCCTGTAGACCGTGGTCTGCCAGACTTCTCCGTCAGAGAGGTGGTGGCGGCAGTGGTGGTGGTGGGGAAGTTCTCCAGGCAAGAACACTGGAGTGTATTGGCCAATACTGGTTGCCATACCCTTCTAGAGCACTATATTTCCTGCTGCCCTAGCTGCCAGCTCCCCTGAATACCTGGTGCTGCAAGAACCCCTGCCACTCAAGCAGCTGCACCACCTCCACACCTGGCCCTCACAGGGGCAAACCCAAGTCCTCCAGGGCAGCCTCAGGAGCAAACCTCAGTGGAGGACCCACACATATAGGTGGAAATAAGACCACAGTTGAAACCCAGGGGTAGTGTGGCTAAGGAAGAAGGCCCCAAACCTTCCCGCTGCTGTACAAGCTGTAGATTAAATCCACATGATCAACTAGGCAGACTCTGTGTGTATGGAATATATAAAAGATCACTGAGAGCTGCTACAAAAGTTCTGATAGCTGTGGACACTGGAGGCAAGAACACACAGGAGTAGGACCAGATTAGAATCTGAGCTGCTCCCACAGCAGGTCCAGAGATCAGCACAGTGTTGGAGGGCATCCTAGGGAGGTAAGGTGGACTGTGACTCCCAGCGAGGGAAAGGACTCTGACAGCAACGACTCAAGAGAAACATTTATTATTATTACGTTTTGACTTGTTCCCTGGATTCTTTTGGATTCCACCCCCCCACCTCCCCCCCTCACCCTGGTGATTGTAGTTATCAATTTTATTGGCACTATGAAATCTAATTAAGATTTTGAGCTTTTTTTTTCTTGGTCACATTTTTATTGTTGTTATAAACCTCTGCCTCTGTGCTGGGCTTTTGTAGTTCTGTGGAGTTTTCCTTTATTTATTTATTTTTTCTTTCCTTTTTTAAATTTTAATTTTTTAAACCTATTATTATCTTTTCTACATTTATTCCTTTGTTTGCTTTTTCTACGGTATTTGCCCCTTGCAATTAATCTTTAATGTATATAAATCTTCTACCTCTATTTAACTTTGCATATCTATCTTTCTTTCCTTTCCTCTCAACATATTTGTTAGTTTTATTTTCATTACTTTATTCCCTATTTGGAACCTTGCTTTAGTTTTGTTTTCCAGTTTGTGCTTTAATTAGTTTTGTCCTGGTAGATATAATTTTGGTTTCCTTTGTTTGCTGGGTTAATCTATTGTACTTTATTTTTGTTGGACTGTTTTGATTTTGCTTATGGGTGTATATGTGTATATTCAGTCACAATTTTTATTGTTGTTATAAACCTCTGCCTCTACATTGGGCTTTTGCAGTTCTCTGGAGTTTTCTTTTTCTTCCCCCTTTTTCTTTCTTCTTCCGTTTTTTTTTCTTTCTTTTCTCTTTTTTAATAATTTTAATTTTTTAAAACCTATTATATTTTTTCTACATTTATTCCCTTTTTGCCTTTCAGACTGTTCTTTACCCCTTGCAGTTAATCTTTAATGTATATAAATCTTCTTCATCTACCTCTGTTTAACTTTGCATATCTATTCTTTCTTTCTTTTCTTTTTTTCCTTTCCTCTCAACATATTTGTTAGTTTTGTTTTCATTGCTTTATTTCCCACTTGGCACCTTGCTTTAATTTTGTTTTCCAGTTTGTGCTTTAGTTTTGTTCCTAACTCGTAAGTATAATTTTTGATTTCCTTTGTTCCCCAGGTCAATCTATTGTACTTTATTTTTGTTGGACTGTTTTGACTTTGCTCATAGGTATATATGTATATGTATATATTCCATTATTTTAATTATTATTTGCCTGATTTTGTAACTGCCATTTGTCTGGGGTTCATCTTTGGTTACTTGTTTTGGTGTATTTGTTTTAATCTCACTTAATGCTATAACAAACCACGTATGGAATCTTCGTTCCTGACCAGAGATCAAGCCCTGGGCCTTTGGAGTGGGAACACTGACTCCAAGACCCTAGGCTGCCAGAGAACTAACCCTTAGTTCACTTCAGTCGCTCAGTCGTGTCTGACTCTTTGCAACCCCATGAATCACAGCACACCAGGCCTCCCCTGTCCATCACCAACTCCCGAAGTTTACCCAAACTCATGTCCATTGAGTTGGTGATGCCATCCAGCCATCTCATCCTGGGTCGTCCCCTTCTCCTGCCTCCAGTCCCTCCCAGCATCAGGGTCTTTTCCAATGAGTCAACTTTTCGCATGAGGTGGCCAAAGTATTGGAGTTTCAAAGTTATGACAAACCTAGATAGCATATTAAAAAGCAGAGATGTTACTTTGTCCATTAACAAAGGTCCATCTAGTCAAGGCTATGGTTTTTCCAGTGGTCATGTATGGATGTGAGAGTTGGACTGTGAAGAACTAAACCCTAGGGAGTATCAAATAGTGAGAACTCACACAAAAGAAACCACTTGAATACAAGACCCAGCATCACCCAACCACCAGTAGTATCCTGTGCAGGATGCCTCAACTAAATAGCAAAGAAAACAAAAATACAAACTTAATCATCAGCAGACAGGATTACCACCTCACTCAGCCTTGCCCAGGAAAAACAAATAAAAAAGCTCAGCACAAGTCTCACCCTATACCAAGCTTATACAAACCACTGGACCAATCCTAGGAGGCAGAAACCAAAAGGAATAAAGAATTCAACATTGAAGCCTGGGAAAAGGATACCTCAAACATAATAAATTATATATATATAAATAATGAAAAGGCAGAGAAATACAACACGAAGGAACAAACTAGAAACACAGAAATCCAAATTAATGAAGAGGAAATAGGTAAACTACCTGAAAAATAATTCAGAATAATGATAGTAAAGGTGATCAAAAACCTTGCAACAAAATGGAGAAAATGCAAGAATCAATTAACAAAGACCTAGAAGAATTGAAGAATAAACTTACAGGGACAAACAGCACAATTACTAAAATTAAAAATACTCTAGAAGGAATCAATAGCAGAATATCTGAAGCAGAAGAATGAATTAGTGAGCTGGAAGATAAAAAGGTAGAAATAACTTCTAAAGAGTAGAATAAAATAAAAAGAATGAAAAGAACTGAGGATAGTATCAGAGACCTCTGGGACAGTATCAAACATACCAACATTTGAATGATAGGGGTCCCAAAAGAAGAAGAGAAAAAGAAAGGGTATGAGAAAATTTATGAAGAGATTATAGTTGAAAATTTCCCCAACATGGAAAAGGAAATAGTCAACAAGTCTAAGAGGCACAAAGAGTCCCATACAGGATAACCCCAAGGAGAAACGCCAAAACACATAGTAATCAAACTAACAAAGACTAAGCAGAAAGAATATTAAAAGCAGCAAGGGAGAAGCAACAAGTAACATACAAGGGAAACCTCATATGCTTAACAGCTGATCTTTCAGCAGAAACTCTGCAGGACAGAAGGTAATGGCAAGATATATTTAAAGTACTGAAAGAGAAAAACTTACAACCAAGATTACTGTACCCAAAAAGGATCTCATTCAAAATTGATGGAGGAATAAAAAGATTTTCAGACAAGCAAAAGTTAAGAGAATTCAGTAGTGTCAAACCAGCTTTACAACAAATGTTAAGGGGACGTATATAGTCAAGAAATATAAGAGAAGAAAAAGATCTACAAATTCAACCCCAAACAATTAAGAAAATGGCAACAGGAACATATGTATCAATAATTACTTTAAATGTAAATGGATTAAATGCTCCAACCAAAAGACACAGACTTGTTGAATGGATACAAAAATAAGATCCATATATATGCTCTCTACAAGAAACCCACTTGAGACCTAAAGACACATATAGAATGAAAGTGAGAGAATTGAAAAATATATTCCATGCAAATGGGAAGCGAAAGAAAGCTGGAGTAGCAATCCTCATATCAGACAAAATAGACCTTAAAGAAGATTACAAGAGATAAAGAAAGACAGTACATAATGATCAAGGGATCAATCCAAGAGGAAGACATAACAATTGTAAATATCTATGCACCCAACATAGGAGCACCTCAATACATAAGACAAACACTAACAGACTTAAAAGGAGAAATGGGAGAAATTGACAGAATAATACTAGGAGACTTTAACACCCCACTCACACCAATGGACAGATCATCAAAACAGAAAATTAATAAGGAAACACAAGTCTTAAATGATACATTAGAGGAGACGGATCTCATTGATATCTTTAGGACATTCCATCCAAATGCAGAAGAATACACCTTCTTCTCAAGTGCACTTGGAGCATTCTCCAGGATAGACCACATCTTGGGTCACAAATCAAACCTCAGTAAATTTAAGAGAATTGAAATCATATCAAGCATCTTCTCTGACCACAACACTATGAGACTATCAATTACAAGAAAAAAACTGTAAGAAACACAAACACATGGAGATTAAACAACACATTTCTAAATAACCAACAGGTTATTGAAGAAATCAAAAGGGAAATTAACAAATTTCTAGAAACAAATGGCTACGAAAACACAACTCAAAACCTATGGGATGCAGCAAAAGCAGTTCTAAGGGGGAGATTATAGCAATACAGTCCTGCCTCGAGAAACAAGAAAAGCATCGAATAGCCAACCTAACGTTACACCTAAAACAACTGGAAAAAGAAGAACAAAAAACACCCAGAATTAGTAGAAGGAAAGAAATCTTAAAGATCTGAGCAGAAATAAATGAAAAGAAATGAAAGAAACAATAGTAAAGATTCAGTTCAGGTCAGTCGCTCAGTTGTGTCCGACTCTTTGTGACCCCATGAATCGCAGCACGCCAGGCCTCCCTGTCCATCATCAACTCCCGGAGTTCACTCAGACTCACGTCCATCGAGTCCGTGATGCCATCCAGCCATCTCATCCTCAGTCGTACCTTTCTCCTCCTGCCCCCAATCCCTCCCAGCATCATGGTCTTTTCCAATGAGTCAACTCTTCTCATGAGGTGGCCAAAGTACTGGAGTTTCAGCGTTAGCATCATTCCTTCCAAAGAAATCCCAGGGCTGATCTTCAGAATGGACTGGTTGGATCTCCTTGCAGTCCAAGGGACTCTCAAGAGTTTTCTCCAACACCACAGTTCAAAAGCATCAATTCTTCTGCGCTCAGCTTTCTTCACAGTCCAACTCTCACATCCATACATGACCACAGGAAAAACCATAGCCTTGACTAGATGGACCTTAGTTGGCAAAGTAATGTCTCTGCTTTTGAATATGCTATCTAGGTTGGTCATAACTTTCCTTCCAAAGAGTAAGCATCTTTTAATTTCATGGCTGCAATCACCATCTGCAGTGATTTTGGAGCCCCCCAAAATAAATAATAAAATGAAAAACTCATTCTTTGAAAAGGTAAACAAAATTGACAAACCTTCAGCCAGATTCATCAAGAAAAAAAGAGAGAAGAATTAAGTCAACAAAATTAGAAATAAAAAAGGAGAGGTTACAACAGACAATGAAGAAATTCAAAGGATTATAAGAGACTATTATGAATAACTATATGACAATAAAATGGATAACCTGGAAGAAACAGATGGATTCTTAAAAAAGTCCAATCTTCCAAGACTGAACCAGGAAGAAATAGAAAGTATGAGCAACCCAATTACAAGTACTGAAATTGAAGCTGTGATCAAAAATCTCCCAAAAAACAAAAGCCCAGGATTGCATGGCTTCACAGGAGAATTCTATCAAACATTTAGAGAAGAGCTAATGCCTATCCTTCTAAAATGCTTCCAAAAATTTGCAGACGAAGGAACACTTCCAAACTCATTCTACAAGGCCACCCTCACCCTGACACCAAAAGCAGACAAAGACAACACACAAAAAGAAAACTACAGGCCAGTATCACCGATGAACATAGATACAAAAATCCTCAACAAAATTTTACCAAACAGAATTCAGCAACACATCAAAAAGCTCATACTCTGTGATCAAGTTGGGTTTATTCCAGGGATGCAAGGATTCTTCAATATACACAATCAATGAATGTGATACACCATATTAACAAATTGAAAGATAAAAACTATGTGATAATCTCAATAGATGCAGAAAAAGCCTTTGACAAATTCAGCACCAATTTATGATTAAAACTCTTCAAAAAATGGCATAGAAGGAACCTGCCTCAACATAGTAAAGGCCATATATGATAAGCCTACAGCAAACATTATTCTCAATGGTGAGAAAGTGAAAGCATTCCCCCAAGATTAGGAATAAGACAAGAGTGTCCACTTTCACCACTATTATTCAACATAGTTCTGTAAGTCCTAGCTACAGCAATCAGAGAAGAAAAAGAAATAAAAGGAATCCAGATCAGAAAAGAAGTAAAGCTCTCACTGTTAGCAGATGATGTGATACTGTACATAGAAAACCCTAAAGATAGTATCAGAAAATTACTAGAGCTAATCAGTGAATTTAGCAAAGTTGCAGGAAAATCAATACACAGAAATCACTTGCACTTCTATATACTAACAATGAAAAATCAGAAAGAGAAATTAAGGAATCAATCCCATTTACCATTGTAACAAAAAGAATTAAATATTAAGGAATAAACTTACCTAAGGAGACAAAAGAACTGTACACAGAAGATTATAAGACACTAACAAAAGAAATCAAAGACAACATAAACAGATGGAGAGATATTCCATGTTCCTGGATAGGAAGAATCAATATTGTGAAAATGACTATACTACCAAATGTAACCTACAAATTCAATGCAATCCCTATCAAATTACCAGTAGCATTTTTCACAGAACTAGAACAAAAAATTTCACAATTCATATGGAAACACAAAACACCCAGAATAGCCAGAGCAGTCTTGAGAAAGAATGGAGCTGGAGGAATCAACCTTCCTGACTTCAGATCATACTACAAAGCTACAGTCATCAAGACAGTATGGTACTGGCACAAAAACAGAAGTGTAGACCAACGGAACAAGATAGCCCAGAAATAAACCCATGCACCTACGGTTACCTTATTTTTGACAAAGGAGGCAAGAATATACAATGGGGCAAAGACAGCCTCTTCGATAAATGGTGCTGGGAAAACTGGACAACTACATATAAAAGAATGAAATTAGAACACTTCCTAACACCATACACAGAAATAAACTCAAAATGGATTAAAGACCTAAATGTAAGACCAGAAATTATAAAACTCTTAGAGGAAAATATAGGCAGAACATTTGACATAAAGCAAAATCCTCTATGACTCACCTCCTAGAGTAACAGAAATAAAAACAAAAGTAAACAAGTGAGACCTGATTAAACCTAAAAGCTTTTTCATAGCAAGGGAAACTACAAGCAAGGTGAGAAGACAACCCTCAGAATGGGAGAAAATAATAGCAAATGAAACAAGTGACAGAGAATTAATTTCCAAAATATACAAGCAGCTCATACAACTCAATGCCAGAAAAACAAACAACACAATCAAAAACTGGGAAAAAGACCTAAACAGACATTTCTCCTAGGAAGACGTACAGATGGCTAACAAACACATGAAAAGATGCTCAATATCACTCATTATTAGAGAAATGTAAATCAAAACTACAAAGAGAGATCACCTCATGCCAGTCAGAATGGCCATCATCAAAAAGTCTACAAACAATGAATGCTGGAGAGGGTGCAGAGAAGAGGGAATGCTCTTGCACTGTTTGTGGGAATGTAAATTGATACAGCCACTATGGAAGACGGTTTGGAGATCCCTTAAAAAACTAGGAATAAAACCACCATCAGTTCAGTTCAGTTCAGTTCAGTTCAGTCGCTCAGTCATGTCTGACTCTTTGCGACCCCATGAATCGCAGCACGCCAGGCCTCCCTGTCTATCACCAACTCCTGGAGTTCACTCAGACTCACGTCCATCGAGTCCGTGATGCCATCCAGCCATCTCATTTTCTGTTGTCCCCTTCTCCTCCTGCCCTCAATCCCTCCCAGCATCAGAGTCTTTTCCAATGAGTCAACCCTTCGCATGAGGTGGCCAAAGTACTGGAGTTTCAGCTTTAGCATCATTCCTTCCAAAGAAATCCCAGGGCTGATCTCCTTCAGAATGGACTGCTTGGATCTCCTTGCAATGCAAGGGACTCTCAAGAGTCTTGTCCAACACCACAGTTCAAACGCATCAATTCTTCAGCGCTCAGCTTCTTCACAGTCCAACTCTCACATCCATACATGACCACAGGAAAAACCATAGCCTTGACTAGACGGACGTTTGTTGGCAAAGTAATGTCTGCTTTTGAATATATGACCCAGCAATCCCACTCCTATGCATATACCCTGAGGAAATCAAAATTGAAAAAGGCACATGTATCCCATTGCTCATTGCAGCACTATTTACAATAGCTAGAACATGGAAGCAGCCTAGATGTCCATTGACAGATGAATGGATAAAGAAGTTGTGGTACATATACACAATAGAATATTACTCAGCCAAAAAAAGGAATGCATTTGAGTCAGTTCTAATGAGGTGGGTGAATCTAGAACCTACTATACAGAGTGAAGTGAGTCAGAAAGAGAAAAATAAATACCGTATTCTAATGTATATATACGGATTCTAGAAAAATGGTCCTGAAGAATTTATAGAGCAGCAAAGCAATGGAAAAACAGACATAGAGAATAAACTTATGGACATGGGGAGAGGGGAGGAGAGGGTGAGATGTATGGAAAGAGTAACATGGAAACTTACATTACCATATTTAAAATAGATAGCCAGAGAGAATTTGCTGTATAGCTCAGGAAACTCAAACAGGGGCTCTGGATCATCCCAGAGGGGTGGAATGGGGAGGGAGATGGGAGGGATGTTCAAAAGAGAGGGGATATATGTATACCTATGGTTGATTCATGTTGAGGTTTGACAGAAAGCAACAAAATTCTGTAAAACAGTTATCCTTCAATAAAAAAATATATTTAAAAAAAAGAGAAATGGGTTTTGGCAGTGGAGGGGAATGTGACTGGGACAGAAGATAAACTTTTCTGCATATTCAGACAATCAAAAGATGTCAGGTATGCAGTTTTATACTTTTCTGGTGCTCAGAGGGGAGGTGTGGCCTAGAGATAGAGATTTGGAAGTCACTTGCCTGGAGGTGACTATGATGCCCGCGGTGTTGCTGAGACTGTGCCTGTAGAGCATGTAGAGAAAGAAGGGAAGAGAGTTTGTCAAAGTCGCTCAGTTGTATCTGACTCTTTGCGACTCCATGGACTATACAGTCCATGGAATTTTCCAGGCCACAATACTGGAGTGGGTAGCCTTTCCCTTCTCCAGGGGACCTTCCCAACCCAGGGACTGAACTCAGGTTTCCTGCACTGCAGGTGGATTCTTTACCAGCTGAGCCACCAGGGAAGCCCAAGAATACTGGAGTGGATAGCCTATCCTTCTCTAGCAGGTCTTCCCGACCCAGGAATTGAACTGGGATCTGCTGCGTTGCTGGCTGATTCTTTTCCAACTGAGCTACCAGGGAAGAGAGAGAAAGGAAGAGTTTAGATTGACCTTAAAAACCCTTTCTTTCAATAGAATTATAGACTATTTTGTGACTATGCTTTGACCACTAACATAGACTTAGCGGCAGTTTAGTGCTTTAATGTAAATCACAAGTGTTTATAAGGAAGGCTGTATTGCACAGTGAATAAAACACCATTCTCTTGATGGAGGGCTTGTGTCTAGGACTCCAGTTCCAGCTGTTTGACTAGAGGCTAGACTAATCTTTTTCCTTTTCTCATGTAAAAAAATGAAGATAATGTTGTTTTTTTTTTTTTCCCCTGCTGTGCATGATGCATAGTTCACGTGAGGGTCAAGTGAGATAATGTATATGAAAGTGCTTTGCAATTTGTCATTTCCATAATAGATTACAAGGTTGCCTGGTAGCAATGTGTTCAAATTCATTTCAGCCTTGAAGCAAAATTTAAATTTTTTCAGCCTGTACTGGGCTGGGGTTTCCCAGGTGGCACTAGTGGTAAAGAACCTGCCTGCCAATGCAAGAGAAGTAAGGGACTTGGGTTTGATCCCTGGGTCTGGAAGAACCCCTGGAGGAGGGCATGGCAACCCACTCCAGTATTCTTGCCTGGAAAATCCCATGTATAGAGAAGCCTGGCAGGCTGCAGTCCATAGGGTTGCACAGAGTCAGACATGACTGAAGTGACTTAGCACACATCTTGGGCTGACATGAAGCAAAAGAATTGCTTGATTTTTTAAAATGTTCTATTGAGGTATTTTGAATTATCATGTGTTAATTACTACTGTACAGCAAAGTGACTCAGTTATACATATATACATATATATATACACATATACACACATTCTTTTTCATATTCTTTTCCATTATGATTTATCACAGGGTATTGAATATGGTTCCCCATGCTATACAGTTGGAAGAATTGCTTGATTTTTAAAGAGTATCTCTCAAATATTTCAACATTTGATTTTATCTGAAGCCATTGTGCTCTTTTGTACAGAACAATGGACAAAGTGATGAGGGCCCGATGATCTGATATACCTCAAAGACATACAGAGCCAGACAGGATTCAGAGGACACCTAAATTGATCCAGAGGGTCAAGAGAGTCCTTTGTGAGGGATGATAAAAGAATTAGGGCTTTTCATCCTGGGAAGACCCAGGCTGAGAGGGGAATATAATTGAAATTTATAAAATAATGAAAATCATAGGATAAAAATATGAACTTATGAAATCCCAGAGCACAAGAACTAGGGGCAACTTTATCATTTTAAAGAAATAATTTTAGAGTGAAGTAAAAATAGCACTTCCTTCCACAGAAATAGTGAGTATATGGAACTTCATACGCTAAAGGTTGGCCAGGACCAAACCAACTAGTATAAGAGAAAGACATATGATTGGAGGGTAGAGTCATAGGAGATTATAAAGTGAAATTAAAACCATTGGGTAAATCTTTCTAATCTTGGAGGATGACAACATGGAGACTGACCATTAAGCTTTCCTGTCCCTATCTGGCATTTTGTCCAAATCAGGGTTCCTGAGTGAATATGCCAGAAAGGACAGAGCACAGACTGAGTTCAGAGGGCATGGCTGCAAGTTTTACCTCCTTGATCTTAGGGACTTACTTCTTTATAACGTACCCCGGTTTCCTCAAATGGGGAGAAAAAAGGTAATGTCAGCATTAAAACCTGCCTAACTATTGTGAGAGATTCAAATGAAGGCCTTTTTCTGGAAGTGTTTGTTTATTTATTTTAAAATATTTATCTATTTGACTGTTTTAGGTCTTAGCCACACCGGACTTTCTGCAGAATCTTCTTTGTGGTCCATGGACTCTCTAGTTTGGACATGTGGGCTCTCTAGCTGTGGCATGACGGTTCTGGGGCAACTTGGTTCTAGTGTGTGCAGGCTCAATAGTTGTGGTGCGTGTGTGGGCTCAGTTGCTCTGCAGCATGTGCGATCGTAGTTCGTTGACCCGGGATCAAACCTGCATCTCCTGCATTGCAAGGTGAATTCTTAACCACTGGACCACTAGGGAGGTCCCTGGAAGTGGTTTATAATTGATAAGCAGATGTTATCTATATGAACTTAAGAACTTCTGCTTTTATTGTAGCGTTTCTAGTTTTCTGCCCACTGGGTGGGTTGACCTTCATCTTGCCTTGCTTGATCCTGGTTGGCCTCCTTGGAGAGCAGTATTTCTCAGTTCAGAGCAAAGGAAAGGACTGAGGGCTGGGAACAATCCCGCATCCTCTCGGGAGGTGGAGAGAATGCAGATATATCTTCTCTCATCCCCCTTTCCTCCCTGGGAAGATGTGAAAGTAAAAGCTAAGGAGAAATTTGCAAGCATCTCTTCTCCTTTATATGTTTTGAGTGGTAAAATGTCACCTAAAAAGCCAGTCTCTGGATAGCTTTGAGGGTTCTTTTGAATCTTGGGAAAACTACAAAAGGCCAATATAGGGGCCAGATGAGAAAAACCACGGGGACTGGTTTCTCATGGTTTCCTGTAGGTTTAGGATTTAATGGAGAGAGAAAAATTAGGACTCAAATTTCCTTTAAAGATGGTCATTGCAGTTCACTGTAGCCGGAAAGCTGATAGACATCTGGAGGGAGAGAGCACGTCTTGTCTGGAGGGTCATCTGAATTTTGGGTGTGTCCCTTGGGAATCTGACTTACAGCAGGTAAGGCAACAGCAGGAAGATACACTGATAACAAATAACTTAACCTCCTTCATAGCAAATGTGGACTGCTTTACCAGGCTTCCAAGCACTCCGCCATCCACCCTCCGCTGACCTCATTTCCCATGAGGTATAGTGGGAAGGGAATGGCCCATGAGTCAGGCAGTCCTAGATTTGAGTTTTGGCTTCACCACGAATTATCTGAGTGTGCCTTAGTCTCCAATTCATAAAACGGTGATAATAGAAACTCCACTTATCTCTGAGTTGCAGTGAGGAGCAAGTGAGATTATATTTGTGAAGCACTTAGCATAGTGCCTGGCACATCATAGTCCCTAAATCAGTGTCAACTTTTGTTGCTATCCAGTGCCCTGGACTCTAAGGAAAGCAGTCTCTGGAGACTGCAGCTGTGTGAAAGCAGGGGCCAGGATGCACTTTGCTCACTGTTGCGTCTGTGGGGCACACACAGTGCCCGAAGAAACACGTCTTTTCACTCCAAGAGACGGTCATTCCCTTCAGTGCAAGCTGTGCCCATTCTGAGCTCAGCTGAAGTCTTGTTTGCTCAGTGAAACCAGCTTATATTGACCTTGCCCCCGGGTACCTCCCATGGCACACAATTCAGCTCTCAGGTAGCCAAGGATTTGCACAGTTGCCTTGTTGCCAGGTGGCTCGGGGTAAAGAATCCACCTGCCAATGCCAGAGGCACAAGAGTTGTGGATTCGATCCCTACGTTGGGAAGATCCCCTAGAGGAGGGCATGGCAACCCACTCTGGTATTCTTGCCTGGAAAATCCCATGGACAGAGGAGCCTGGTGGACTACAGTCCAAGGGATCGCAAAGAGCTGGACATGACCGAGCATGCATGCACTTGTTGTTTTGTATGTGGTAGTGTTATCTTTCAGTGATGTTCAACATTTAGGGGTTAGAGACCCAGCCTGGGAGTAAATTCCTTAGACTCAGAAGCTGCCTCTGATACTCTTTCCCCTGCATGGGACCCAGGGGTGGAAAGTGACCATCGTATCGCAGACCTGAGGGAAACTTCTTAGGTGCTCCTTTCGACACAGGACATGGTGGGATGCTTTGCAGAAACCTCTCACTCTGAGCTCCTGGGAAACAGAGTCCGTGGCACTTAGAGCGCCCTCATTCCTGGTTTCTTTGAGTTGAAGGGACAGCTGTGCAAAGGATGTTATATTTTTGCTGATTTCTCTCAAAAAACACAAAGCAGCATTCAGAATATCTTTCTCATAAGACCAGCATTCACATATCAATTGGAGCCACTTTTGTAACATAAGGGGATAGCTTAAAACATTCCCCTTCTTTTCCTTTTGTTCTGAAACGCAAAAGCCAGTGGTAGAATCTGGGAACCAGGTCCACTGAGTTTCTCTCTCCCTTTCTTCTCTGAAGAAAGGTCAAGGGTAGTGTCTTTTTGAAGGGAGAGCAGGCATGGGGAGGTGACACCCACACCTGGATGCCTCCTGCTGTTAGTTTCTGCTCCAGTCTCAAGTCCACTTTCTGATGTAGATTCCAGGGCACCCTTCTCAGTTCTCATGGAGCCAGGGACCACTGTGACCCACATGGACCCCTCCCTGCAAGTCCACGTCAATAACCTATTGAATAACTATTCAATAACCTGTTGAATAGTTCCCTTTGGACTTGAGCTTGTAACATTTCTTATTATTTTTTATTCATTTTTTTATCCTGTCCTTTTCTTTAAAGGTTATATTTTTAAGTTAAAAATAAGCACAAGGAGACCTTGTGATCCTCTTCTCACTGACCCAGATATTTTCAGTGCTGGAGGACCGACTGCAGCATCTCATCCGGGGATATGGGCTGGCTCTCAAAGAGCCAATTAGCTAAATGTAATAATAAAATATTAATCCTGTTTCCGACACATACAACCCTCTCCTTTTTTCCCTGTACCTATCCAACCCTATTCATTCTTCAGTGTGTTGTAGAAAAAGCCATGGACTTGAGGATAAAAGATTTGGTCAACTCCTGACTTGAAAGTTACAAACTGTCTGACCTTGGGTGAGTCATGACATGTCTGGGAACCTTGGTTTTCTTGCCTGTGAAAGAGAAACATTGATCATCTCATGGAGTGAGAATCGGGGGCTTAGGGTCTGGCCTGTTGACTGGGGTACACAGAACAGCCTCCAAAGAAATACTTACCAAACTCCAGAAAGCCCCATTTGAGTAATCCTGGAATCATTAATCCCTCCTATTTTTGGGTTTCTGTGTTATTGAGTCTATCTGCACCATACAAGTTAACGGTTAACTAACATTGACTTTAAAACGTGGCTCTACTTTCTTCACATTTCCAGTTGGTGGATGGATAGGTTCTTTGCAGAGCTGCACCGTGCATTTTTTCCCCCTTGTGTCATTGTTACAATAATAGGCACTTAATCCTTGATCATTGATGGAGTACATTACTTTTTCAACTAAATTTGGGTTCTTAGCACAACGCAGGTTATTTTCCTCATCTTTATCGCTCCTTCACTGCTTGCTGCTAATAGTGAGGTAGCTGGAAGTCTTTGAGGCTTTCATTATCTTGTCACTTTGTAGCTTCTCATCAAATATATGCTCTATGTATATTCAAAGATACTGCTGACCTGCCATGAACACAAAACTGAATTGTTTATCCACTAGGAGGATGGGCTTTCCCCGAATCGCCTTTGTTTTCACACTTAGGCAGGGTTAAGGAGGGTCTGTTGAGCTGGATGTGTGCCTGGTGAGGCTGCCCATTCCCCTGTTCTGACCCTGAGGTTTATAAAGAAGGCCTGAAGCTGACCCTTTAGGCGATGATAGGCGAGCAGTGAATTTAATAGAAGCCCCAAGAGCCTGTGCTCTTTGGATAAGAACACTATTCTGGCTGTAACATCACCTCCATGGATTGCCTCTTATGGTTGAACTGTGTCTTTCTCCTCACCCCAAAAGGCATGTTGAAGCCCTAAACCTTAAATGGAAATAGAGTCTTCATCAGTTCAGTTCAGTCGCTCAACTGTGCCTGACTCTTTGTGACCCTGAGAACTGTAGCACGCCAGGCTTCCCTGTCCATCACCAACTCCTGGAGCTTGCTTAAACTCATGTTCATCGAGTTGGTGATGCCATTCAACCATCTCATCTTCTGTCTTCCCTTTCTCCTCCCACCTTCAATCTTTCCCAGCATCAGGGTCTTTTCCAATGAGTCAGTTTTTTGCATAAGGTGGCCAAAGTATTGGAGCTTCAGCTTCAGCATCAGTGAATATAGATGAATATTCAGGACTGATTTCCTTTAGGATTGACTGGTTTGATCCTCTTTCAGTCCAAGGGACTCTCATGTGTCTTCTTCAGAACCACAGTTCAAAAGCATCAGTTCTTTGGTGCTCAGCTTTCCTTATAGTCCAGCTCTCACATCCACACATGACTACTGGAAAAACCATAGCTTTGACTAGATGGACCTTTGCTGGCAAAGTAATGTCTCTGTTTTTTAATAGGCTGTATAGATTTGTCAAAGCTTTTCTTCCAAGGAGCAAGCATCTTTTAATTTCATGGCTGCAGTCACCATCTGCGGTGGTTTGGAGCCCAAGAAAATAAAGCCTGTCATAGATATAATCTTCTAGATATAGATATAATCAAGATGAGGTCATACTGGGTTAGTGCATGTGTGCTAAGACGCTTCAGTCCTGTCTGACTCTTTGTGACTCCATGGACTATAGCCCACCAGGCTCCTATGTCCATAGAATTCTCCAGGCAAGAATACTGGAGTGGATTGCTGTGGCCTCCTCCAGGGGATCTTCCTGACCCAGGGATCGAACCCTCATCTCTTATGTATCCTGCACCGGCAGGTGGGTTCTTTACCACTAGCACCATCTGGGAAGCCCATACTGATTACACTGGACTCTAATCCAGTGACTAGTATCTTTTAATTTATTTATTTAGAAGTAATTTTTCTTTTTGGCCCTGCTGTGTGGCTTGTTTTCCAACTGGGGATTGAACCTGGGCTCTTGGCAGTGAAAGCACCTAACCTAACCACAGAACCACCGGCAAATTCCCCAGTGACTGATGTCTTTATAAGTAGGAAGGACTTGGACACACACAGAGGGAAGACAGTCGTGTAAAGATGGAGTCAAACATTGGGGTGATGCAGCCATAAGCCAAGGGATGCCAAGGATCGCTTGGAGTCATCAGAAGCAAGGACGAGGCAGGAAGGATTCCCCCGGTGGGGCCTTCAGAGGGAGCATGGTTCTGCTGATTTTCGACTTCCAGCTCCCTATGGGAGAATAAGGTTCTGTTATTTGTGGTAATTTGTTATGGCAGCCCTAGGAAATGAATCCACTGCCTGAGAGTCTAAAGAAAATGCAAAAGAGAGGTTCTAATTAGAATTGATTACCCATCTTCCCTGAAAGGCATTGGTACTAATCCATCATGCCTTCCCTTGTCATTACTTCAAGGCAAGACTCCCAGGCCCCCTTCCTTACACATCTTTGTACATCTCCTTATTTGACTCCCATCCTCCTGATCCAAACCGTCTCCTATGTCCTCAGCCTCTTCTCTGAATGTCCTATCACCTTTTTGCTTGGATACCTGACTCAGCCTTGGGGATGCGGGGACACCCCTCAGATGTCCCAGGACCTGATTATGGGATTGGTGTCTGCCTTGCTCCTCATGGCCACTCCCAGACCTATTTGAAAGATGGGCCCTTGAATCTCCAGAAACCTCCGCATTGTAGTCCTCCACCAACCTGCCGTCACCCCCTCATCCAGTGATGCTTCAACCCCTGCTGGCTCACTTCCACCCTCATCTGTCCTCACTCTTGGTGGATGGACCGCTTAGATCAATCAGCCCCAGTGCTGACTGCACTCCAAAATTATTCAAGAAGCTTAAAAAAACAAAGGCACAGGCACCATTCCCCCTCCTACCAGTCGACTGAACTGGAATCTTTGGGGGTTGGAGGTCTGTGTAGTTTTTAAGAGCTCCCAGTCATTCTAGTATGGTTTGAGACCATCAGTAGAGGTGATCCAAGTATTATTCTGGCTTCTTTGATCCTTAAACTTCCTTACTTTCAACAATCCTTTTTCCCCTCTCAGACACCCACTCAGTAACACTGGTGTTTGCCATTACTAGTACCTGTCCCCACTTAAAAATGTTGGTTTCTGGCATTTCACTGTGACTGCCACTTCTTCACTTCCAGCTCGCTCCCTTTAGAACCCCAATTCCAACCATTCTTTGACCTCGCCAGGTGCAGCAGGCCATCATCTCTACCTCTTTCCACTTGTCTGTTATGCCCCCTGGCCTTGCCTTCCACCTCACCAATGTGAGTCCATGGCCCAGCTCAACTCCGCTGCCTCTCTACCCTTCTGCTGCCTGCACCTGGCAGACCCCAGGAACTGATAGCCCTCTACTCACCTGTTCATGTTTGCACCCAAGCACCAGATCTCAGAAAGTGACTGAGTGAAAACACACAGCCCCTGACTGGTCTTGATTTTATGAACACAGCACTCAAGTGGATTTGGCAGTGCTACCTCGTTTCCTTAGTTCATTCATTTCCCTTTTCTTTGAGAAGCTCTTTTACAACTTCCCTCTCCAGACCAGCTCACGGCAGGAGCCTTTTCACACCTCCAACAGGTCAGTCTTGTTCCTGCCTCATGACGTGTTAATTACAGTTCACCGCACTGTTTCCATTCTTTCTCCAGATCTTGCCTGGAGCACCCCTCACTGAACTGTCTCTCCTCAGCAAAATATTCTCTGACTCTTCTACCTAAAGGAGCCCATCTCAGCCCTGACACTCTCTAGTCTCCATCACTTTCTTATTTTCCTTAGGGCACTGACTGCTGTCTGTTTCATTACATAATGGATTGATTTTTGTTTGCTTGTCTGCCTCCCTTATCAGCATGGAGGCTTCATGAAGACAGTTTGCTTCTGGTTTGCCTAGGTCATGGCTAGATCCCCAACACCGGGGACAGAGCCTGGCATACACTAAGCTCTCCAGTGACTGAAGACATGATTGAATGAATGAACAATAACAACAAAAGGATCTATGTTGTCCGTTTTTTTATTTTGAAAAATTTTTATTGGAGTATATTTGGTTAACAATGTTGTGTTAGTCTCAGGTGTACAGCAAAATGAATCAGTTACACATTTACACATATCACTCTTTTTTAGATTCTTTTCCCATATAGGTCATTACAGAATATTGAATACAGTTCCCTGTGTTATACAATAGGTTATTATTTATCTATTTTATACATAGTAGTGTATACATGTTAATCCCAACCTCCCAATTTACCCTCCCTGCCCCCCTCCCCCACCCCTATCGCCTGGTAACCATGTTTATTTTCTCCATCTCTGTGTTGTGTGTTTTTGAACTGCTGACTTGGGAGGCAGTATAAACAAAGATGAAACGTTTGTAGGCCTGGATTCAAAGTCTGGGTTATCCTTGCTGGCTGTGGGACTTTTGAGCAAACTGCTCATTCTCTGTGAGTTTTAGTTTTCTCATTTGTAAAGAAAGGAGCAGAACTTCCATGTCAGTGACACGCGGAGACATGGTACATGGGGAGAGTGGCACGCTGGGAGAAGGCGTGGGAGCTCCCTGGGCCTTCCTACATAGCTCGTTCTGGGTGTCTCTCCTATCTGGCTATTACCAAGTTCACCCCCTTCCCCCCCCAAAATCAAGGTAGATCATGGACCTAACTGTGAAAGCTGAAACTGTGAAGCTTCTAGAAGAAAACATTGGAGAATATATTCATAACTTTGGGGCAGGCAAAGATTTCTTGCATGAGATCCCCAAAGCACTAACTTTAAAAGAAAGAAAAATTGATAAATTGGACTTTATCACAATGAAAAGTTTCTGCTTATTAAAAGACAGTTAAGAGGGAGGAGGGATAAATTAGGAGCTTGGAATTATATATATTTGTATATATCTGAATCACTTAGCTGTATACCAGAAACTAACACAACATAAGACATTAACATAATAAATCACAACATAGTAAATCAGTTCAGTTCAGTTCAGTCGCTCAGTCGTGTCCAACTCTTTGCGATCCCATGAATTGCAGCACGCCAGGTCTCCCTGTCCATCATCGACTCCCGGAATTCACTCAGACTTGCGTCCATCGAGTCAGTGATGCCATCCAGCCATCTCATCCTCTGTCGTCCCCTTCTTCTCCTGCCCCCAATCCCTCCCAGAATCAAAGTCTTTTCCAATGAGTCAACTCTTCACATGAGGTGGCCAAAGTACTGGAGTTTCAGCATTAGCATCATTCCTTCCAAAGAAATCCCAGGATTGATCTCCTTCAGAATGGACTGGTTGGATCTCCTTGCAGTCTAAGGGACTCTCAAGAATCTTCTCCAACACCACAGTTCAAAAGCATCAATTCTTCAGCGCTCAGCCTTCTTCACAGTCCAACTCTCACATCCATACATGACTACTGGAAAAACCATAGCCTTGACTAGACGGACCTTAGTCAGCAAAGTAATGTCTCTGCTTTTGAATATGTTATCTAGGTTGGTCATAAATAAATACATAGTACATATACAACATAGTAAATCTCAACGAACACAACATAGTAAATCAACTATACTTTGATATAAAAAGACCTTAAAAAAAAAGACAGTTAAATGAAAAGGCAAGCCATAGACTGGGAGAAAATATTCCTAATAGATATCTCTAACAAAGGACTCAGATCCAGAAGCAGAACTCCTATGAATCAATAATAAAAAGAAAAAAATAAAGCTTAAAATGGGCAAAAAATGAAAAAGAAAGAAAGAAAGAAGAGCAATAATAGGAACTACTTAAGGCAGCTGCATGGATTGTGTAAAATTAATCTAAATGCTTTTAGCTGTAATAATTTAAGATCTATTCACAACAACCCCTGAGGGAGTTACTATTAACCCCGTTTTACAGATAAGAAAACTGAGACCCAGAGCTATTCAATGACTTACCTGATAACAATGGGGCTAACGAGTGGCAGAGCCAGGACCTCAGCTTGGTAGTATGGCTTTAGAGCCCACACACACTGTATACTACCTCTGCTCAAAAACACTTTGCTTAATCTCTCCTGGGAAGTTTAAGATGTTTTCCCTTCTCATAACTTAGCCTTGGACATGAGTTTGAGCAAACTCCAGGAGATAGTGAAGGACAGGGAAGCCTGGTGGGCTGTAGTTCATGGGGTTCCGAAGACTCGCCCATGACTTAGCGAACAACAGCAACTTAGCCTTATGGTGGGTAAACGCTGAGACTGGACTGTCGTTAGAAGTAATTTAATTTAAGGGGTGGAGCTTAAAATCCTTTCAAGAGGAAACATTTGTGCGTATTGTGTTCGACTGTTTGTTGTGGTTCACCAACATCTGAGTTAATTCCTTGAATCTGCTGATGAAACTGTGAAGTAGGTGCCTGTGAGAAAGCACGTATTTGGGAACATAGCAGTCATTGCATTTTCTCCTTTTTATTCAGTTGGTCAGTTACATATACACAGGTCTATACCTTTTCAATTTACTGGAGATGTCTGAGCCAAGGAAAATGCTAGTTTGTGAAAATATGGGTATACTTTTTGCATCTTTTCCTAATGTGTCTCTTTTTAAGTGAGGGAAGTGTATGGAAAATGAGACTGCTAGATTGTCTTTGGATCAGGGTCACAAGTCCCATGTAAGCTAAGGCCCAGTATCGTCTATAACAGCCTGAGCAGTAGATGTGTTCTCAAACAAGAAACCTTGTATTTTCAATATTCTTTCCTATCTCCTTTTGTATTGATTCCTTTTCTTCTCATCCTTGAAATTGCCTTAGGTTTATTTTCCTCTCCTCATCTCTTGTAGCTGACATCACATGTATGGCACTTATTTACATCTGCTTTTTATAGATTTCTGTTTCTATCCTTCATTTGTCTAGGTGAGTGATTATTAACAGGATAACAGAGCCTAAACTAATCATAAGACGAGATGGCAAATGCAGGTCATATTTAAGTATTCTTTGCATAAATCTAAGGAGGTGTTCTTTGCATATAAAGCAAGAAAATGGTAATTATGGGTATCTTCTCTAGTTATGACAAATCAGGTTATGTATGATCTATTCTTAATATTTGCAGCACAGTGTTGTGAGATGATCTCTGAGAGCCAGAGCCCTAAGTTCTACTGTGTGACCTTGGGCAAGTTATTTAACCTCTCTCATCTCTAATTATTTCTGTCTAAAACAATGAGGTGAATTCAAGATCGGTTTAGGTTAAAGATTTTTGGCTTCTACTTTGGTTTATTTTTGTAATTGAAAGTAAGGAACAACATTTATTTTTAAAAAGTTATTTTCAAAATGTTTCTATAATTAAACTATTTTATCTAAATCAGGTCTTTTTCTCATTTAAGTTTAAAATTGAGAGCTTCACCCATTCCAAAGTAGTGAATATATACACACAATATATCCTTTCTGATTCATACACACATCTACTTAATACAATAGTCTTTATGGTGATGGGACATCTTGAATTTTCTATGATTGTACCAATTAAAAAAAAAAAAACTCTGTGGTGTTTCCACACAGTATATAAGTAATTTTATATCCAAGTACCTTCATATACCTCATTTCATTTTAATTCAGAAAATGTGGCCAGTGAATACATAGTGACCTTGCCTCTAGTTTAATTATGTAAAATATGTTGGTTGTTTGGTCACTGATCAATAAGAGCTTATTTCTCAATTTCTGGCTTTGTTGCTGAAAGCAGGGATTGACAGGTCCAACAATTCCAGCTCCCTTTTCCTCAGGTGGCATTTTCCCAAATGATTCCTGAGTCACCCGTAGAGGGATAATCTGAGGCAGTATGGGTTACAGCTCTGTCACAGCTGTGTGTGTGGACATGCCATAGAGCGCCCCTCACTGCACCACACATCATGGGAAGGTGTGAAGATATGACCCCCCTCTGCTATCCATCTCAAAGGAGAGGAGGGCCATGTGAGTTCTGGGCTACAATAGTGTTTTACGTTTCTCTTTGGCATGGCTTGTCTGCTCCAGATAAGCACAAGAACATCTTCAGAATTCTTGAGTGTATTTGGAACATGAAGGAAAAAACCCAAATCTATTTAAGATTCAGCAGAGGGCCTCAGAAACAGGAGAGCTCAGGCAAGTTACCACTTGTCAATAATTTTTACATAATAGAAGCAGTTTTATTGCTTGTTCTGATTATATAAAGAAAAGCTTTCTTTGAGAAAGATTGAAATACATGTAAAATTATAGAGAATAAAATAAAAATCATCTGGAAGCCCACCACCCTAAGATATCCAATTAACACTTTTGTTAATTTCCACACACTTCTCAAATATACATGCCATTCACATACAGATACTTTTATATACATGGGATGTAATAAATGCTGTTTATTGTGAAGCCTTTAAAAAAATCACAACCATCCCTGGTCGTTGTCCTTGTATCGCCTCCCCCTCAAACAAAGCAAGTATTATTAACTGCTGGGTATATATCTTTTATATACTTTTATCTATATAGATACATAGTTATATATAGCCACATATTATAATATATATGCATATATTATAGCATATGGGATAATATTATACTTTTCACTCAATTATATGTCATAGAAACCCCAAACAGAATATCATTATACCTTTTTTATTTTGGCTCATTAATGTTTCATAGAAACCCCTTCAAATTAACCCCTTCAAATCCCTTCAAATTATATCTCTAATTCATTATTTGTCATTAGATACCTGAATATTCCACAACTTAAATGTCTCATAATCCATTAAAAAAAAATCTCTCTATTTATGAGCATTTACTTTTTCAGTTTTCTACCATTCCAAGCTCCTAATTTTTTTCAGCTCAGGCTCATAATTTAACTTTCTAAAATCTATGATGCTGTCTACAAGTCTAAGTTTTACTTTTTTCACTTGAATTTTTTGGTCAGTTATTAACTTGCTATCATGATTGTTTAGAAAGTCATCATAATATTTAGGTTTCTTTTGGAATTCTCATTTAGATACATGAAAGGGTCTGCGATTTCTTTCTGTAATTCTGTTATAAAAGAGGTAGTGACCTCTTTTACCCAGACCTTCTCAATATGGTGGTCAGATCATGTTTCCAGCCTCAGGATCTACATATAAATCATTCCGTCAGGAAACTGTTGCAGAAGCAGAAAGGTTCTGGGCAGCTGACGTGGCAACACAGCTTACAGTGTCTGCCAGTTGTGAGGAACAGCAGGCTGTCATGTTGGGATATAGCAGAAGCAGCAGCAGCAACTCCTGATTTAGGGGCAAAAGATGTAAGTACTTACTTTGACCATTAACCAATTAACACAAAGCAAACTCAAACTGAAGAAGGCTAAGAGAGAATTCAGTTCCCACTAGAGACCCTTTAGAAGATTCATTTGAGAAACATTTGGTCTTAACCAGAGTAGAAAGTTTTCAAGCCGGCACCTGGTTTTCAGCAGAAGGGGAAACTCACAGGGTCTTGTTTGAGAAAAACAAGCTTTAACTGTGGCTAATGCCCCTTTCAAGTCTTAACTCCTCCAAGGACCTGCATACTCTGGCAGGGGCTGTCCCCTGTGGGATAGAGTGCATTGCTAATGTGCAAAAAAGACATGTGATTTCAGCAAAGATAAAAATTTTAGGCAGGTTTGGTTATGGGAAGATCAAAGGAGGCTTAGCACATAGAGTGTTTGAGGGAGGGAGAGAGCCTGCTAAATATTTAAGGTGGATTCAAACTGGTGAAAGCTAACTTAGAGGCAGCGGTGGAAACTTCTATTCTCAAGCTATGCAGATGACCAGGGGCGTGGGGCCTGCCAACCCAATGACAAATGAAGCCCTGGCATGGATCCTTACCTTGAGCTGCTGTTCCTGAGACTGCCACCCTGGAAATCATGTCTGGAGTTTCTGGTATTTTCAGAGTTTCTAAACCATATGTTTATGTGTTGGTGATTTTTTTTTTCCCCTGTTGAGATCTTTTACTCTGATGTTCAGCTCTTTTTAAAACCTCACAAAGGGTCAGCAGTGGTCCAGCCTAAGTGTGGTTAACTTACTAACAGGTATTTCTGATGTTTACCTCTATGCTGGGGGTGCCTAAGTGAACAAGATGAAAGAGGTCTCTGGTCCAATAATGTTTGCTGCCCAGCCAGAAAAGCAGATGTTATGAGAAGAGGGATGAACAGTGGGTGGAGAGTCAGGAGACCTGAATTCTGGGCAAACCATATGGCACTCTGGGCTGCAGTTTCTGTGCTATAAAATGAATGGGTGGGAGGATAACTCTGTCAGTAATTGATTCCTTATCTACTGTGAGTTTTCCCCTTGCTGAACAGCTTTTTACCCAGCACTGAATTTGCTCCATGTCTTATTTGGGAATGAGTACTTTATTTATGAAATAGATTTCACATGTCATCAACTAGGCTTTATCAAATTGTGATTTTATTTTTTAAATAATTTTATTTATTTATTTTTTGGCTGTACTGGGTCATCTTTACTGCGTGGGCTTTCTCTAGCTGCAGCAAGCAGGGGCTACTCTCTAGTTGTGATGTATCGGCTTCTCACGGTCGTGGCTTCTCTTGTTGTGGAGCAGAGGCCCTAGGATGTGCTGGCTCAGAGGTTGTGGCTCCTGGGCTCTAGAGCAGAGACTCAACAGCTGGGGCACACAAGCTTAGTTGTTCTGCAGCACGTGACATCTTCCTGGATCAGGGATCAAACCCGTGTTTCCTGCATCGGCAGGCGACTTCTTTCCCACTGAGCCTCTAGGGAAGCCCAAAATGTGATTTTCTGTGACCTAAACTTGAAGGATCCTTTTTGGATGGGTGCACATATAGTATGATATTGGTAGGAGGAAAGATTGTTTCTGAAAAAGATATCTTAAAGGTAGCGATTCCACACCGATTCATCTTAAAAATCTATTTCCAAATGGTTATCGATTGGAACTTTTCTAACTGCTGCTGATTTTTAAGGAGCAAAGACACAAGAGCCTGGCACTAAGGAAAATGAAATTTCTTAAAATAGGTGTGACCCACAGGCTACAGCTTGACAGAAATTAAATTGAATCAAGAATAAGTCAGGCTGTGCTTCCAATAGAACAGGAAAAAAAAAAAAAAAAAACCTACCACAAGTGACTGTGTGTTACGTCCTCAGCTTTCTGAAACCCAGCACCATCAGCTCAGTCATTTTTAGCTTTGGAAATTGTGGGCGTCTCATTAACATGTTTTAATAGAATCTGAAGGATAAGATCAATTTCTTTAACATAATTAGTATGCATATTTCCCCCATCAGCTTTGCCTAGCACCCACCTGGGCATTTATATGTCCCTTGCTGCCTCCAGCCCTTCTCAATGGCAGAAGCGTACTTCCTGACCCAAGTAATCCCTTCTCCTGGGCTATGAGCTCCATCCCTCTATGGCCTCCTAAGGGACCACATCCATCACTCATTTCCCTTGTTCCCCCATCTCTTTAGCTTCTCTTTTACACTGGCTTTCCACTCCACCATAGGGAAAAACATATTCAAGTGTCTCCCATTTTATACCAACCAAGCAGCCAGCCAATAAACAACCCTCTTTAATGTTCTACCCCTTTTCTTACCATTCCACGAACCCTATGGAATCCTGTGGATACTTTTAAGTTCCTATGTAACTTGATCTCTTACTGTTTTTATTCTCTTTACCTCTTTCTATGTCTTGATGCCTTGGTTTCCTTGATGCAGTTCCAACTCCGCCCTCTTAGTCTTCATGAACTTCTCTTTCTTTGCCTTTTACCTTTAATTCTTCATCTTATTTTTTATTTTAAAGTCTGTGCTGTTCCTTGACAATGTCATTCATGTCCATGATTTTCATTATGACTTGTGTGCTGATAACACGTAAATCAAAACATATACAAATCTTCAGGAAAGAAGCAACATATAAACAAATAAATACCACCCACCACACATTTGCATCCCTGCAGACTTTTCTCAGGAGCTCGTGACTCATATTCACTGTCCGAGACAAGTATATTGGTATGTATACTCCCCTGAAAGGGCATTATCTTCCTGTCTAATTGAATATGGTGCGTCACCAGAGCCTGTCCAGCTGGGCCTCCCCTCCATGCCTTTGAACTTACTGATTCCTCTTCTGGAACCACCCTCACGCCTCAATTTACCTGATTAAGTCCTAATTATCCGATAAGGTTTAACGCATTTTTTCCTTCCTCCTAGGAAGATTTGCTTGAGTTGGTTGCCCTTCTGTGATCATATAAGAAGCTATGTAACTTTTATCACTTTTATCTAAGGTGATTATTTTGTTTGCCTTTCCAGCTGATAGTGAAAACCTAAAAAGCAGAATTATATCCTTATTCCTGTGTCCCTAATGTCTACAACAGCATGAGGCACATATTAGTTATCCAAGAAACTATTATAGATTGAATGAATGGTGGACCAATGGCTGCCTGCAGCTCCAGGTTGCTATTCTATCATCTCAGTCAATCCAGTGGGAAGACTTATTTCCCAGCAGTTCAAGCATAAGCTCTGGGAGCATGCTTTGTAGACATGTCCCTGGACATGTGCTAACTGCCAAATGAATCACTTCAGGCAGGGAGCTGCAGGACTCTGTCATGTATGAATTTTGTGTTCATTCTTAAAACAGGGATGGGATCAGTCCTATCCATGCTATATAAACTGAGAGGGGGCAGGGAAGCTCATCATAGAAAAACTAATGATTTATTACCAGAAGCTGGAGGAAAAGAAGCAGGCAGGCCGTAGTAGCACATGTCTGCCACATTGTGTGCAAACAGTCTGGATGCTAGGGACAGCTGGGGCTACGCTCTGCTCTGCACACTGGCGGAGACAGCTAGGACAGTCTCTTCAGTCTCAGCCCTCATCACTGCTGTCTTTATCCACTCAAGCGGCTATGATGTGATACCATAGACTGGCTAGCTTATAGACTACAGCAATTTATTTCTCATGGTTTTGGAGGCTGTCAAGCTGAAGGCCCAGGTGCTGGCAGGTTCAGCGTATGGGGAGGGCTTGCTTCCTGGTTCATAGATAGCTGTCTTCTCACTTCTCCCATCTTCTCACCTGTGTCTTCACAAGGGGCATGGGATCTCGCTGGGGTCTTTTTTATAAGGACACTAATTCCATTTATGAGGACTCTGCTCTCCTGACCTAATCACCCCTCCTCCAAAGTCTCCACAAATACATCAATCTGGGGATTAGGTTTCAACATACGAATTTTGGAGGGATACAAAAATTCAGTCTTAGCAACTCTTTTTTGCATTCTAGGCTCCAGCCACATGAACGTAAAACCTACTGATGATGTGCTAACGCGCAGGTCCTCCTTCACCTCGGAGCCCTTATCATATCCATCCTCCTGCTGGAACACCTGCTCTCTTGCTATCCCTTCCCTTCTTCCAGATAAACAGACTCGCATCCTTCCTGGGTGTGAGTCCTCCTTCCTGTGGTCTTCACCGAGACGTCCTTCTTTGCTGGGAAGACTCCTCTGCCTAGGTTTGGCACCTCTGGTGTGTGCTTCATCTGTTTCTTACTGCCATCTTCTCCTAGCACTGATCACTGGAGTTGCCTGTAGTCAACTCCAGGAGGATAAGGAACAAACTCATCTCGGTCACTTCCTGTGGCCTGCATTTAACACCTGAGACAGTGCATGGCACATAGTAGGCACTCAGTAAATACATGGTAAATGAAGTTCTCAGCTTCTCACCCACTTCTTGGTTGTTAAACAGGAATTGGGATTTTTTGGGGGTTTCTTCTACATAGTCCTGGGACTTAGCAGCTTTATTAGAGAAACCGTGGAGAGTCAGCTCATACAGGAGAAAATATTCTTATTACAGTGAATAATGAATCATATGTGTTTAAAATATTATTTACTGAATGAAGGAAATAATTTTTAAAAATTCTCCCAGGGTGAGGCTGTATACCCCAGTCAGGTTCATTCAGTGACATCATCCCTCTAATGAATGGCATTTGGACCAGCACTAGGACATGGTGTTGCAGTGTCACGATCCTTAGTGAAAAAGGAAGTATTCTTAGGAGGTTTGTACAGAAGCTATGTCGCAGAAGCAATGTTGAGCAAGGCAGTAAGTATTTTCTCAGCATGCAGAGAATCTATAACATCCATATATGGACAGCTCCCAGAAAATAATGAACTTTGGTCATCTCCCTTTCTATGACTACAGACATTTATGCTTAGAAAAGAAACTTCTCCATCAGCTTGTCGTGTCCTTCAGTGTCCTCCAGAAACTGAAATCTGAGCTTTGTTTTTTGGCATCATAAGCGGCTCCTATGGAAATTGTCCTGATGTGCTAAATTCAGCATTAGAACAGCACTCCTGGGGATCTTGGCTTTATCTGCAGTCACTTATTCCAGGCCGAGAGAACAAGAATGTGAGTGCCGCTAAAATGCGTGTACGCACTCATGCTGTGCACACATGGGCTATTTCTGTATGTGCAACAGCAGGCAGAGGAGTAGAACCAGCAAAATGGTAGCACCTTTACCGACTGACAAATGAGACAAGGAGGAAACCCAGAAGCTAATCTTTGAGTTTCTATTTTTATGAATATATATTCCCATATATATGTCAAGTTCAATGAGCCTATTTACAGTGACTGATAACTTTGAAGTGTATGGAATGGGTATTTAAATAATTGCAATTTTGTCTTAAATATGCTTGCATGTGTGCTAAATTGCTTCAGTCGTGTCTGACTCTTTGCCACCCCACAGACTGTAGCCCGCCAGACTCCTCTGTCCATGGGATTCTCCAGGCAAGAATACTGGAGTGGATTGCCATATCCTCCTCCAGAGATCTTCCCGACTCAGGGATCACACCTGTGTCTCATATCTCCTGAGTTGGCAGGTGGATTCGTTACCACTAACACCACCTGGGAAGCCTGGTATTAAATATTTCACATGGTTTTTACTAACCAGTACGCTTTTCTGAACAAAGCCTTGACTAGAGGTCCTGTAATTGATTTTTTGCCACTTGATGACTGATACTGACACTGCATGAGTTTGGTGAAATCTCTTACCTTTTCTGGACTCACTGTCATTGCCCCTAAACGGACAAACTCTGCCAATACCACTGGGTGGTATAAATAAAGAACCAAGGATGCCTGTCTCGGGGGAAGACAAGCTCTGAATGTAGTGGATTATGATGATGAGAGAGAGAGAGATCAGGAGAAAAATTAAAAGCAATAACTCAAGATTAGATTTGAAGCCAATGATAAAGGCCAGCTAAGATAAAAGCTATGGACTACTATGATAAGAGAACCTAAGAACTTACACCCTGAACAGCCCAGAAGGGAATGCTCCTGCTATGATCTTTTACACAACAACACTGGCAACAAGCACTGGTGAACACTTCCTATGTGCAGGCACCATGCCAAGTGCTTTTCCTAGCTCGTGCATTCATCTGGCATCAGATATTCATTGAGCACCTCCTACATGCCGTGAACAGTACATTGTCTTACCCATCCTACAACAACCTTGTGAAAATATCGATTATTATACAATCGCTTGACAAATAAGAACACTCAGGTTAAGTGACCTACTTGAAGTCTTACAGTTAGTCAGGGGAGGCTCTGGGACTCCAATCCAATTCACACTGCAAAGCCTGAGCCCTTAACCATGGTATTGTATCATACTCATGAGCTTTGCCTACAGTTTAGATCGTCACACCTTTAACAGCAGGTAAGGAACCTGGAAGATGATGCTGTGAAAGTGCTGCACTCAATATGCCAGCAAATTTGGAAAACTCAGCAGTGGCCACAGGACTGGAAAAGGTCAGTTTTCATTCCAATCCTAAAGAAAGGCAATGCCAAAGAATGCTCAGACTACCACACAATTGCACTCATCTCACATGCTAGTAAAGTAATGCTCAAAATTCTCCAAGCCAGGCTTCAGCAGTATGTGAACCATGAACTTCCAGATGTTCAAGCTGGTTTTAGAAAAGGCAGAGGAACCAGAGATCAAATTGCCAACATCCGCTGGATCATGAAAAAGGCAAGGGAGTTCCAGAAAAACATCTATTTCTGCTTTATTGACTATGCCAAAGCCTTTGACTGTGTGGATCACAATAAACTCTGGAAAATTCTGAAAGAGATGGGAATACCAGACCACCTGACTTGCCTCCTGAGAAACCTATATGCAGCTCAGGAAGCAACAGTTAGAACTGGACATGGAACAACAGACTGGTTCCAAATAGGAAAAGGAGTACGTCAAGGCTGTATATGATCACCCCTCTTATTTAACTTCTATGCAGAGTACATCATGAGAAACGCTAGGCTGGAGGAAGCACAAGTTGGAATCAAGATTGCTGGGAGAAACATCAATAACCTCAGATATGCAGATGACACCACCCTTATGGCAGAAAGTGAAGAGGAACTAAAAAGCCTCTTGAAAGTGAAAGAGGAGAGTGAAAAAGTTGGCTTAAAGCTCAACATTCAGAAAATGAAGATCATGGCATCTGGTCCCATCACTTCATGGAAAATAGATGGGGAAACAGTGGAAACAGTGTTGGTGTGCTGCAATTCATGAGGTCGCAAAGAGTCGGACACGACTGAGTGACTGAACTGAACTGAAGGAACCTGGAATACAGAGAGGCAGAGATTTATGGCAAACCTCTATTTAACAGGCACTGTGGTGTTTTGCCATAAATGATTTCAGTCTATCTGCATCACAGCCCTGTGAGGTACTTTTTCAGTGCAGTTCAGTCCAGTCGCTCAGTTGTGTCTGACTCTTTGTGACCCCATTTCCTGCTGCACGCCAGGCTTCCCTGTCCATCACCAACTCCTGGAGTTTACTCAGACTCATGTCCATTGAGTCGGTAATGCCATCCAACCATCTCATCCTCTGTTGTCCCCTTCTCCTCTTGTTTTCAATCTTCCCCAGCATCAGGGTCTTTTTAAATGAGTCATTTCTTTGCATCAGGTGGCCAAAGTATTGGAGTTTCAGCTTCAACATCAGACCTTCCAATGAATATTCAGGACTGATGGACAGGGAGGCCTGGCGTGCTGTGGTTCATGGGGTCGCAAAGAGTTGGACAAGACTGAGCAACTGAAATGAACTGAACTGAACTGATTTCCTTTAGGATGGACTGGTTGGATCTCCTTGTAGTCCAAGGGATGTTCAAGAGTCTTCTCCAACACCACAGTTCAAAAGCATCAATTCTTCGGTGTTCAGCTTTCTTTATAGTCCAACTCTCACATCCAGACATGACTACTGGAAAAACCATAGCCTTAACTGGATGGACATTTTTTGGCAAAGTAATGTCTCTGCTTTTTATTATGCTATCTAGGTTGGTCATAGCTTTTCTTCCAAGGAGCAAGGGTCTTTTAATTTCATG
This sequence comes from Oryx dammah, assembly GCF_014754425.2. Lineage (NCBI taxonomy): Eukaryota > Metazoa > Chordata > Mammalia > Artiodactyla > Bovidae > Oryx > Oryx dammah. The sequence continues at coordinate 21,556,213 of NW_024070205.1, forward strand.
GCTGCAGTCACCATCTGCAGTGATTTTGGAGCCCCCCAAAATAAAGTCTGTCACTGTTTCCACTGTTTCCCCATCCATTTACCATGAAGTGATGGGACCAGATGCCATGATCTTAGTTTTCTGAATGTTCAGTTTTAAGCTAGCTTTTTCACTCTCCTCTTTAACTTTCATCAAGAAGCTCTTTAGTTCTTCGCTTTCTGCCATAAGGGTGGTATCAGTTGCATATCTGAGGTGATTGATATTTCTCCTGGCAATTCCAGCTTGATTGATTCCATCTTGTGCTTCATCCAGTCCAGTGTTTCTCATGACGTACTCTGCATATAAGTTAAATAAGCAAGGTGACAATATTCAGCTTTGAAGTACTCCTTTCCCTGTTTGGAACCAGTCTGTTGCTCCATGTCCAGTTCTAACTGTTGCTTCCTGGCCTGAATACAGATTTCTCAAAGGGCAGGTCAGGTGGTCTGGTATTCTCATCTCTTTCAGAATTTTCCAGAGTTTATTGTGATCCACACAAAGTCAAAGGCTTTGGCATAGTCAATAAAGCAGAAATAGATGTTTTTCTGGAACTCTCTTGGTTTTTTGATGATCTAGCTGATGTTGGCAATTTGATCTCTGGTTCCTCTGCCTTTTCTAAAACCAGCTTGAACATCTGGAAGTTCATGGTTCACGTACTGCTGAAGCCTGGCTTGGAGAATTTTGAGCATTATTTTACTAGCACGTGAGATGAATGCAATTGTGTGGTAGTTTGAGCATTCTTTTGACATTGCCCTTCTTTGGTACTTTTTAGACTTTATTTTAAAAATGAGGAGACTGGGGCTGATAAGGTTGGAATGATGGTTTTCCAAAGGCACATGGCTGAGAAGTGGTGATGTTAAAACTAAATCCAGATTTCAATTCCTGTTTCCTTTTTCCTGTGCCTTTGCTACTTCCCAAAGTGATTGAGGGAAGGAAATTGCACAAGGAAACATAAATGAGTTGGGGCTGTGAAACCTAGAGAGAAGAAGAAGGCTAAGCGGCATGACATTTCCCCCATTTGAGGAGTTTTAAGTGAGTTTGAGTCATGTATGTGTGTTACCATCAAGGAACAGTATCTTCATTTTTGAAAATATTTATATATTTGGCTGCATCAGCTCTTAGTTGCACAGGCTCAGGAGTTGCAGATTGTGGCCTTAGTTGCCCTGTGGCATGTGGGATCTTAGTTCCCCAACCAGAGATTGAACCCATGTACCCTGCATTGGAAGGCAGATTTTTAACCACTGGACCACCAAGAAGCCCAAAGGGAGAATAATTTAACTCTAAAATATTGAGGTGTGTTTCTATAAGGAGTCTGAGGACTTCCCAACTGGAGAACAGACACTTCCTGCCCCAGGTAAAGCAAGAGAGTCATTGGCCGCCTAGGTACTCTATAGAGTCTTATGTAAGAGAGAATTTTTATCCAGCAGTGGAAAGCTTGGAGTGCTACAGGTCTGGAAATCAAAGAGCTGTATGCCTTGGCCTGAGTCTCTCTGGCTTAGACACTTAGACATCACCTGCATGGATGGATTCCTTCCAGAGATTCTTCCCAGCTCATCAATTATGTGTCCAAATGTCTGCTCTTGTTCAAATGTGTCTCTCAAACCTTTCCATCAAATGGCAGGGAGTGACTCCTGGGGATGCAAGGTATGTGTATGTGAACGTGTGTTTGTGTGGGATGTGTGTGTACCTGTCTCGGTGCAAGTATGAAAAATTATTTGAAGTTTTTCATGTTTTGTTGTAAAAAGTAATACAGATTTGAGTTTTATTCCATTATATTCCATATTATAATATTTTTGTTTGTTAAAAATTAAGGTAATATTTTAATTTGCTTATAAAATAAAACTAGTGCTGATCCTGTGGCATCCTGACAGTGGCTACAAGTTGTCCAGTGTGAGAAGCATAGGACTGCATCCTCATGAAGTTTCTAATTCTGATGTTCTTACCTTAACCCATTGTTTTATGTCATACGTAGTTGTGTAACATAGTCTCTCTCAATTTTTCCGTGATCTCATGGTTCAGTGGGGACACTGGGTTAAATGTGGAGGAGGAGCTGTGGATTTCAGAGCAGTAATGGATAACCAATTAATTCCTGACTGATGACTTGTACTGAATGCTTCCTGAGCACTTTATAGCATTTTCAGGGAAATGGTAACAGTTAACATTTAATGAGCATTTAGTATACATCACATTTATAGTTTTTTAATCTAAAAATGTACCCTTAAATTATAGCTCTCTGAGAAAGGTTCTGTTATTATTGTTCCCATCTTATGGAGCAAGAAAAGGAGATATAGAATAACCTGCCCAAGTTCACACAACTAGCAGATAGTGGAGCTGAAATTCACACTCAGCTTTATTCTGCCTATTTCCAGTTGGCTTTGGGGGCTTGGAGGACTCTCCCAGCATTTATAGCCTTATATTTCATTTAGCAGGTGCGTGAGTCATCTTTGCCTGATGGAGGCTTGATGTGGGGTTAAAAGTCAGAGCAGTATCCATCTGCCATCCCACTCATCCAGGTTCAGGGGGCATCGATAAAAAGGGAAGGGTGAGGAGAGGAGAGACTGAGGCCCCATCTCCTTCACTTCTAGGGTAAGAGCAACAGTCCCAGGATTGGCATGGGTAGCTTATGCTGCCTGTGCCAGGTTAATTGTCTCTGGCCCTTATACCAGGTTTTCCTGGCACACGTCCTTGCTGATAATGGAACTGCTGACAGGCAGGTGCTGCTGTGCCTCTCACCTGCCACCCAACCCTCCTGAAGAAGGAGGTTTAACCCTTGGTTGCCAATCCCTGGCTGAGGCCATGAACTCCGTATCTCCAAGGCAGGCTCCAGGGGCTGGCTTTGCTGGAGTCTACAGGCTGCTCTGTGCTAAACCTTCCCCTCCCCGCCCCGCCCCCGACTGCTTCCTGGAGCCAGAGCTATGAGATGCTAGCTGACTAAAAAGCACTTCATTATATCAGATGTTTTTGGAAAGTCTGGGGTCAGCATTATCCAGTCATTCCCCTTTAACTGAAGTTTTACATTTTGAATCATGATTGAATGTTTTTCTTTTGCTCTCTTATTGGAGAGGCCTCTTATGTATTTCTAGGCACCTCCCTTAAACAAGGTATGCAGAGAATTTGGGTTTCTGTCTCATTTGTGCCCTATGTGGCACCCCTTCACCACATCTTCAGTCAGTCCCCTTAACTCACTGCCTTAACATTCCCTTTTACTTTCCCTAGGAACTCTCTGTCAGAGTTTAATTCTATACTCAGGCTGGGAAAACTACTGGATACAATCTGCAGCCAAGACTGTTGCTGCTGTACATTTCAGAGGTCCATTCATCTATGGATAAAGTCTTTATTGTACTTTTGTCACACACCAGATGCTCTGCTAGGCCCGGTGGTCATAGCATGGACAAAACCCCAGATGCTCAATATCCTCATGGAGCTTCAGATACATCCAAGGGTCCAGTAACAGCTGCCTTTCCTCCCTACTGCTTCCTCTGAGGACATGTTCCTGGTTAAAGTGCACTCCTGTTTTCCACATTGGCCAATCCAAACCATCACCACATTTCTCAAGTTTATCAACATAAGCTCACTTTGATCTCTAGCAGTCTACTCTGCAGAGAAGTCTCAGTAAGTACAGTCCCTTTTTGAACAGACTTGTCTCCATCCAGGCCTATCTTCACCGCCTTTATCTCTTTCTTGGAGGAAGAAATGCCCTTTCTTTAAGCTAGGCTTAACATTTACTTCTATACTTCCATATGATCAGCCTCTTTTGAGATTTAGTCCTTCAGTAATTGTAGTTCATTTCTGTATCTCCAATCTCCACATGAATCAGCATATAACCTTTTTCATCTTGTCCACACTAAGCCAGTTCTTCAATCCTGAGTGCTTCATAGTAGTCCTGGCTACTGTCCCCTCGTTTTCATACCCAGGCTTCTCAAAAGAATAATTCTTACTGTCTTCTTTTACTTACTTTCCATTTGCAGCACGATTTCTGTGTCTAATTCCTCACACCGTTGACTATAGTTCCAAGGAAATTGTGTCGTGATCATCAAACCTCCTTACTGGCAAAACCAGTGTAGGGAGAATACTTTCACTGTTGCCTCTTTCAATGTCTCTCCTACATTTGGCATTGTCGATGACTCTCCCATTTCCGAAGCCATCCCCTTCCCTGGCTTCTGGGACACCATTCTCTCCTGGTTTTCAGCCCACCTTCATTATTTTCTTTCACGGGCTCCTCTTTCTGGGTCCAGCTTTTCAGTATCTACTGCTTCAATGAACTGAAAACTTCTTTAGGGAAAGGATTATGTTATTAATCTCAGTGTCCCCAGTGCGAGTGACAATGCTGGGCATGGAGTGGGTGTTCAATAAAGATTTGTTTCGTGAATGTGTAACTTCCAGAATCATCTTTCCAGAAGAGCAGATTGCGCACAGCCAACCAATCTTGGAAGCTTTGGGGACTCACTGCTCCATTTTAGCGACTTGGGTAAATAATTAATTACTGCTATGAGAGGACCACATTTGGATATAGTATTGATTAAAAACCATGTTAGTTGATTTTGTCTTTGAAAACAAGTTTATTGTAGAAAAGTTAGAAAACCTGAACAGCTAGAAGAAAAAAATAAAATCATCCATAGACCCATTACCCAGACAAATAATTACTGGTCATCTGTTGACATAAGGCCTCTCAGTTCATTTCCTAAATTTTTACTTTCAGTAAAGAAATGGGGTCAAGCCTGGAGAGTATCTCAGCTACTGAGCTGGCCTTTGCAAGGCTCACCAGTCATTAAATCCTAGTGCTCAGGGATTCATGGCAAACCTGACCTGGATCTAGGTGGGTGTTCACATCTAGCAGCACTATTATGGTGGGAAGAGATTAGCTGCAGTATTAGCAGTGATGATGCTTTTGTTAGATAGATGTTAAACTAGGATATTTGCACCTGGTTGAAGCAAGATCCTCTTAGTGGTCTGGTATCTGGAGAGGAAGGCAGACAAAGGAAATTCACAACAATTAGTAATTGACCAGGGCTCCAGTTCCAGGGTTCGACTTCCCTGGTGACTCAGATGGTGAATCGTCTGCCTACAATGCGGGAGACCCGGGTTCAATCCCTGGGTCAGGAATATCCTTTGGAGAAGGAAATGGCAACCCACTCCAGTACTCTTGCCTGGAAAATCCCATGGACAGAGGAGCCTGATAGGCTACAGTTCATGGGGTCACAAAGAGTTGGACACGACTGAGCGAATTCACTTTCACTTTTCTTTCCAGTTCCAGCGGACAGTTGGCATACAGAATAGAAATTGGGCAAGAGGACAGGACACTTGGGGAAGGGAAAAATGTTAAGACTATAACTGTTTCAGCATATGAGAGCCTATGGGATCATGTGAGGGCCCTGCAGTCAGGACTTGCGGTGACAAGACCAATTTTAGCCCAACTCCTGTCGGGGATGAGCTGCTAATGTACTGTCAAACTGAGTGAATTTTGTTAGAAACCAGGAAGACTTGAGCTGCCAGGTTGAAAGACTTAGTAACTGTTGAATTATGGGGCTAGGGAAGGCAGGGACTGATAAATCCCAAACCTTTTGGAGTGCTGAAACCCCATACAATCTGTTTCATTTCATGACCCATGTAACTGTGGTATGCCATATGTCTGCATAAAATAATTAAAGCTAATTAAAATTAATTTTGGTTGGTGAGTATATGAAGAATTTCATAATAACTCTTGAGATGACTGGAGATGCTTTGGGATGTCACAAAAGGAGCATTTGCAATAATGGGGTTAGATGTTTAACCCAGACGTGTGAGATGAAAGCTAGAAATAGAATGACAATTCTGTGGTTGAAAGAACACTGGAATAGGAGTTAGGAGTTATACCATTGTGCCGGGAAAGTGATTATCTGAAAACAACATCAACCTGGTTTTGCAACACTTGCCAGTTTCTGTGCTGTGAATACCCCCACTGTGGTGGACTTCAAATTATCAACAGTTTTACTGTTGGCTCACATAATTCTTGAATAATTCATAATCACACTTTGGTAAGCCCAATGCAAGACAAGTCCAGTACGTCTAGATCATCTTAACTGAGCTTCTAGCTAGCTTTGTGATGTTGACTAAATCACTTTATTTCTCTGGATCTGGTTTTATCACCAACCAAATGAAGTTGCTAAAATAACCTGTAAGGTCTTCCAAAGCTAACATTTCAGTGACACAGCTGTGTTATAGGGCAGGGCTGTGCTGTGCTGTGCTTAGGCCCTCAGTCATGTCTGACTCTTTGTGACCCCATAGATGTAGCCCTCCAGGCCACTTCTGTCCTTCTGGATTCTCCAGACAAGAATACTGGAGTGGGTTGCCATGCCCTCCTCCAGGGAATCTTCCCAACCCAGGGATCTAACCCAGGTCTCCCGCATTGCAGGAGGATTCTTTACAGTCTGAGCCACTAGGGAAGCCCAAGAATACTGAAGTGGGTAGCCTGGCCCTTCTCCAGAGGATCTTCTTGACCAAGGAATTGAACTGGGGTCTCCTGCCTTGCAAGCAGATGCTTTACCAGCTGAGCTACCAGGGGAGCCCTTGGGGCAGGGCTAACTTCATGTTATAAGCCAGAAGAGTTATATCAGATTTTCAGGAATGTTATTGTGAGATGTTGGGACACATAATTTGACATCTGAGACTGTGTTGTAATCAACCATGTTCTGACTCCTGTGGTCATTGTGTGTGTCCTTTTCCAGTACCTCTTCCCTGGGGGATTAAAAATGACAGGTTATTAGTGAGCCAAGCCTCAAAGCCCACCAGTGGGGTAAGAAACCACGACCCAGAGTCAGAGAATTCTACATTCAGCTGTCATGACCTCAGAATCAGTTGAAGGGCTGTGGCAAAAGCTTTTTCTTAAAAAATTAATTAATTAATTAGGCTCTGTCAGGTCTTAGTTAGGAGAAGGCAATGGCACCCCACTCCAGTACTCTTGCCTGGAAAATCCCATGGACGGAGGAGCCTGGTGGGCTGCAGTCCATGGGGTCACTAAGAGTCAGACATGACTGAGTGACTTCACTTTCCCTTTTCACTTTCATGCATTGGAGGAGGAATGGCAACCCACTCCAGTGTTCTTGCCTGGAGAATCCCAGGGACGGGGGAGCCTGGTGGGCTGCCGTCTCTGGGGTTGCACAGAGTCGGACACGACTGAAGCGACTTAGCAGCAGCAGCAGCAGCAGGTCTTAGTTTCAGCATGTAGGATCTTCCTTGTGGTGCACAGACTCCCTAGTAGTGGCACTCAGGTCCAGATTGTGTGGGCTCAGTTGCTCCATGACCTGTGGGATCTTAGTTCCCTAACCAGGAATTGAACCCTTGTTCCCTGGCTTGCAAGATGGCTTCTTAACCATTGGACCACCATGGAAGTTCTCTGTGTCATAATCTTATAGCTTAGATACCTTAGCCTATCTGGTCATGAGATCAACCATGGACCATTAGTCCAGGCCTTCCCTGGACTAATAAACAGCATGACAGGTTAATTTGCTCAAAGATTTTTGATGACAAGGACTGTGTCCTTCATATTTATGTGTGTCAAATCCTAACACATAATAAGGACTCAGTAAGTGTTTGTTGAAAGAATAAACATCTGAGCCTTTTTAGAACAAATTCTGAATTTGATTTGTATTTTCTCCCAGCTCTATTGAGATGTAATTGATGTATAACATTGTACACATTTAAGGTAGACAGCATGATGATTTGCTAAATTTTAAAATATTAATTCAAAGGTAGACATGAGCTTCTTTGTGTTCACCTGAAGAAATTTATTTTTCAAACAAGAGAAATTATTTTCTTGTTGTAATAGAAACTTCTCAGTGCCTTCAATTCAGTATTGAGCAGTTAAATTTGCCTTCCATCTGGATAATACAACTGATGCACAGTCAGAATCCAATGGTGAGAAATTCGAATGAGAAAAACATAAACCAGCCATTTACTACCCACCAGTGAATACTCTGGGCTTCTCCTGTGGCTCAGACAGTAAAGAATTTGCCTGCAAGGCAGGAGACCTGGGTTTGATCCCTGGGTTGGGAAGATCCCATGGAGAAGGAAATGGCAACCCACTCCAGTATTCTTGCCTGGAGAATCCCATGGACAGAGGGGCTGGGTGGGCTACAGTCCATGGAGTCACAAAGAGTCGCACATGAGTGAGCAAATAACACACACAGTATGTACTCTGCCTACCTCAACCAGTAGAATTAGCTCATCTCCTTTGAAACGAAAAGATAATACTTATTTATAAAGCATACATAATTATATATCATTACCAACATTTAAAGGCATACCTCATTTTATATCGCTTCACTTTATCGTGTTGTTTTACAACCTGAAGTCTTGGGGCAAAGCTTTGTTGAGCAAGTCTCACGGCACCACTTTCCCAAAAGCACTTGCTCACTTTGTGTCTCCACGTCACATTTTGGTAATTCTGGCAATATTTCTCTTGTTTTCTTTTTCATTTTGTATGCTGGCAGTATTTTAGATTTTTCCATTGTGATCATATTTGTTATGGTGATCTGTGATCAGTGATGTTTGATATTACTATTATAATTGCTTTGGCAATTTTTAGCAGTAGAGTATTTTATATTTATTTATTTGTGTTTGGCTGTGTCAGCACCTAGTTGTGGCTCGAGGGCTCAGTAGTTGTGGGTTTAATTGCCCTGTGGCATGTGGGATCTTAGTTCCCCAACCAGGGATCAAACCTGTGTCCCCTGCATTGGAAGGTAGATTCTTAACTACTGGGTCACCAGAGAAGTCCCCAAGGATTTTAAAATTAAGGTATATACATTAAAAAACCTTTCATTCTTTATTTATGTTTGGCTGCACTGGGTCTCTTTTGCTGCACGTGGGCTTTCTCTAGCTGCAGCGAGCAGGCTTCTCATTGCAGTGGCTTCTCTCGTTGCAGAGCATGGGCTCTAGAGTGCAGGGTCAGTAATTGTGACACATGGGCTTAGTTGTCCCATGGCCTGTAGAATCTTCCAGACTAGGGATCAAACCTGTGTCCCCTGCATTGGCAGGTGAATTCCCAACCACTGGACCACCATGGAAGTCCTACATTTTTTACGTTTTTAGACATACAGCTATTGCACACAATAGACTACAGTATCATGTACAACATAACTTTTATATGCACTGGGAAACCAACAGATTCGTATGACTCACTGTATTTCAGTGGTCTGGAATTGAACTTGCAATATCTCTGAAGTCAGCCTATGGTCCTCATGATGACCCTTCTAAGTTAAGTATTGTTATTTCTCTTTCAGGGGATCTTCCTGACTCAGGGTTCAAACACATGTCTCCTGAGTCTCTTGCATTGGCAGGTGGATTCCTTACCACTGAGCCATCTGGGAAAACCCACCTTGTTATTCCTCTTTCAGAGAAGAAACAGAGGTTGAGCAATAGAGCCTCCCGTGGCCCAGACAGGAGTTAACAACCCATAGGTGGCACTCATCTCCCCAGGCCAGGCTGCCTCCGGGCTTTCTGCACTTCCTCTCCTTCGGGTCTCTGTTCTTTGTTTGCTGTGCAGGTTTGGATTCTTTCACATGTGCAGGAACCTGGCTCAGCCCACTACCAGGCAAACAGAAGCAGCAGCCTCTGACTGGGTTCTGGGCAAACACACCAAGCCGGGTCTGGATGAAGGAGGGAGGAGGGCTGTACTTTGCCCTCATGAATCAGCCCGTGGAGGCTGGGCAATTGCAAAGGCAGCTGACAGGCTGTAGATCTGAGAGCCAGGTAAGTCTTGGTAGATGTGGCACCTGGACTTTGACAGTGTCTAGGAGGGGAGAAGACACTCCTGGAGCGTGCGAAGGGAAGGTGGCGGCTGTCAGAGCAGGTGTGTGGGGACTCTAGCGCCCTTGTAGGCTTTGTCTTGGCTGTGCTTGCTGTGCTGTCAAATTAGGAAAGGCAATATTGACCTTAGTGGGGCCAGGGAAGGTCATTTATGTGGATGTGTTAGTATGACTTGTCCCTGTGTGTGTAATGCCTTTATTTGGAGTATCTTAAGTGCTTTTCGTTTGGGGTCCTTAATTGTAACCTGAGCCCTAACAAGTTGGTATTGATATCTTGGCAACAGAAATCAACTGGAGTTGACTTTGGTGAAGGGAGTGGGTAATGTGTCTTTGCAGTCAGAGAAGGGCTGTCTAGTGAAAATATCTGGGGATGAGGTGGAAGAGGCTTTCATCTTCTTTTTTTTTTAAATAGTTTTTTTTTTTTTTTTTTTTTGCTGTGGACCATTTTTAAAGTTTCTATTTATAAACTTGTTTCAGTGTTGTTCCCGTTTTATGTTTTGTTTTTTTTTGGCCATAAGGCATGTGGGATCTTAGCTTCCTGACCAGGGATTGAACCCACACCCCCTGCATTGGAAGGTGAAGTCTTAACCACTGGACCACCAGGGAAATCCTGAGGCTGTCTTCTTGTTGAGCTTCCTTGTGTCCAAATGCTTTCAAATCCCATAGGCCTTCAGGAAGGACTCAGGTAGCCTTTCACTGTGTCTGGGGCGTTTGGTCTTTGCTGGGATTTGCTGGAAAAGGCTCTCGTTACACCCGACTTTTTCAAGGAAGTAAGCTGACATGGGAAGGAAGATGCAAGTTTTCCTGAGCTGTGATTGTTCTGGAGGTAGAAGGCATTTCTGCTCCTTGTTCTTCTGGAGCATTCTGCTTACAGCTCTCTGCTCATAGCTGTGGACCCTGGCTCCGCGGCATTGGAGCAGAGTGACATTTTGATTTCAACACATACACCCTTTGAACTTTGCTTCTGATATTTATTATTATATTGAGCTGGGAGTTTCAGGAGTGGGAGCAAGTTGTGGATCCGATCAGAACTTTTCAACCTATCGTAGTTCCCAAGGGAGAAGGAACATGGGGTCTGATGGAGCCGTGTATCCTCCTGACACAGGAGACTCCTGGGCAGCTGTAAGGGGTGATGGGTGCTTTTTTTTTTGAAGGCAGCTGGGTGCCAGTGCTGCTCTGTGATACAAGCAGAGAAGCTTGGAAGGTAACTTGTCATCGGGAGCTATATCCCAGTTTGAAGAATAAGTGGGGGAAACCAGTTTGATCCTGGGGAGACTTCCAGGTTTTAAAATCTCCAGGCAGGAAGATTACTGAGACACAGATCTCTAGTTTGTCACAGAAGCAATCCCAAACCCTGTGTCTCCTCACCTCCCCTGGAGGAGGGGCAGGCATGGGCAAGTTATAGAGCATGGTTCTCTAAGACTTTAAGGATTTAGAAAAGATGTCTCTTGAAGTCACTTTAAGCTGCTGCTTCTTCTTTTTAAACATCTATTGATTTGGCCATGCTGGGTCTTAGCTGTGGTAGTGGGATCTTTGTTGCAGGCGCAGCTCCAGAACAAGCAGGCTTCAGTAGCTGTGGGATGTAGGCTTAGTTGCCCCGAGGCATGTGGGTTCTTTCTGGACCAGGGATCAAACCTGTGCCCCCTGCATTGGCAGGAGGATTCTTCACCACTGGACCACCAGGGAAGTCCCTAAGCTTCTTTTTATCTAGGAAATCTTTTCAGCTACTCACCCTACGCTAATCTCTATCTCTGATAACACTGTTATTTATTGAGCCACTACTGTATACCAGGCATAGTGTTCAGCACTTTACATATGTATCCCTAACACTGAGAGTGACCCTGTCAGCTAATGATTACAGTCCCTATTTTATGGGTAAGGAAATTAAGGCTGGAAAAATTTAACTTGCTAATAAGTGGCAAAGTCAAGATTTTTTTTAAATTAGAAAATAATGTATTTATTTATTTATTTTTGGTTGTGCTGCATGCGGGCTTTCTCTAGTTTTGGAGTGTTTATCATCCGTGGGCTTCTCACTGCGGTGGCTTCCCCTGTTGTAGAGCACAGGCTGTAGGTGTACACGCTTCAGTAGCTCCAGCATGTGGGCTCTAAGGCATGTGGGCTTCAGTAGCTGTGGCTCTTGGGCCCTAGAGTACAAGGCTCAGTAGTTGTGGTATGCAGGCTCAGTAGTTGTGGTGTGCAGG